>NC_135837.1:17242500-17672500 GCF_029677425.1 Wolffia australiana | reverse complement strand
GGGCGGGCGTGTGCGGGCTCCAAGGCCTCGCGTGCGCGTGCCCGGGCGCCAGAACCCGCACGCAGCTGCCCAACACAGGGAGGCCTCCCAGTACTTGGCCGATTTTTCAGCTAGGGAGGCCTCTTGGGGAGGGCCCGTGGGCGGGCGTGTGCGGGCGGCTGGGCCTGCCGGGGGCACGCCCGTGCGCCAGCGCCCGCACGCGGTGGCCCACCACAGCGAGGCCTCCCAGTACTTGGCTGATTTTTTTGGCTAGGGAGGCCTCTTGGGGGGCTGTGGGCGGGCGTGTGCGGGAGTGTGCGGGCGGTTGGGCCTGCCGCGGGCGCGGCCATGCGCCAGCGCCCGCACGCGGCCGCCCACCACAGTGAGGCCTCCCCGTAGTTAGCCGATTTTTTGGCTAGGGAGGCCTCTTGGGGAGCTGTGGCCGGGCGTGTGCGGTCATGTGCGGACGCCTGGGCTTGTCGCGCGCGCGCCCGGGGGCCAGCGCCTGCACGCGGCTGCCCACCACATTGTGGATACCCATGGAAGGTTGCCCCCAGTACTTAGCCAATTTTTCGGCTTGGGAGGCCTCTTGGGGGGCCGTGGGCGGGCGTGTGTGGTCATGTGCAAGCGGGTGGGCCTGCCGAGGGCGCACCCGTGCGCCAGCGCCCGCACGCGACTGCCCACCACAGGGAGGCTTCCCAGTACTTAGCCAATTTTTCGGCTTGGGAGGCCTCTTGGGGGGGGCCCGTGTGCGGGCATGTGCGGGCGCCAAGGCCTCGCGCGCGCGCACGCGCGCACCCGGGCGCCAGCGCCCGCACGCGGCTGCCCACCACAGTGAGGCCTCTTAGTACTAGGCCGATTTTTTGGCTAGGGAGGCCTCTTGGGGGGCCTGTGGGCGGGCGTGTGCGGGCGGGAGTGTGCGGGCGGCTCGGCCTGCCGGGGGCGCGCCCGTGCGCCCGCCCCCGCACGTGGTGGCCCACCACAGGGAGGCCTCCCAGTACTTGTCTGATTTTTGGCTAGGGAGGCCTCTTGGGGGGCTATGGGCGGGCATGTGCAGGCGACTGGACCTCCCGCGGGCGCGGCCGTGCGCCAGCGCCACGCGCCAACCACGCAGTGAGGCCTCCGTGCCAGCCGATTTTTCGGCTAGGGAGGCCTCTTGGGGCTGTGGCGGGCGTGTGCGGTCATGTGCGGCGCTGAGCCTGCCGCAGCGCCCGGGGGCCAGCGCCTACACGCGGCTGCCCACCACATTGTGGACACCCATTGGAGGTTGCCCCCAGTACTTAGCCAATTTTTTGGCTTGGGAGGCCTTTTGGGGGGCCGTGGGCGGGCGTGTGCGGTCATGTTCAGGTGGGTGGGCCTGCCGGGGGCGCGCCCGTGCGCCAGCGCCCGCACGCGGCCGCCCACCACAATGAGGCCTCCCCGTACTTAGCCGATTTTTAGGCTAGGGAGGCCTCTTCCGGGGTCTGTGGGCGGGCGTGTGCAGTCATGTGCGGGCGCTGGGCTGCAGCGCGCTGGGCCAGCGCCCACCACATTGTGGATACCCATGGGAGGTTGCCCCCAGTAATTAGCCAATTTTTCGGCCTGGGAGGCCTCTTCGGGGGCCGTGGGCGGGCGTGTGCGGTCATGTGCGGGCGGGTGGGCCTGCTGCGCGCGCGCCCGGGAGAGTAATTAGTCTAATAATAAGAAATAAGATGAATGAAGTATAACCTAGATAGATAGGGGATGATTATTTAATTAAGTGTAATTATGTAAATTAGAGAAGTATTTAGATATACAAAATAGATATATAGGGAGAGAAGAAGTAATTATCTAACTATATTATAACTAAGAAGATACGTATAAAGAGATGAAGAGGATATATTTTTTATAGAACTTCATAGGTGTTTAATTAGTTGTTATAGAGTTTATATATGTATTTCTTTATGTTTTATATTTTTAAAATTTATTTAGGGAATTAAGGGGTTGATTTAGTTCAATATCTTGAAGTTGTTCGACCAAACGTACGAAAGGGGGTCAAAATATGAGATATATCTAGTTTATTTAGTTTTATATGCTTTATATAATTCATAAAGGTGTATTTATAGTAAAAAACTTAGTTATAATAGGGTAGTTCTGTCAAATGTCCTAGAGGTGTTCGACAGAATGCTCGACAAACTTGGGTTACGTATTTTTTTTATTCTTAAGATTTATATTAGATTTGATAAGAAGGTAACTATGAATCGCCAAAAAAAAACCGTGCTGAGAATTTTTGATGAAAACATAATCAATCTCCAGGCCATACTAAATTATTCAACTAACAAAAAATCTAACGGTTTCTAATCCAAATGAAGCAAAAAAGCTTACCAACTTGCCCTCAATCGAAGATAAGGGGGGGACCTCCCCGGGCCTCCGATGGAGGGGATCAAACCCGGAGGTCCTCCCAGTCGTTGGATGGCCTGGCAGTCCCCCCTGTTGCCCACCAACTGCTGCTTAGCTAGCAGCGTCGCTGGCCAGTAGCCGTGGACCCAGATTAAAATGATGTACCCCTCCTTGCCACATTAGCACGCCCCATTAGCATCTCGTCAGCACTCCCTTTCCTCTAATTCATTTTTTGAGGGGTCCCGCGATCCTCATCACCCTTGGCAGCCAATAGGAAGCCTTGAAAATGAAATAAAACAAGTTAACTTAAATAGAAAGATACGGCCTTTGGGCCGAATTGGCTCAAAGCCTAGTCTCTCTCCGTTTCTTGTTTTTTTTAGATCGCAGCCTATTGGGCCGCATTCACATTCTTGCCCGTCTGCCTGGCCTGCAGCGAAGGTGGAATACAATGGGATGTAAATCCCATATCAACAAATAATGAAAGTTGGAGTGCATAAAGCGTCTGATATTTGTTTGCTTACGAATTCAAATACATACATCTTGTGTGTGCATGATCACTATCTCTTTTAACCTCCATTTGGGCCGCGATCGGTTCCTCTCTGTCTCTCAGCCAGCTGTGCTTGTGCCACCACCCCTTGCTGGGTGCGGGCGGGCTTGTGCACCTTCGTTAGCCTGTCCGTGGCAGACTTGGACCTACTTGGCCTCCTCGTTGGCCCAATAAAACCAATTTTTTATTTTCTTCTTAGCAAAAATATTGACTGACATACTGGATAGAGCACTAAAAATTAATTATGTCGCAGACATATTTTTACTAAGAATTTCTTGGACTTAAAATTTATGTTAAAATGTTATTAAAAATTCTATATTTTATGAACTTCTCTATTTAGTGCATGAGATGCAAATTCTTCTAATGTTTAAGATAATGCACATGAAATGTTCCCAAAACTAATTTAAAAATATGTATGATTGGATGGCACATTTTGGGTCTATCAAAGGGTCGATGGATCAAGACTGACCCCTTTATGGGTGTAGAGAATGCCTCTCGACCTCTTAGATGGAGAATGGGAGCTTCCTTGTCTCTCATCTCTGGTCCCACGAAGAAAATCATCCGATGGAGGTCCTTCTCAAAGTTAGAAGCTCACGGCAATCTTGTGACAACGACGCCAGGTGTTAAAGACTGAGGGAGGCTTTAGGTAAGAGCTAGGGAAGCTCAGATCTATGCAAACATGGAAGAGAGGAGTGGGGGAAAAGGCACACCGTGGTTAGACAACAGCGATCGGCGCTATCATCCATGTTCCTTGATTTAGGGTAAATTTGGTAAGTTTTCAAGTTCCACTATGTTGCAATAGAGCAGGAAAACAGTCTAAACTTGATTCATATTCTTTTAATCATTAAATTAGTTAATTTTCATCAAAGTTAAATACCGCTATTACTCTTATGCACGTCTTCGAGCACCTGGTGTCTATAGAATTAGGTCAAAGATATCACTTTACTGCCTAAATTTATATTCATCCCACGTTATAAATAGGCTAAAAAGATCTATATATACAAATCCATTTACTCCTTCGATCTCTTTGGGGAATTCTGCCGAATACCAGTCGGGTGTCTATAGAATTACACTTGTTTAACTCAAATTACTCTCTATAAAAAAGACATAAAAATACATTTAATATATATTTTAATAAATAGTGTACCTGTATAAACTATCCTCTGCAACTATAGGCGACCTTATACACATACATATACTTCTTAATTACTATTACTAGTCCCTTTATCCTCTCTTATTCTCTGTATAAATATATAGATAATTAATTATATTATAAACAAGGTAATGCCTAAAAACTAACCAAACTCTCCTAATCATTTCTCTATTCAAATAAATTTTATTATTAGTAATCTTACTTGAAAATGAGTAAGGTTTTTTCCACATGGATTGGCTCTTATAGTTAGAAGTAAATAAAGAGGTAGGGAGAAGACAGAAGAAATTTTAGAAATATAATACTCAGGAGGGGTTTTAGGATTATTCATACTCGGTAAGAAGATGTGATGAAATTTCTGAAGATGATTAAGTAGATCATGATAAGGGATTTATTGAGTAATAACAATTAAGAGGTGATTAAAATCAAGGTTATAACTAGAGAAGATAACAAATACCACCAGGTATTTATAGAAATGATTATTAGAATAAGAGAATTTATTTATGTTTTTATAAAGAGAATTCTCCCTAGAGATTTTATGCGAAGATGACATTTCACGTAGGCATAGTATAAGTAGACTAGCTATTTTAGATGTTTTGTAAAGAATTTTTAGATGATGAATGACACTTTAAAATGCAGAACCAGTACTTAACAATGGGGAAAATTATATAGGATTTTTATAATGAACGAGATTGAACTGTTTTGGTTTTTTTATCTAAGGGTTAAGTAGAACAGGGAGTATTACTCCCTATATTGCATTGGGCATTTTTAATGATTTTTATTTGGATCATAAATATTTAGAAAAGTTGATTAAAATTTGTTTGAAAGTTAGGTCTGATTTAAATATTGGAGCTGTCTCCACAACTCCTCTAGGTAGGCTAGGAGCCTCTTGTAGGGTACTCACAGAGGCAGACGAGTACTTGGTAACAATTCAATCTCGCGATCCACATCCAGCCTGGGCGGCAGGCGTATTGGGAGTTTCATAAACATAACCCCTAATGAACTCCCATAGTACGTCTATAGCAGCCTTGGTAGTCTACCTGCGGCATTGCTGGTGTTATTATCAATCTTGTCACCCCAATTAAGCACCCCAAAGTGGGCTGGTGCACACACATGCCGTCCACCCCATTTTTGGGGTGTCGACCCTCATATGGTGATGCGGAAAGTATCTTCCCATTCCTCAATTTATCTTGATTTGCATTGCAGACAAGAGAGCAGTATTCCACAACCTTTGTCCCCTTGGTCCCTCACAAAACCTGGGTGAGATCCTTGGGGGAACAAGATGTCATGATATTGGGGAAACACAACTGCGCATGCTCTAAAGGGATGTCGAGACAGAGGACGATTGAGAAGTTTCCATGGGGGACACCATGGAGCTGGTCTGCTCCTCTTACGTCCCCACCCGCAACATCAATCCCTTGGCCAAGCCGACGATGTCTCGCACCTCCAAGTTGACAGCCTTGATCTTCCACGTGCTTATATGTAGTTTCAGGTCGAGCCGCTTTGATTCCTTTCTTGTGAGGACATTGTGTGTACCCCTTTGTCAACCATGGTGGTGCCTGGTTGGTTGTTGATGAGTACTTGCAGGTGTACGAGACTAAGCCCCTCATACGGGACTATGGCAGCCCCCTTGCAATGCCACTAGGCATTGAAGGGGGTTCAGCGTCACCATGCTACTACCCCCAAGAATCTCCGTGATGTAAGATGTAGATGGATGCACGTTACGGCCCGTGTTACAACACATGTAGTTAAGAAATGCACATGAAGATATGGATGCACGTTAAGAAATTACTCTTGACCAGAGGATAGTGGCAAATTTTTGACTCAGAATTGCGATTAAATAGATTTCCTGGTGGGTGTGCGCACAGCGACGTGATATGACGCATAGGGCAGCCGGTGACGCACGTGGCAAGATGCGGGGCACAGCAGCGGGCAGCTGTACAGGCGGCGGAGGTGAGCCGTATTCGGGGGCGACATTGTGTATCTACACACAACGATGGATGGTGGCGAGTGAGGGCATGGACAGGTGCAAGGGTACAACCATTGAATGACCCTAAAGAAAAGGGATTCTTGGTCGAGCAGTCTTCAAGAAGATGACTCTAGAAGGGATTCGGGGTTGATGACACAGGACTGAGGTGCACTGAGATGAGCACAACATGTGTTTCTGATGTCAGAGTCATTCCTCTTGCGATCATATAACGGGGCGCAGGCCACGTTCTTGAACAAATTCAAGATTCTGAAAGAACGGATAGAAAACTTAGTCGAGGACAGTTCTTCCACGTAGTGGTCCCGATGTGGTGAAACTGGCTCGTTCGACGAGGGCCAAGATCTCCTTTGATCTAGATCCAAGTAACCACTACTCTCTAGAATAGGAAAGAACGAGAAACTCTAAGGAACTTTTAATTTTCAAAAGACAACCTGAGCCATCCTTGGGCATACCATCCGTATATATAGGGGAGGTAGGATGCCAAATGGGACAACAAAAGGGAACACCGTCCTGAGATGAGAACCCCATCAACATATCGAACAAGCAGACACGAAAAACACCGGACAAGGCCCAAAACACAGTGGCCCCATCAGAAAATTTCTAGAAAAATCAAAATACAAGAAAGTTAAATACCATACTAACATCAGCTACTCCGAGTATTTGAAGCTGGGGTCATGAATGTCGGCTTAAGCATTGCAGCGTGGTTGACGCCGTCCTATGGCGAAGTCGATGCGATGGTCCCCCATCAGTCTGAGCTTAGCTGGGGTCAGGACCATTGCATTCAGATTAGTGGCCGCCTCCACGTCTGGTGGTCAATCCCTCATGAAAGGGGGTCCTCCACAAGCAAAGCACCTTGACTTGCAATACCCACCACATGGTAATGTCATCGCCAACCAGATACTCTTGCCATTATCACAGCCCCTACAGTAGCTTGGTTTGAATTTCCTCTTCAAGCCATGACTGGCTAGTGCTGGAGGTGCTTTAGGGCAATCCATGCAATTTCTACTTCACCTCTTGGGCTTCTCTTCCAGCTTTCTGGTTGGCACGGAGGTTCACTAGTCCCTCCACAAACTTCTAGGCAGTCTACAGGTATTGGTAGTGCCTCCTCTCTAGTCCTCTCTGACCTAGTTGGGAGTCCTATCAACGAAGGGAAAGAGCCTATCCTCATTAGACATCCAGGTGATCCACAAAAGCAAGAAGGAGAATTTCCTCACATACTCCCTTGGAGTCCCAGTCATCTTGAGGTTGTCGAGCTCCTCTTGTGACATCCAGGAAGTGTTGTATGACATAAATGTATCTTTTAATTCTTATACAAATTTCTCAAATGTCCCTGATGGCCAATTTTGTTCCCCCAAACGTTAGTGCCACCAGATTTTGACATCCCCCATGAGGTATTAGCAGCCATGTAAGACCATAGTCCCTTTCAGTATGCCCATCAACACAAATTATCTTTGAAATCATATAAGAAGTCTGACACATTCTCCTCCTTACGGATGCCATTGAACTTTGGGGGGGATCCATGGTCTGTCCTTGCCCTCAGTTGGTCGGGCCATGGGTGACTCTGACCTGCGCCAATCTGCTCACTCCATCCTCATGGACATGAGCATGTCTGTGACTTCTTGGATCATGCTGCGTAGGTGGCTGTTCTCCTACATGAATTCTTTCTCTTAGTCCTCTTGTTGAGCAAACCCCGAGGTTCATTGATATTTATTTTCATCCACTAAGGCCTTCAAGCCCAAAAAGCTGCCCCGCATCACACGAAGTTCTTGTTTTTGCTGTTTTTCTCGTAGGCTCTTATCTTCAAATAACTTTGAGTATCATCCATACACCATTTCTCCTTAGGAAAAAGGTTCATTAGTGTTAGGTGAAGAAACAACCTGGCTCTCATACCAATTGTCACGGGGTCAAATTCTGAGCTAAGAACAAGGCTAAGATTGAACGCATGTCGGCCTCAGTACTGGAGTAGGAACACTGAATTGTCTTTGTTTTGTGCAGTGGAAGTCTTTTGCAAAAGCTTAAGAATTCTTAAGGGGTTTAAGGAGAGAAGGTGGGGATGCAGCCACATACATGAATTGGATCATTCCATTGATATTAGAATAGATTACATTGTAGTTGTATCCATTACTTGGGGGAAGCCGAGGGAAAATATTGAACAGACCAGGTGTCGCATGCTTGGACAATGTTGCTCCTGCACCTTGAGGCCCGCCACCCCATGTGCATGCCTATTGGGCATCGCCACTATACATGTGCCCTTAGGTAGGGCGACACACACCTGTGACCATGGCACTCAATCTTCTGATGGCCCATATCTACCTTGATGCTCCATGCACCACCAGCATCCATCTTGACATCATTGCGTGTGGTCCGTATAGATGCTAGCATGCTTAGCACCTCAAATTAGGTGTTGTATTCCAAGCACTACCCCCGGGGTACCATGCACCAGCAATTGTTTCAGCGTTCTCTATGCACCAATGCCTTAGTCTCCACATGAAATGTCTTCCACCCCATTCTCCGCACACGTAGTGCATGTGACATACATGTGCAGCCACATGACACACACGCGTGCGATGCTCATAGCCTATGTGTGGTCACCCACAAAACTCCCGCATCTAGCGCTCGCACCTCTGTCAACCAGTTTGTGAGTCCCGCACACATGCGCGGCACTTGGCGCCCTTGCGCACATGCCCTCGGTGGTCTGTGCATCCAGCACGTGCAGGCCTGCTCTGATCTGTCACGCTTGCATGCCGAACACCACGAAAACCATAAGGGCATTGACTTTAAAGATCAGGGTCGGACGTCACCGCCGGTAGTGTGTGATCATAGTGTTTGAACTTAAGAACTCAATATCCTATCATGAGTCCAGTAAAGGGACATGTTCTCATTGTTAGCGAGCAAGCCTCTGTCCAGGAATGTCCCATACTTTGGGGCCTTACCATGGTGCATAGTGTATAAAAGGTGTCAATCCAGATTAAAGCTATAAATACAACAGCTATAACACATGGGTGCAGAATTGTTTTTTAAAGAATGAGCACTTTATGTACACAGTAGCGATCGCCTTTGTTGGACTCATGGCTTTGCCTTGTTTACAATGGCTGAATTTGTCACCGTCACCGTCACGTCATCCGTCACGGTGACGCATGACGTGACGGATGACGATTGTCGATCCCTAATCCCCGGCGACTAGGTGCGAGGTTTGGTGATGGTGACGAATGCCTCTCTCTCGCACACTCTCTCCCGATCTCTCTCTCTCTCACTCTCTCTCTCGATTGCTCTCTCTCGCACTCTCTCTCCCGATCTCTCTCTCTCTCGCACTCTCTCTCCCGATCGCTCTCTCTCGCACTCTCTCTCTCTCTCTCTCTCTCTCTCTCTCTCTCTCTCTCTCTCCCGGACGTGCCGTTATGGGAATAAAAATACATAACCTATAAAAATGAAAAAAATTACCGTCACGGTGACGGTGACGTGACGGTGACGAGGGTCTGCGAATGAGTGACGGTTCAGTGACGATTTTCCTGAAAATCCTTGGACGAGTGACGTGACGGTGACGTGACGACCAGTTTATCACGTCACCGTCCATCACGATTCGTCACCGTCCCGTCACATCCGCGGCGTCACGTCCCGAACGTGATGTTCCCTACCAGGGATAGATAGTTCAGAGATCCTCGCGGCCAGTATCCCTCCTGGAATCAGAAATCCTCAGTCAATCAGGGAGCACGGACATTCAAGGCTCGACCTATGTCGGCCCAATCAATCTTTTCCTCTCGAAGAGCATTGACCTGTTTCAAGCGAGAATTATGGACCATAGTAGGGTGATTATCAGAATGAGAAAACGGTTGAGTCTTCAGCCTATTAGTGTTCCTGTGCGCAGGTTCACCATTCAATCAATTGGGCTTCCGTCAATATTTCAAGAGGGAAAAACAAAAATGACTTATTGGGCACCTTTTATGCACCGACAGGTCCGCTCGATCCGGTAGTACGTCTGATATCGCAAATTATCGTCCCAATAGGACAGTTGGATGTCCTGTCCATGAAATTGAATGGGAAAGTCGATCTGTAGGTTGGAGAACTTCCCAATTTGATGTTTGGCTCGTCGGCGATCGTGTACGATCGTTGCTTGCTCAAGGAACGAGCATTCTTCAACAGTCCAATCAGAATGCATACTCAATGACTGAGATAGGGTGACTTGGGACCAGGCACGACCCCCCCTCTCCTAACTTCTTCAGCCTCCTTAGATCCTCCCACCTCTGTCTTTTTCTCTGAAAAAGGGAGGGAAACCAGAAAAATAACAACGAGGACTTCTTTTTTATTGTTCTTCCTGGTCTAAGAGATTAGGGCGTCCCCCTCTTCCCTTACAAAGGGCGAAGGGATGGGCCCTTAAGCGGGTCAACAAAAGGGGGGGGAACGAAGGGGTCCATTAGGGGGCCCTTATATAAATGGGCCCCCAGTTACAAATTAAGGGGAAATAGAAATGAAAAGAAAAGAAAAAGAAGAAGCAAGGGCACAAGGGAGGGGGTCCAAAAATGACTTAGGATCCCTCCCTGTGTCAAGGACGAAGAACATACGGACACGTCGTGAACACGACGAAAACACAATGATGAGAGGGCGTAGACTCATATGGTATCCCTCAGTGCGTATACCATCACTACCTGCCCGTTCGGCGACGACACCCCCTTGCGCGGCCCCCACCGCCATTATCACTAATGGCTGCATCTTCCGGCACGAGCTAGAGCTTGATCACGACGCGATGCCTATCTGCTATGCCGTCACCCTCTCGGATGGAGTCGTCGAGCCAGATCACGAGCATCCTTCTCCGGAGTTCACCCAGTTCCTCGAGGAGTATGGAGATGTGTTTCCGGCCGACCTACCGAGTGAGCTCCCTCCTTTGCGACACATCCAGCACGCCATCGATTTGGTCCCGGGAGCGACTCTCCCTAACCTTCCTCACTACCGGATGGACCCGGTAAAATACGAGGAGTTGTACTCCCAGGTTAAGGAGCTCCTAGCTAAAGGCTTGATCCGGGAAAGCCTTAGCCCGTGCGCGGTCCCCGTCTTACTCGCCCCGAAGAAGGATGGCACTTGGAGAATGTGCTACGATTCGCGGGCCATCAACAAAATAACGGTGAAGTACCGTTTTCCCATCCCTCGCGTCCAAGACTTATTCGATGAGATGGTCGGCGAGTCTATCTTCTCCAAGATAGACTTACGGAGCGGCTACCATCAGGTCAGGATAAGGCTGGAGACGAGTGGAAAACGGCCTTTAAGATTAAGGATGGCCTTTTTGAGTGGAACGTGATGCCCTTCGGGTTGTCGAACGCCCCTAGTACTTTTCAACGATTAATGAATGAAGTACTTAGACCCTACATCGGCAGATTTGTCGTCGTATATTTCGACGACATCCTAGTATAGAGTAAAACTAGGGACAAGCATACCCATCATCTACGCCAGGTCTGCGCATCACTCCGCCAACAAAAGCTATACGCGCATCCGAAGAAGTGCACCTTCTTCACCGCCGAGGTCTCTTTCCTTGGTTTTATATTATCAGCTAGGGGAGTGGCCGTCGATCCGGCCAAGGTCGAGGCCATTGTCTCCTGGCCAAAGCTTAAAAGTATACATGATGTCCGCAGTTTCATTGGCTTGGCAACCTTCTATCGAAGGTTTATCCCCGGGTTTAGTGGCATCACCACCCCCATCACGGACATCCTAAAAGGGGAAAAGTTCGAGTGGACCTCTTCCGTCGACCAGGCATTCAAGCTTCTTAAGAAGCTCATGACCGAGGCGCCCGTCCTCAAACTACCGGATTTCAACGACGTATTCGAGGTTGCCTGCGACGGGTCCGGAGTTGGCATTGGCGGCGTACTTAGCCAAAGAGGCCACCCCATCAAGTACTTCAGTGAAAAGCTGAACGATACTCGAAAGCGGTACGATAATTATGACCGAGAGTTCTATGCTCTCGTACAGTCTCTCCGGCATTGGCGACACTATTTACTCCCAAAGGAGTTCGTCCTCTATTCAGATCACGGAGCCCTTCGGCACTTACACGACCAGAAGAAGGTCAGCGATCGCCATGCTAGATGGATCGCCTACCTTCACAATTTTACTTTTGTCATCTGACACAAGAAGGGTAAAGATAATGCCGTCGCCGACGCCTTGAGCAAACGGCCCCTACTCCTACCTATTATGGCGAACCATGTCCTGGGATTTGAGGAGCTCCGGAAGGAATACACCGAGTGCCCGGACTTTGCTCACATCTATTCATCCTGCGTGAGCTCCATCACACCTAAGTCGAAGGACTACTTCCTCGACGATGGTTATCTATTTCGATGACGAAGACTCTGCATACCTCGAACATCTGTTCGAGACTTCCTGATCCATGAGACCCATGCGGGAGGATTGAGTGGTCACTTTGGGATCAATAAGACGATCCTCGCTCTTGAAGAAAAAATTTATTGGCCTTGACTGAAGAGAGACATTGGGAAATTTATTTCTCGATGCCTCATCTGCTCTCGAGCGAAGCTCACAAAACAGAACACGGGATTGTACACTCCCCTCCTGGTCCCCGAAAGACCTTGGGCGGATGTTAGTCTTGATTTCGTTTTGGGGCTACCTAGGACTGTGCGTCGCCATGACTCGATTATGGTCTTGGTAGACAGATTTTAGAAGATGGCACATTTCATACCATGCTCCAAGACATTCGATGCTTCACGGATTGCGTGCCTATTATTTGACCACGTTGTCAAGCTGCACGGAGTGCCCAAGACCATCATCTCGGATCAAGATGTAAAATTTACAAGCTACTTCTAGAAGACGTTGTGGGTCCTCTGGGCACACAACTTAAATTCTCGTCGGCATACCATCCGCAGACGGATGGCCAAACCGAGGTTGTTAACCGCAGCCTCAGTAATCTTCTGAGATCTATAGTCGGCGACAAAGTAGCCGCATGGGATCAAACCCTACCCCGAGCGGAGTTTGCCTTCAACTACTCGGTCAATCGCACTACGGGCAAATCACCGTTCGAGATAGTCTATGGTCAACTACCACGTCGACCATTGACCTCATGCCATTACATGACAAACATAGAATCTCAGATAACGCATTAGAATTTGCAGAACATATTAGAAACATGCATCATGACATACATTCACGCATTGCATCCATGAATGAGCAGTATAAGGCGTCCGCGGATAAGGGTCGTCGGTCCATGTCGTTCTCTGAGGGAGAACTGGTCCTGGTCAGATTGAGGCTTGAGAGGTTCTCTCCGGGAGTCGCTACGAAGCTCCATGCTCGTAGCGCCGGGCCTTTCCCGATAGCCCAAAAGATCAACGACAACGCCTATGTCGTGAGCATCCCACCAACTTGGGGGATTAGTTCGACGTTTAACGTCAGTGACTTATCTCGATACCAGCCCGCGCCACCGATCATCAAGCCTCACAGCCACTTGAGCCTGCGTAGTACTGAAAGTGAGAGCACACCACTTCCATCTCCGTTTCCCATCCTTGTACGGTAAGACGCAATAGAAACGATACTGCAGGAGGTAATTCACGCTGAGGGGAACAAGTGGGCCGTTCCTTTCTAGTCCATTGGCAGGGGCGACCATCATCCGACAACACGTGGATCTCCGCTCGAGGACATCGCGGAGTTTTGCTCGCCGGAGTCGAGCTCCTCCCACCCCGGGAGGATGATGGAGGACCATCAGGAAGAAGACACCACGGGACGCCAGCAACCACGTCGAGCGGCTCGAGTCGACGCGCGCCACCCGGGGTTTAAGTACCCCGTGTAGGAATGAGGCTTATGAAAACTCCAAGATATACATAGCCAAGATGAAGGCCTTCCACGACAAAAACATTAGAAGAAGGACCTTTGTCAAAGATCAAAAGGTATGGCTTTACAATTCAAGATTAAAACTCTTTCCTGGTAAGCTAAAAAGTAGATGGAATGGACCTTATTTGGTAGTAGAATCATATGAAAATGGGGCGATTTTAATTTCGGATCCTAGAACCCATAAACAATTCACAGTGAATGGGCAAAGGCTGAAGCCTTACTTACATGATGATCCTCCTCATCAACCCCTTAGTATGATATTGGAAAAACCTGCAGGTTAGTAACATCCATAGAGCTGCATTAAAGCTTTTATTTCTAATTTTTACCTTTATTATTTTCTTTTGTTTCTTTTGTTTCTTTGTTTTTCTTTTGTTTTCTTTTCTTTTCTTTGGTTTCAGAAAATGCCTACCACCAATACATGAAATGGACGTGAAGGAACCTACATGAAAGTGCTCAACCCATTGTTTGCGCCCTCTAAACTCCTTTTTATATTTTCCTATGCATTGAGGACTATGCAACTACTATGTGGGGGGAGATTCAATCCGCCTTAAAAGTTTTATATTTTCTATGATGTCTCAATGTTTTTTTTTTTTTTAAATAAGATGGGGGGTATAAAAGATTCTTGAATTCAATATCATGCCATAACCAAACTTTGGACAGCCCCTTTTATCTTTTTACCTTAGAAGAAAATGTGGGGAAGCTAGGCTCACTGAGCGCATCATGATCATATTATAGGGGCATCAATGTTGATTTCTAGGTAGTACATGATCTTATCCCCAAATGGCGAGAGTACATGGTAGGGTGAAGGACAGATTTGAAAATCAAAAGGTGTATACCCCATAGATAAGGATTTGAGTGTTGAGTGAAAGTGTGACACCCCCATTACACCCATATTTTGATTTAACCGAACCTATCTATGTGAATGACTACCTATCAGCCTAATCATATGCTGGATCGTGAGATGCACTTCTTCAAGTCTTGAGCACATTACCCCTCCATTTCATACCTCTTATAAAATCTTCATCCCACAATTCTTCATTTGCCATCTTCATCCATTTATGCTTACTGACCCTTTACCACCTTTACCTCACCATACCTATATACGACCCCACCTCCTTGCTTATGAAATGCCTTACTCCCAAGTCGTTCTATCTCTCTTATCTTTAAAAACAATATCATATTGATATTTGTCATCTGATTTTAAATCTTTTCCATTGATATTCACTCTACATCTTCTCAATCTATTTTCTCTTTCTGATCCTCAAAGTACAAAAAAAAAAAGATAAATCCAAAATGATAGTAATATATATGTGCAATTTCAGCTAATTTATCAACTTCTTTATCTTTATCTGGATATATTATCAACATTTATGTTAAGTTGTGAAACATCATGAAACAAAATCACCTTTTTCTAATTTGAAGTTAATTATTATCATTTGTGGGACTAACCCCACTTAACTCAATGAGTTAAGTGGAATGAATCTCACTCTCTTCTTAGTTTATGTGGAAGATGCAGGAATTAGGTGAAACTTTCATGAATAAAGGGGATAATTAAATGAAGAGGAAGCTATTTGGACCAGAGGAGCAGGCTCAGCCACAATCCTGGGCCAAGAAAGAAGGCCCAAAGCAAGAAGGCCCAAAGCAAGACAGTTGGCTCTAGTCTAAAGACCCACTAAGGAAGCTCCACTAAGCCCACTATGAGAGGCATGTTGGGCCAAAGAAAGGAGGGCAAGGGGAAGGTCCAGTCATGATTATTTATGAATATTTCAGGGGCTTAAATGATGATTGGAGGAAAACCTTGGACATGGATCCAAGCCAGAGAAGAAGATCCAGCCATTCAATCCACAAAACATCCAAGGGTGGAGACTTAAAGATAGCACCTTTAATGCTAATTAACGAAAGAAGCCTTGAACGTCCAGGGGGTATTTCAAAGGTCTCAATGCTGATTGGAGGACCATAATGGACGTGGATCATGACCCTGAAAAGAAGATCTGGCCATCCATTGTATTAAAAATCCAATGGCTCTCCTTTGCTCTCTCTCCCTATATAAACCCCTTTACCTTATTGTAAAATTCATCTTGTGATTCAATCCAAAGTAATGTTTGGTGGCCTAAGTGCAATTGAGTCATAGATCCATTCACCTCAGTGAGTGCCAGGCTGAGCAGGAAGCATCCAGGGCTGAAGAAGCTGGTGGAAAGGAGAAGAAGAAGTCCCTTGGACCTTAGCGGGTGTGACAAAGAGGTTACCTTCTTATTTCTCCTTTTTCATTCTTTTCTGTTCGTCTTTTTTCTTTTGTTTAGTCTTGTATCAGCTAGCCAATATCCAGACGGTTCCAGTGCATCCAACCACGCTCTAAAGTTCATTCTACAACTCATTCTAGAGTGATTTTAGTACAGTCCATTTTTTCTCTCTCCTCCACCAAGGCACCTTCCCCATTTGGCATCCGGACTTAGCCAAATTTTGACTAAGTCCAGAGCGCCAAACTGTTTCATTTCCTATTTTGTTTTAGCTTTCAAATACTCCTAACAAATACCAAAAAATTATTTTCTGCCTATTAATATTATTATAATATTATAATAATATTTTATTTTTTGTTATATATTTTTATTTAATTAGTTATTTATCTTCATATGTAGTAAACCTACCTCTAAAATTATTAAAAAATACATTACTAAAGCACAAATTCCTAAGAAAAAAACCCTTGCTCCCTGTGGATCGACCCTTACTCTCCCTACGCTAGTAAGGTTATTATAAATTTTTGTTGTTTTAATTCGGATAAACCAACGACACTAATTAGTGAAGTTAGCTCATCACTAATTACCCCACAATCTGAATTATCATTTGGCGCCATTGTCGAGGAGCACGGTGATTGTTTTTAGTGAATTTGTATTTTTTCCTCTTTTGCCAAAGTTGAGGGCAGCTAACCCTCAACAAACGGTACTTCTAACTACGTTTTTGGAGATTGATGGTCTTAAAAAGGTCTAAGGCTGGGACTGGTGTTGAGGAAGATCTAGACACTCAATATCCTGCTCTTCCAGCAACACTTACAGCTCAAGATAAAGAAGAAGTCGATATGGCAGAAGATGGTCAGCCCCAACAAGGGAGGAGAAGGACGATGCTGGATAGATCTACTCCATCAGGAAGTCTACGCAAACCGGCATCAACATCAATGTAGGTGAGGGGGTTATGTTTAGGTATGACAATGCCCTACTTAACTCTCTCCCTGAATCTACTGGTCATTCTTCTCAAAACCCCTTAGAATTTCTTGATGATTTTCACATTCGATGTTCCTCTCAAAATATTCCTGGTTTAACTACTGAAGCTTTAAAAATGAAATATTTTCCGCTTACTTTGAAAGATAAGGCTTTCGCATGGTATAGAAATTTAGGCATATCATTTAACTCATGGGAAGAAATACAGAATAAATTTCTACATAAATTTTATCCCCTTTCCAAAACTAATTTTTATAGAAAAGAAATTCAGAAATTTTATCCCCATGATCATCAAGCATTTAGTGAATCATGGGAAAGGTTCAATGAATTAATCCGAAAATGCCCTCACCATGGAATAGAAAAATGTTAGCTAGCTGAAATTTTTTATGAATCACTTCCTGATATTTTTAAAAGTAAAGTGAATCAAATAGCTGGTGGCTCGTTCTATATGGCTTATGAGGATGAAGTCTTTGATCTTTTGGAAAGGGTGGCTGAAACTGACCTACAGGAAATAGGAGCAAGTCAAAATGGAAGAAATGCCAAACCAAAACGAGGAGTGATGCAAGTAACTTCAAAGGAAGCTGATCTTCATGCAGGGATAAGAGAAACCAACAAGAAACTTCAAGAATTGACTTCCACTCTAAAGAATGCTTTTCTCCCTAACTCACCCCTTGTGAAAGCATAGATTTGTTATATATGTTCTAGCAGAGATCATGAGGATGGAGCATGCCAACTTGGAGAGGAGGAGGTCCATTTGTTGAACCACAACCAACAGCCTTGGGGAGGACCAAAGAGGACCGTCTACAACAACCAAGGAATCTACTCCCAAGGAACCAAGGCCCCTCAGCCCCGCTTACTGTGCGCCCTTGACCGCGCCCACCGCGCGCCGCGACTGCCCGCGCGCCCCTCGACCACGCTCACTGTGCGCCCTCGACCGCGCCCACCGCGCGCCGCTCGTCAATCTACCTGCGCGCATCCGAGCCCTGTGCGTTAGCAATGCGCTCGTCGAGCACCCACTGCCCAAGCGATTGTTCGGTGCCCGTCCACCACGCCAGTAAATCTACTGGCCCGAACGCACACTGCTCCTGCCGGTTGTACGTCCCGAGCTCGTCCACGACCCATCCTCAGCTCGGTTGGATCTTTGAACGCCTTGGACTAGCGATATCAGAGGTCAGTATCGTCTCCTCTCTATTTCTTACCAGTATTATTACGTCCCGCAGTCTCGTCTTCCCCTATCGCGTCCGCTACCGAGGTTTCTCGATATATTTCTCGGATAGGATTAGCTAGTTGTCCAATGTAGGGAATTCTTGTGGTTGAAGGATCTTCACTTGATTTTAGAAGCCGAACATTCGTGGGCCGTGAAACGCCTCTCACTAATGAGTCGTCCAATAGGTCTAGCGGGTCATTGGGAGTTTGATCTTAGGATCATTTTCCTTCACCAACCGGCAGGGCTTGCTCCCTAATTCGTTGATACCCGGACTGCTCATTAGATTATTCTTCGTTCATTGCCCAGCATTCCACGACATCGCATCATATCCCTGTGACGTAATACGAGCCGATCGATCCTGGCCAATCGTATTACATCATATTTATTGTCCTATAGACATATTTCTGAATGGTTTGGATTGGGCTGCCGTGTTTGGGCTCGTCCATTGGTATTTTCTTTCATGTTGATTTGATGTATCTTTTAGGAGAAACCACGTCACAAGACTGTTTTCCCTATTTTGGCTCCACTTGCGCACCATCCCTCCCCTATATAAAGGGAGGCATGCCCAAGGAGCCACTTGGAGTTTAATAGAAAAAAGTGAAAGTTCATCTTCGATTGGGCTCCTGCGATGGAAGACTATCTCACCACTATCACGGGAAGACGACAGCAACCACACCGAGCAGTACAAGCCGACGCCCGCGACCCGTCGTTCAAGCATTTGGCTTAATGGCACGTCATCGTGCATTTTATTTTTATCTCCTCGAATATCCCAAGTGTGATTTATTTTCGAATTGTGGACAAGCCTATCCGTGTTTTGGGCCTCGTCCTTTTGAATTGTTTGTTAATTTCATCGTTTTGGAAAGGCCGCACATCAAGAGACGGTTCCTTACCACTTTGGCACAATTGGGCATACCTTCGACCCTATATAAAGGACGACATGCCCAACAGGACCCCTTAGAGTTGATTTGAAATATGAAAGCTCTTTCTTCATCTTGGCTCCCATCCCTCCTCTGGAGTATTTCTTTATTGTTTTGTAGTTAGAACATGGATGAAGCATCCGCCACGCCCTGCCACGTCCAGACTTGTGGAGAAACTGTCGCCATCGCCCCGTAGTTATTCTTGGAGACCCACTCCAAGAAGGTAGTTTTCTTGAATTCGGATCTTCCTCAAAGATCGCCCAGAGGGCCTTCCTTAGAGCATATGGAACCCTCTTGTATGTTCTATTGCTGCTTGGATTGTCATCTTCGTCACCACAACACGATCCTTCGATCTTGATCTTGCTTCTTGCCCTGAACCAACCAAGAAAGCATTTCTTGGATTGTTCTCGGGGTGACTTCGCTGTCATTGCCCCATCATCATTATCGCTGATTTTCCTTAGCCATTGCCATGTCCAATCCCGCCACTGTCAAGCTTTCTAAGTGTGATCTTGGTTCGTCATTGGTGCGCCCGAACGTGCACTCACCAGTGCCTCAAGGCCTCCTCGTGAAGGCCCTCTCTCCATTTGCCTCTAACGTCCATAGTGTCTAGTTAGTCAAACTGACCATTGGGAGCCTAAAACTGGCAGCCCGTTTCCCGATCATTAATCTATTTAACCTACTTAAATCAGCGTGCCAATCAATTTTTCCATCATATTTTAATATCACATACTACATTATTTTGTTACTTACATTCCATCATCGATCATCTGTGTTATAATACGAGTCGTCCGATCCCGAGATACATCGCATAACATCTTATTTCTATCACAGGTGGTCGTGATACCTTTTGCTTAACAGTGTCGGTAGCATATCACTCATTTCCATGTCGACTACTTTTGCAATCATTGCATCATTTGAAATTCATACCACGTCATGTCATTACACTATCTCGTTAGTTCATCATATATGACTACTCATTAAATTTAAGAGATAATGTACCATAGGATGTCTCAAACACGTACCTTGATACGTTCCACTGTAGGCGACGAACATTTTTACGAGAATCATTACTATGATCCTAAAACCCTCAATCCTTTGCCAGAGGATTATTTTATTCAGCATTATCAGAATGCCCCATTTGATCTGGCCACAATTGAGTTACGTACTCAAAACGGTAGGGATTCTTTCGCTATAATCCATAATTTACGTAGCGAGCCTCGACCTCATGACCATCTGACACGTCTATGTCAACAATGTCAACAACTATGGGAACCATCGAGACACCAATCTCCACCGCCACACCAATATAGCCAACAGCGAGACCACGATAATAGATATTACCCCAGATAGTTATTTATACTATCTAGAGGCAAATTACCCACCCTAAGAGGAGGCAACCGCTCCAAAAAGGCATTATTGAAACGAGTCCCATTATGAATATCGCAAACGACTATAGAAGCCAGTCCATACTCGGTAGCCATCCCAAGCCACATACATTGCGCCTTATGTGCAAACTTATCCTCATGTTGACGAGGATCCCATATACGGTTCTGATGTTTTGGATATTGCACTCGAAGATCCCCAAATCAATCCATATCACGATGAACATCCTGATGGCGCTGAGGCTGAAGTGCCGCCGCGATTCGTTAGGGACACCTCACCTCAAGTCCCTACCCTAGTTAGTGGGCTTTCTATGCTTGCCCCTCTATCTCCATCTGAAGACTAGACTTCTGCTGTTCTGGCGCCTACACCTAGGCCAAGGAGGAATGGGCAGTCGATGATGCCTTCGACGGGTGAAGTTCCCCACCAAACCGGCAAGGCCACCAGCTTGCAATGCGGCGTCGTGACGACAACCAGATCCACCTGCACATCAATAATGCTACCATTGACAACAACGTTGGGAGCATCAACGGCGTAGATCACCTCCATTTGAGTGATATCACACGCAACAATATTATCCACATGATAAAAACTTATGAGGACAGGAAATTAGGAATTCCCCCCGAGTTGATGGCCTCACTCAAATGGGCTACCCCATGACAGAATCCTGGCACGATGACCAAGGGTATCCATATGGAGCACCTCCCACCACCTTTGCAACCTCCGTGATTCGTTAGGGACACCTCACCTGTGGTCTTTACCCTAGTTGGTGAGCCTTCTATGCATTCCCCTTTGTCTTGATCCAAAGGTTGGACTTCTGCCATTTCAGCACCTACACCTAGACCAAGGTGGGACGGACAGTCGATGATGCCTTCGGTGGGCAAAGTTCCCCGCTGAATTGGCAAGTCTCTGATGAAGAGGACTCCTATGCCGCATCCAGCTGGCGATGCGCCACCTCCAAGACAACCAGATCCACCAGCATGTCAACAATGCTAAAATTGACAGCAACATTAAGAACATCAACATATAGATCGCCTCCATCCATGCGATATGGCACACAACAATAGTATCCACATGATAGGAACTTCTGACAACCGGAAGTTAGGAATTCCCCTCAAGTTGATGACCCCACTCCTATGGAATAGCCTATGATAGAAACTTCGTACGATGATGAAGGGTATCTGTATGGAGCACCTCCCACCACCTATGTAGCGTCCGTTATTTGTTAGGGAAACTTCACCTTCGGTTCCTACCCTAGTTAGTGGGCCTTCTATGCCCGCCCCTCTGTCTTGATCAAAAGACCGCACTTTTGTCATTTCAGTGCCTACACCTATGCCAAGGCGGAAAGGGCAGCCGATGATGCCTTCAGCGGGTAAAGCTCCCTGCCGAATCGGCAAGGCTCCGATGGGCTGCAGCCATGACAACCAGATCCACCTGCACGTCAACAATGCTAGCATTGATAACAACATTGGGAGTATCAACAGTGTAGGTCACCTCAATCTGAGCAATATCAGACACAATGATATTATCCACATGATAAGAACTTCCGACGACCAGAAGTTAGGCATTCCCCTCCAATTGAGGACCCCACTCACATGGCCTTCCCTATGATAGAACCGGGGTATGATGACCAAGGGTATTCTTATGGAGCACTTCCTGCCACCTATGCCGCCTTTGCTCCACCTACTTCGCCGTATGCGGAGAGTAACCCAACAGGTCGAGGTGGACCACCTTATTCCACCGGCCTACTGCCGCATCAGCCCAATATGGCCTAAGTTCTAGTCCAGCCCCTAACTATGGACCGCCCACTACAACAGTGCCGCACCCTTTCGAAGTAGCACTAGCACCCTTGGCAACCCACATGCGTATATGCCCACGCCGACATATGCACAACATGAGCAGTATGATACTCCAGAATTACCATTTGCACCTTATATGCATCCTCCTTAGCAAACATACCATTCGGGACACCCGACCATGCCGGCACTACATGCTTCACACACGTCGCCGGCCCACTACAGGCAGCCCGCCCCACCAGTGGCGTATGCATTGTATGCACCAACGGCACAATTTGTGACTCACGGCCCACCGTCACCTTGTGCTCCACTAATTGCACACGTGCCGTATGGACAGCCCGCTTATTAGGGCTACTATCTACAACCGGATTGCCCAGCTACACTAATGCTAGAATCTCAAGATCCACTCAGGTTGCAGGATGTCCAGCGAACCCAGCCTAGTTGTTGTCACTATAACGGCGTAGATAAGCCACATAGAAAAGAGGCAACTTGTGCCCAGATTCATCATAGTTTAAAGATAGAGGTTTTGATCTATAAGGATACACAGAACTGGTGACACTACGATGACCATGAGTCCAATCTATTTCCTGCAACACTAGTTTTAAAACTGGTAAAATCTCGAATCTGACAAGATGTCTAGTATTTATTTGATTTGAAAGCCCCGCGCCCTACGCCGGCTTCTCCACCCACACAAGCTCTGCTTCATTAGAGGGAGCACTTACTCTAATTACTATTGTTAGGCAACATCCTGCCTCAGCACTAGTGCGACCACGAGAGTTGCAGTTTGTCACTACTATTATCCTTTTATAGGCATCGGAGACCTCCCCCATGAGGATTTCTCCTTTTGTACAGTCACACTTATCGCCAACAAGATACCTGATCTCCACTCCAATGGGGGATCTTACATTCTTCAATGCTAGTATTGGCCCCTCATATCGCCCCATGCGGACTATTACTTCACCTTTGTTACAACCTTCTGGGACCAGGCTTTCAAGCAACACACCGTCACAGAAAAAGACTTATTGTGACCGTGCCTCTGGAAGCACATTGACCTGCCCCATTGCTAGAACCACCAGCAGTCATGCAGTTCATTTCACTAGTTTTCGTGTCACATTTTTTAGGAATTTTTTCTATAGGGATTCCACTGAGCGCATTGTCGTGCCGGTTTGCCAATAGACTTCTGAACTTGGCTCTAGCTCAGTGGATTCGTGATAGCCTTCTAGGGAACTTGCCATGTTTTGTTGTGGATTGTCACCCCACATCGTAGGATCGTACCATCCAGGACTTTGAGTTCATTGTTTGCCCAATGGTGAATCATATTGTTTGCGCATTGTTTGAAAATAGAGTATGGTCAAGTATTTCGTAGTCCTTAAATCTCATTCATGTAGGTAGTCATACTAGCACTTCCCAGTAAGACCTTGCATATGCATTAGACAATAAGAACATGCATCATTGCATCCATTTTCACATTGCATCTCAATGTGAGAAATATAAGGCAAGTGCTTATTTAGGTTGTTGGTCCATTAACTTTTCAGAGGGTGAACTTGTCATGATCTGGTTTAGGCTTGAGAGGCGCTCTACCGGGGTCGTTACCAAGCTTCATGCTCGTAGCTCTGGGCCTTTCTCAATTGTTAGAAAGATTGACAACAACACATATGTCGTGGGTATCTCACTTGAATGGGGGACCTGTCCAACCTTCAATGTTAGTGATTTAGTTCAATACCAACCTATGCCACCCATAAACAAGCCTCACAAGCATTTCAGCATTGATAGCAATGAGAGTGATAGTCACGCTTTAGCCCTTCCTGTTCCCACCTTTGCACGGTATGAGCAAGTAGAATCAGTACTGCATGAAGTAATTCATGCTTCAAAGGAACTAGTGGTCAGCATATTTCTAGTTCACTGGCAAGGACGACCATCTACGGATGACACTTGGATCACTGAGGCAGATCTAGTAAGACTTCGAGTGGATATGGTGCAACCACTTGAAGACGCCCTTGGCACAAACTTGTCGGAGTCGTGTTCTTCCCACTGCGGGAGGATGATGGAGGAAAATCATGCCACCCAAGATTTGGAATGCCAACAACCTTGCTAAGCAGCTTGAGCCGACGTTTGCGACCTCCTCTTCAAGTATGCAGCATGAACGACGCCGATGAGACATGCCCTTTTCTTTTCTTGATATTGTGATTTTCATAAATGATTTGGATTGGGGCCTCCCTGTTTGGGCCTCGTCAGTTGTTATTTTCTTTATGTTTTTTAATTGGAAACCTCGTCACGTGACATTTTTCCACTATCTCGATCCATTTAGGCATCCTCTCTCCAATATAATGGGACAGCATGCCCTAGAAGGCCTTAGAGAGGAATTTGAATCAAACTTGAGTACTTGTTTTCGTTGGTTACTTTCGCCCTCTTCTTGGAGGTAGTTTACGTCTTCTAGAGTAGAACGTGGGAAACATTCCCATGACGTGAAGCCATTCCCATGTCGAGATCACTTTGTGAAGGATTGCCTATCGTCATCGCACCCACCTTATATCAATTCTTGGGAGCACTAGATCAAGAAGTTTTATTCATTGCCTTATCATTCATGAAAACATTCGACCCACATCTTGTTCATCAATTGATGCTCCGTCCACGCCTCAGACGCCCGTCTACAAGTCCCATTACCAAAAACTGGTTTTTTTAGGTAGTAACCTCCAAGAACTGCCCTTCTTGGTGACATTCTTGGATACTACCCCTACTCCCTCATTGCCGCTGCAGCCGCCCCCGCCACCTTCGTTGCCGCCACTGCCATGGCCACCGCAGCTGCCAACACCTTCCACCATTGCCGGTGTAGTAACAACAAAGGACTGTCCTATTTGGATACATTCTTAAATACTGCCCTGCCTCCGTCATTGCCACTACCGCCACCGTCACCGCTCACCTGTTACACCATCGCCGGTGTTCTTCTGCACCAGCTCCCTGCCCTTACGTGTGATGTGCCCACGTCAATGCTGCTCACACCTGCCCATTCAGCATCCTAGCACCGTAACCGCGGCTGCATTGTCCTCACTCTGCCAAGAAATGTCGCCCACTACCATCGCGCCTATCATAATAATTTTGACCTGCCACAAACTATTGGGTCCTGACCCGTAAGATATCACTGTTTCTCCCCCCTTTACATTGGTAGTATCATTACTTGTTTTCATGTTGTCTTCCTGTATTTTGCTCCATTTCCAGATTTCTATATAAATTGTAGGATTAACCACCATTGTCGAGGGTACGAATTTTCTTGTGGAAACGAAGGTTATGGATGCCCTTGAGCATTCATGCCTCTCACGTCCATAGCATCTAGTTAGTCAAACTGGTCATTGGGAGCCTGACTGTGGTGGCCCCGGTCAATAATCAATCAATGTACATAAATCAGCGTGCCGAAAAATTTTTCACCATATTTTTAAAGTCTCATGCTACATTATTTTGTTATTTACATTGCATCATCCCTAATCTGTGTTGTAATACGAGCCGTGCCACCCCGACATACGTTATATTACATCGATCTCCGCATATCTTCTTGCTTGCCTAATCATATGTCAAAGAAGACGAGCCTCCTTGCGAGTTTGGGATGTGTATTGTGTTCTGAGGAGATCCAAAAAGCTTCAACCTTTACAACCGATAGCCTTATAAATCAATAGTGGATCCTCGCGCACTCCGCAGCCAGGATCATGCTACTGTCTATGACTTTCTACTTTGCTAGTATATCGCTAGTGGTGCTCCTCCTGTGTTCGTCAAAGATCTTTTCATTTCGCATTACCGACTGTTGCAATCAGTACCTATGTTGTGGCATGCATCGTCGTTGCGCTCTAAGTGTCACATTGACCATGATATACGTTGCTAGCTTGCAAAGAATATGGCGGAGACAAACTACCATTCAGAGAGCAATGAAATTGATTCTCAGCTTCTTCACAATGGCGAAGGTCCCTATTTCTCTAGCATAACACTGTTCGTGACGCTTGGGATTCTCACATGGCGCCAATCTACACCTGATCGTGAACAAACGACGTTTATCTCGTCATTGACTGCGCTACCGATTGCTTGTCAATGATACTACTGTGAAGCTAAAAAAATTTACCGTTGTTTGCACTTCGCTTTGTTGATTTTCCTATGAACCGGATGGCACAATCTGCTGTCGTCAACAACTGTGACCGTATTATCCTCTTCTAAAGACCCCCTTGTTGTGCTACCGCCCATCTTGGCCCAAGGCGCAGACTTTGAGAATGTGTGCCACCTCCCAGCCTATTGCTATCCACCATCACCGACATCACCGAGGGAATCTCGCAACCTGACAATATTTTCAGGCTGGTTCACAGGTCATTCATTATTTACCCCTCTCTTTTGGTATTACCTCCATTAGTACTGAATTCTTTTTACTGCTCCGCTGCCAGGAGAGATGTTTTATTCATAAAAAAGTACGTACCGTTCACGAGATAGGATTTATTTTTTCAGTGTCGGATTGGTGTCGTTCGCGGTGACGTACCTGGACGCTCACAAACAGTGATCATCCCCCCCTCTCTGTTGGCCTTCAAACTGATCACGTAGGTCATTAGGCGCTAAGTCATGTCATGACTGTTTCCCTCATGTCGTCTTGTAGACTACGTCTCAGATCACTGCAGTTTGTCGTAATTTCTTGTTGATTTTCAAACGTACCCATCATTTCACCTTGTTGCATCACATTTCGTGTTCGTTCCCCTGTGGTGTAGCATGAGTCGTTTGATCCCAGCTTTGTGTTACATCAAAGCTATAATGCAAGCTATTTAATTCGATTTAATTATGATAACATGCAAATATGGCCAATAGAGCATGTATATGTATGTAATCTTTATCAATTTTAAATTATAAATCTCAAGTTATCATACCATCCTACTTAAATCATTGCTAGAACATTAGCAGTATACCATCATTTCCTTTAGGTTACCTCATCATCCATCAATCCTCATTAATTTCCATGAAGTGTTAGAGATATCAATAACATGCTTGAAAGAAACTCCCCTTGACAATTTAGATTCCACCTTGTTAGGAATGTGGGCGACATCCCTCTTGCTTTGGACAGCGCTAATGAAATCAGATAGCGAGATGTAATTCCCTCCAGATTCGACACTATGATCTAAAGGCACTGCACACTTTAAATGGCGGGCTTCTTGCCTCTCACATCAAGGTCACTCTCTTCCATGTAGCAGCTATCTAATGTTAAAATTCTCCTACAAATCGTCCTCTTACTTTTATGATAAAATATAGGCATTCTCCGCCTCCCGTTTAGCACAGAATATCAAAGTGTTGCACTAGTGAGATGCGTGTAATGGAGTTGACTTCAGATATGATGGCATGCCTAAGAGAATAAGAAGGCAAAGGAATGCTCAAAGGAAAGGAGATGGATTTGGATTCTGTGGTTTTCTCATGGTCATATCATTTCAGGTTGCCTTCTCCCAAGAGTTGGACAAATGATATGGATATAGAATGAAATGAATGATGGTGTGTGATGCCCTCACTATATTCAATGAACAATAGCATATATGCAGATTGATGCACTGAGATGCTGTTCACAAGAAATCCCCTTATTTTAAATGATTTTTTTTACTCCTCTGGTTTTTCTTGAAGTTAAGGACCCTTTTTCTTTATTTTATTTCTTTGTTTTGGAAGGGTATGGACCATAATAAGAAATTGTATATACAAGGTGGGTGATAATCAACTCTAGGGAGGGCATTATGCAAATCAAGGGAGAGAAGAGAAGGTATTTAGAAGTTGAAGAGCAAAATTAGATAGAGGTAGTGACAAAGATGGAATATAATCATGATCCCATAGAAAGGGAGATAGAGTGACTTGGGAGATGGATATAGAAAGGTTATGGGTTAGAGAAGGGTTCATGAAAATGGAATGACAAGTGTATGGCAAATGGAATGACAAATAGGATGACAAGTGGAATGTATGGAGAATCAAGAGAAGGGAAATTCTGTGCTTTAGAACTTGGATAGATGTATATCTTCCATGCTCGAGTAGGATTCTGATGGAGCGTGCCAGCCTACACCATCAGAAATGTATCTGGAGAAATCAAGATCGTCATTGACGGCCCCATCGATTCGTGTCCAACCCCACCGATATGCTATGACGAAGGTGAAGACACCCAAGTTCAAATACGCACGTCATTGTTTTACCATCTTCATGTGTTCATGTTTGTCGTGTTCGTGTTTGTGCTCGTCATGTGTCATATTGTTTTCATGTCACTTTGCTATGCATTGTAGTCTGATTTCTTTATTTTGTTTTAGGGGTCCCTGATGTACACGATTCGGCACGTGTTACAACACAAGGAAAGTGAGAAAATGATTAAAGATGCAACAATGATGATTAAACAACCACGTCAATCTATGACCTAATATTGATGGAGGACCATCTCGAGGATGACGCCACGATGACGAAGAACCATCTCGAGGATGCCGCGACGGGATGTCGTCAGCCACGCCGAGCAGCTCGCGCCGACGCTCGCCACCCGGGGTTTAAGTACCCCGCGTAAGAACTTTTATCTTTTTACTTATGCTCATTTTCATGTGTGTTTGTATTTTTGGATTCGTGGACTGGGCCAATGTTGTTGGGCCCCGTCCTCGTCATTTTTACTTTTTATGTATGTATTTTGAATTTGTAAGGGAGGCCGAACCACGTCTCGTGACGGTTCGTCCTCTCCCACGTTCACTTGGCACCCATCCTCACTATATAAGGGGATGGCATGCCCAAGGAACACCTTGGAGTCATTGTTGAAAAGTTTATTCACAATTCGTCTCCCCTATCGTGAGAGTAGTGTAGGGGTTTGGCTAGCCCCACCCCACGTCGAGGTCACTCCGTGGGTAGAGCCCACGTCTCTCCCGTCGAGATCACTCCAGAGAGCGTGTTAAAGCGCGCCGCCGTCGAGATCACTCCGGTGCGAGGAAAGAGTTTCAAGAAGTCGCCGCCATCAAGAATCGAAAGAGGCCTTCGTCGAGATTACTCCGGGGGTCTTGGGAGATTCAAGAAGCGTCGCCGACACGTCATCAACCTGGGAAATCTGCTCCGCCGAGGGAGCACACCCCAGATCCATCAAGAACTCCTCTTTCTTGGAGGGTTCTTGGTTGTTACAGTTCAAGAAAATCATTTCTTGGTACCTTTTTTCCACCCTTCCACCATTCCTGATCCATACCCCCCCTTCTCTTCGTTCTTGATCCACCCCACCACCGTTCTTGAACACCCTCCCACATTTCTTGAATTTCCCCTCTTTCCTCCTTTCCCCATCGTTTCTTGATTCCCAACCGCCTCGTCTTGCCTTTCTTGATCGCCCACCCTCCTTTCCCCATCGTTTCTTGATTCCCAACCGCCTCCTCTTGCCTTTCTTGATCGCCCACCCCCCTTTCCCCATCGTTTCTTGATTCCCAACCGCCTCGTCTTGCCTTTCTTGATCGCCTACCCTCCTTTCTCCCATCGTTTCTTGATTCCCAACCGCCTCGTCTTGCCTTTCTTGATCGCCCACCCTCCTTTCCCCATCGTTTCTTGATTCCCAACCGCATCCTCTTGTCTTTCTTGATCGCCCACTTTCTTCCCCTTGATTTCTTGATTTCTTGATTTCTTGAATTCTTGATTTCATGATTTCTTGATTTCTTGATCTCACCATATCTCCTTGATTCCCCTTCGTTCTCCCCTTCGCCCTCATCTTTCTTGATTTCTTGATTCCCACCCTCTACGCCATAACCGATTACTTGGTTTTCTGCCCCACCCCCACGACTATTCCCACGATACTTGGTTCGCTGTCTTGCCCGCCCACGACTACGCCCGTGCGCCAGCCAAGCACGCGCCTTGTGCGCCTCTGCTCCAACTTTTGTTGCACGCCACCCGTGGACTCAGCTCTCTGCTGGTAATTCTGACCGCACCGTCCGCACCCGGTTTTGTCCTCGCCAACGACACTCGTCCGCACGACCCAACACTAAGCATCCGCTCGACGACTTGGACGCCTTGGACTAAGCGATACAAAGGTCAGTCTCGTCTCCCCTCTATAAACTCCAGTATTATTATCTTCGACAGTCTCGTCTTCCCCTATCGCGTCCGCTACCGTGATATTCTCGAACATCATCGGATAGGACTAGCCACCTTGTCGAGCATAGGGATTCTTGTGGTAGACGGATTGTCATCCGACTTGACGCCCGAGCGGCTCTAGGGCTGTTAGATGCCCCTCACTTAGTAGACGTCTAGTAGGTCCAGCGGGTCATTGGGAGTTTGATCTTAGGTTCACTTGTCTCTCATTGATCGGTACGGCCGACGTCACTATCCGTCAAGTCCTTATCTGCTCATTCGTATTTTCTCATCATTCGGCTTACATCCCATACATTCGCATCATAACCCTGTGACGTGAAACGTGCCGATCGATCCCGGCTGTCGTCGTATCACATCAAATATTGAGCAGCACTAACCGATTCAGACGTTCAATTAAAGTAGCGGAATTTGATTAGTCAAAATCAGACTCCTCAGCGTTCCATTGGGCTGACTAGGTGCTTAAGTATGGAGGGGTATGGTTAATACCCGGTGGCACCCAAACCTCTATCGATAAGGTCTAGTCGTCTCGCACAAAAATAACCTACTCTCAAAGCTCGGTAGCTAATCCTTTTGATGCGCAGAAATTTAAGGCTATAGAACACATATGTGTCGGTGAGAATTTGGTCGAAGAGCTATTGTCCCGGGCCGGCCACAACGCTACATGTTCATTGCGTTGGCTGTTCTTGACCCTCCGACGAGTGGGCGGATACGCCTATGTCGCCAAAGTCCCTCCTTTGTGGGGGACCAGCTCCACGTCTAACGTGGCGGCCCCGATCTCTTACCGAGCCCCTTTTCTCCCCTCCACCCTGGCCTTTCTAAGCCCCATCAATGTGAGCGAGTTTGCCGCGACCACTTCCCCCATGTTCTCGGTCGATTGGCACAAGTCAATCGTTCGTATGCTGGTTGGGGTAATTAACGATGCAGGGGACAGGGTACCACGAAGGCTCCTATGTGCAGGTGCGGATGACCTGATCACCACGGCGCACGACCTCCGCCAGCAGCGACCAGGCCCTTGCCAGACCCCGCCGCCAGCTACCCCAACTCAACGGAGCCTAATTCTTTCGACCCCAGGAGGATTGATGGCGCACACCATTGAAGATCGTCGACAACATCATCTGCGCCACTGTTGTCGAAGCTTGGATGAAATTGCTCACTTATCGCTTTTGTTTTCATTGCTCTCTCTCATGTTTTATGTAATCCTGTCTTGTCGTTGTGTTTTGGTCGTATTCGCGACACATTGTGTACTTCCTTTGTCGTCATCACAGGGAGGGATCCTTAGTCACTTTTGGATCTCTCCCGCTATGCCCTTCCTCCTTGTTATCTTCTTTCTTTTATTTTTAATTTACCCCTTTTAATTTCGTAATGAGGGTTGCCCAATTTATAAGGGCCCCCCTTAATGGACCCTTTCTTCCCCCTTGTTGACCCAATTGGGGGCCCATTGACCGTTCCCCTTTATAAGGGAAGAGGGAGGTGCCCTAAACGTTTAGACCAGGTAATTTTCATTTCAATGTGTTATCGTGTTACTTGGCCTCACCATGAAGGAAGCAACAACGAGAGTGAAGAAGAGGGAGATCGACCAAGAGAAAAGGAATTCATGGAGGGAAGAACGTCATGGAAGGGAAAGGGTGAGTAATCCTTTCTTCCCCTCCCATCCCCTCTTGGTCGACCTCAGTTTGCTCGGTATCCACCGTCTGCTGTACCAGAAAATGACGATATGATCTCCTGAGACACGCGAGAATTTCAACCCCTCCCCCATTCTGATCGAGTCCTGCAAGGCATCCACTGGACGATAGCAACGAGCCATGTTGCTGCGCTACGGTGACCGCCACAAGATTGCTCGGGACAATTGATGGCCACGAGCAATTGACGACACTTGCCTTGGTGTCTCAAGGCGACTTTGGCGCAGTTGTTGACCAAGAAAGCGGCAGGAAGCATTCCATAAAACTCTCCCATCCATCTGCATCGGACAGGTTGTGAGGGGCGTGTGCTCAGGCAGGCTGGTGCCGTGAGCTCCCTATTGCCATCGCTCGTATCGCGCCCGTGCGCTATTGCCTTTGTCCATCCCCTGGTCAGCAATTCTCCCATTCCTATCTCCGCTCGCCCCGGTTGCTGACTGTAGTTCTCACCATTCCCCCGCAATGGGATGCGCCAATTCCGCCGATCGCTCGGTGAGACATGTATGTCTACTCCCTCAACTCCTCGCCCCAAGCTCCACCAATTGCTCATGTGCTCTATCGCTAGTCGAGCACACTAACCCTCTCCGGCTTCCCTCCATTGCACCCGCACCAGTTGCAGCCTATGATGAATAATATGCACGATGAGCCGCCCCTCGACAAGGTACGTCATCCTCCGCTGCTCGTTATCTTACCTTTTGTAGTATATTGTTGAATTGGCTCCACCACGCTCGGGCTAGACAGGTGAGAGAGGAAAGAATAGAGAGAAAACTACGACATTTGAGTGTCTTACCGGTATGGATGAGCTAGTCCACTACGTGTGAGCCTAGTGGATTGAGTTCCTTAGGCCGTAGACACCTACGTCGCTCCAACGAGGTTCGACAGGCCATCGTCGCCGTCACTTGGTGACCCGTCCAAGCTTTGAGCTCAGTGCCTCCCTCAAGTCAGAGCATGCACATACGACATGTAGGATGTTCTTTTGCACATCGTAGTTGCATCAACCCATTAGGGTTCATCCGTCGGACAACGATGCCGTCGACGTTTGATACCACTATCCTTTAGCGGCACCGAGCCATCATACTCGGTGTCAACCGAACGACATCCTAGACGTTGTGTGTCATCACAGGCGGTCGTGCACATGGCAAGCGTGGGCAGGCGTCCATGCGCATGGCGCACGCGTACGGCCAGCTGTGAGCGCAGTGAGTGTGTGCGGGCAGCCATATGCGCAGTAGGAATGTTTAGGCGGCCATGCGCGCAGTGGGTGTGGGCGGATCCTGTGCGCGCGGCGATGCGGGTGGGCATGGGCAGGCGACCCTGCGCATGGCAGGTGCGGGTGAACATGCACGCTGTGGGGAGGTGACAGCTATGGGCAGAAAACTCCTTTCTGGATGGCAGCGGTTGTGGAAAAAGGCGGCGGCGGTGGAAGTAGAAAGGGCACTAGGGTTACTTCTTTTAGAAGAAGAAAACTTCCAATTCAAACGAAAAATCACCAAGTAGTCCATTGCAGCATTGGCCAATTTATAGGCCTTGGAGGAATGACAAAAAATAAGGTAACTGTAAAATAAGATAATTGGCGTCAGATTCACTTAATGAGGGAATAAAACATTCAAGTAGGATCGGCTCAATGAAACAGTGGTGCACTAGGGTCCTCAAATCACTCAAACTTCCATCTTTTTGAGTCATAGTGCTTTCATCCTTTTATTTTCCTATCCCCAACACCCACTAGATACCTTGGCAATTTGGGAATTGACAACCACATTATCCAAAATCACCGTTTGTTTCATATTTGCATGATAATGATGCACAATAAGTCCAAACTTCCCTACAAGTGTAATTCAGATTAATGGACGTAGATGATCTACCTATAGTTGGGTTTTAGTCAGTGAATGAAATTTATGAAACACAGCCCCAATGCCTAGCTGATGACATGACGATTCAAAAAAAAAGATTTTAATTCTAAAAACATGAATGGTTCCCCCCCTCCAAGTAAAATATGCAATGTCCTCAATGCTTTTTTCATAGAAAGATAAACATAATGGAGGGTTAAAATTTGCAAACCAAAGTAGGTATGATCCTTGATGATTCCAAAGCTTACTGATGTTGAGCTGAAATCTCGCCGTTGGTCATAGCTTTGTGAGAATTGTGCTTCTTCTTATTCATTCCTGTAAATTAAAACTAAAAGCAAACTAAACAAAATGTCAAGCTAGGGAAATATATTAGGTCCCATTATTTTACGCTAGTAAAATGTAATTAAGGAGAAATATTATTAAATAAAAATAACAAGCCAGATGAATGTGACTATTTAAGGTCATAGAATGGCTCTATAATGAACTTTGGAATCCATAATTTGGTATGCGATATTGTTTTAAAAGGTTCTAATATGGATTTGGGAATCCATACTCTTCACTCTTGATTTTGGGTTGAGATAATCTTTATTCTCGTCTATATATATCCTATAGGTATCAATCTCTTATGCTCATACATCCCATGATGCTCTAGGTACTCGATCCTATGATCCTCGTACCTCCTCATCATGTCAATATTTTTTTCCTTCCATTTATAAATCTATTTTTTTATTTAGTAAGGTGGCTAATGGTATTTTGGCAAGCTCTTTAGTCAATGATTCATTTTCCAATTTTAATTTTCCATCCTTTCATGCATTTCACTCTTTTGATCATCTAATTTGTTGATATTCTTTCTAAAGTGGAGGTTAGCTATTTTTAAAGCAAAAAATCCCACTTGAGATGATTTTCATGATGGTGTTCAAAAGCTTTGAGGTAGTGAATGGCAATGATGAATCATTTGTCATAGGGATAGAACTAGATTGAGAAGATAAATCGTCTAACTCAGTCTTTTCCTTAGAAATTTGTTTAATTTTGTCCTCAAAATATATACGTCTGCTATCAGAAATATTTAAACTAAGGACACAATCTTATCTTCCCCGTTAAGGATTACCTCTCTTTCCTCAATGTCAATTATAGCTCTTGCTGTTATTACGTCTTGCAGTACTGTCCCCGGCTATCTCGTCCTCTGCCCGAATATCTGGGATTTGTTTAGGATACCCACATTGTCGAGTGGAAGGTTTTGCTTCTTGTGGTAAAGGCTTAACCGTTGACTTAGGCATCGAACACCTTTGGGCCGTCAAACACCCCTCACTTCTTAGACGATGTAGTTGGTCCCAAAGGTCACCAAGAGTCTAATCCGATCAATATCTTCCTTAGCAGATGACGTTGATCATCCTCCCATCTTCGGAAACGTCTCATTTGCTCATTAAGTGGTTTTCTCGACTAGCATTCATTTCATTGCTAATTTCGAACCCAGTCATCCTTATTCTGTGACGTAATACGAGCCGTCCGATCCTGGCACGATCATCGTATTACATCAGGTGGCCTCTCGAGCCTCCTTGGAGGGGACAAAGGTGACTACGGCACCAACGGAATCAATCCGTAGGGGCCCACACGTAACAGATGGGCTCATCCGTATCGGTTAAGAGGCTCACTTATCGTAGTTTACACTCAACTTTCCTCTCTCACCTATCTAGCTAGAGCGTGGTGGAGTGGACCAAAAGTACACTGCAAACAGTAATTTAACAAGCGGCGAAGAGACGTATCTCATTGACGGGTGGCTCATCGTGCAGGTTGTTCGTCGATACGGCGACCGTGCAGGTTGCGACGGAGAGGAGGAAGGTGAAAAGGAGAAGGTAAAGAAACATAATAAGAAATAGGAAAATCAGGAGAAAGAGGAAGAAGGAAAATAGTAGAAAAATGGTAATGAAGAAGAAAAAGTAAAAGAAGACTTGAAAATGAGAAAAATAAGAAGAAGAATAAATTAAGAAGAAAAGAAGAAGAAAGAAGAAGAAAGAAGAATCAAATATGAAGAAAAGAAAAATAAAAAAAGGAGAAAAAGAAAGTAAAAGAAGAACCGATGATGAAAATAAGAATAAAAGAAAAAGAGAAGAAGCCCAAAAAAATGAAGAAAACTTGACAGAGTAGAGTGTACAGTGGTGAAACCAAGCATCGTTTGAAATACAATGAAACAAACTTGACAGAGTTGGAGAATATATAAAAAAAACAAGGATAAAATAAACATTCTCAAAATTGAGAGCCAGAAAGAGGGACTCAAAGAGTGGGAGAGAAAGGGAGAACGTGAGAGGGAGAGGGAGCGAGCGCGTGAGAAAGAATGGGAGAGAGAGAAGAGACCGTGCGAGAGAGAGAGCGTCTGAGAGAGAGAGAGAATGGGAGAGAGAGAGAGAGAGAGAGAGAGAACACAAGAGAGAGAGCGAGAGCAAGAGCGTGCGAGGGAGAAAGAGAACATGAGAGAGAGAGCGAGCGCGAGAGAGAGAGAATGTGCGAGAGAAAGAGAGAGAGAGAGAGAGAGAGAGAGAGAGAGAGAGAGAGAGAACGTGGGAGAGAGAAAGAGAGCATGCGCGAGAGAGAACGAGAGAGCGAGAGAGGACGGAAGAGAGAGCGAGAGAACGGGAGAGAGAGCAGACGAGATAGAGCACGAGAGAAAGTGATAGACGGAGGGAGAGAAAAAGCAAGGGATCCATAGGGAGATAGAAGGGTGGAATTAAAACTAGAGGACAAAAAAGAACGGTGAAAAGGAACGGACGGAACGTATCGGAACATAATTCTTTTCCGATATCCGTCCGTTCCTTTTCACCGTTCCGTCATTCGTAACCGTTCCATCATCTGTCAATTTCCGTCAGTCGTCTGTTCCGTCATTCGTTTTTTGCCGAAAATGGAACGGAATGAACGCTTCGGTGACGGAAAACGAAAACCCACCCACCCCCTCCCCTTGTCACGAAAAACACCCCTCCCCCAGTTACGCACGAACTCTGAACCCTACGGCGCTCCTCAGTCTCCCCCCCCACACTTCTTGGAACCCTTTCTGTCTGCCTTGCTCCCTCTCCTTCTCCATATCTCGCCCCTCTCCCTCTCTCTGTCTATCTCTTCTCTCCCACATGAAGCATCTCTCCCCCTCTACCACGGTCATCACATCTCTCCCTTTCTCTGTCTCTCAGCTCTCTTATGCCGCCGCCCCAAAACGCTTCACCTTCACCTTCCCCCTCGCCTCCTGTGGCGGCGCCGCCGTCCATGCTGGCATTTGCCCGCAAATCCCATCTGGAAGAACATCCTGTCCAAGAAGTTAATGAATCCTCTCTCCTCATAGAAGCCAATGAGTTTATGTAAAAAAATAAGGTAAAAATTGTACATTAATATTTTTGTCAACCGATATTGTTATCCGTCATTTCCGTCATTCGTGTGTAATTCTTGTCATCTGTTATTCATCACGAATTATGGATGACTAATGATGAATGACAGACATAGGACCGTTCAATCATCTGTCAATCAATGCGAATGAAAACGGATGACGAAAATGAAATGACGGATGATGAAACCGTCATCCATCCTCCAGCTCTAGGTGGAACACAACTAGGCAGGAGTGGGGGAGAGGGGAACACGATTGGTGGGGGAGGGGGAAGCGGGGATGATTTTTTTTTATTCTTTTTAATCCAGTCCTGGTCTGGTTTGACCATCGGAACAGATCCGGCCCGAAGGGTCGGTCCACCTATAAATGGTGGACCGGCGGTCCTGGTTCGGTACGGGCCAACCAGTCCCTGGTCCCAAATGTCAAACCCTAGCTACAAGCGGCACCATTCGATGACAGTTGGTGTCCGATCATCACAATGAAAATGAACTGTCGTGGTACAGGCAATCGCACGGGCCAAAGAACCATTCAGACAAATCGATCAGAGGGTGAAAATGTGCAATAGGATCTCTGTGATGCTTGTGGGTGAGGACAATACTTCACCGTAGCGCACAGTTCACCCGATTGGTCGTAGGCAATCACCCGATTGGTTAAAAAATATTTGATCAAGTCAAACGTGATAATGAGTGGAAAACAAATTCCAAAGGCTTTTTTTATGGTAGCAGATCCACGATGGAAATAGTAAACGGGCATCACATGGTCATGAGATATCGAGAGGAATCCAATCAGAAGGCTTGGACCAAGCAGTACGACCAGGCGAGCCATGGACGGGGATGTCTGTTTTCATGAGAACGATCACGACCACAGTGAATGGCCATAGGAAAAGGATAGACCAGCAAGCTTCAAGAGTCGGGAGAATGATCGACTTTAGCTATTGGTAACAGTTCTTCTAGCCTTGATCTCAAAGGATAGGGGTTGTACAGACAACATTGGTCTGGCCAGCAATCACTTAACCATCAAGATACTTCCAATGACATCATAGATCTCCATGCATGAGAAGAAGGGATACCCAAAGAAAGAAAATGTGCAACTCTGAAATTCATGATGATATTTGTTTAGGTATCAGGGCATACCTTTATATAAATAACGATGGTTGCCCTAATGGGTCATTAGAGGAATCGTCCCATGAGAGACATTCCCCTAATGGTCCAAATTAAAACAAATACAAAATAAAACAAGATACGGGCCCAAAAAAGATGGCCATAAACTTTTCACAAACAAACAAAAATATGCTAAAATAAATGAACTATCAGACCAATAACCAAGAAGTGTACTTGAAGCTTGGATCCTTCACATCGGCTCGAGCTTAACGATGCGGCTGCTTGTGAGTCTGACCTATGTCTTCTCCATGGTCCTCCATCAAAGAACTATAATATAGCATTTAATCTTCATATGCCTTTTTTATATTTTATGTTGAGTTTTAATAGTAGAAAATTGAGATAACGAGGTATTTCTGTCAACGATCGTGAGGTGTTTGACAAAATGCCTGGTAGAAGGCGAAATATGGGTGAAGGAATATTTTTTAATTTTTTATAAGATTGACGAACTCAAACTCATATAAATTGAAAAAATAATCATTGAACGCACGAAGTGTTTGATGAACTCCACATAGAGTTTTCGATACTAATGTTAACCAAAACATGATAACGAAATGGATCGAGTAAGCACTGAAACATCACGAGTAATGGAAAACATGAAATCAACACAAGAAGCTCATAAAATAACCTCAATCGTCATGATTCATAGAATTAGAGTGGGGGTGCCAATCGCCACCACCGAGCTTGGTTTAGGGGTTCCTTGGCTCTTCTCCTCACTGTGGGTGTGAATCCAAGCTGCTTTAGAACTTCTTCAACTCCTTCCTCCTTGTCCATAGCCATCAGCGCTGTCACGATGCAGCAGCCTGCTTTTCAACGTGGAAGGGATCTCCCCCGCCACTGAGAAGCTTCAAGTCCAAAAATCAGAGCCCTTCAAGCCCCATTGAATGGCCCAGCGACCCTGGCTCTATGACCCGGCTGGCTATGGTTCTAAAATAGACTATGGTATCTAAATATTATATCGAAAAAAACTAGAGAATCTTTGCGCTATATAAACGATGGCATTAATAGTATAATGAATTAAAATGACTTATCTCCTTTGTACCGTGGGCTTGATTCTCCTTTGTGGGCATGAGTGGGCCTCCCTTTGTGCATATGTGGCTGGCTTGGGCTTGCCTATCGGCCGCTCTGCCCCTTGTTCGCCATAGGCAGGATTGAGTGCTATGTGCGCCCACATACAATGTACTGGCTTTGACTCTATGTGTCTGGTTGGCTCCTTAGCCGGCCCATAAAACCCATTTTTTTAGTTTCATTTTATTTTTTTATTATTCTTCTTTCTTTCTCCCTTCAATAATTCTTTCGTTCACTTTGACTTCTTCTCTGCCAAAAAAGTATTAACTGAAATACTAGATAAATTGTTAAAAATTACAATGTCTTAATCATGTTTTTACTAATAAAGTTTTGATTGTGTTAAACATGTATAAAAAATGACATTAAAATGTAATTTTTATCATTTCCTCTATTTAGTGCATGAAATACAATATTTTACAAAATTGGATATAATACACATGAAATGGTCCCAAAATGACTTTAAGATATGTACAATTACATGACACACTTTTGGGTCTATCAGTAGTGCTCATGATCATCCCAACGTGGGGGTTGACCATCGTACGGTGTGCGGATATCCGGTATCACGGGCGGTCGGTATCGAGGAACCTCGTCTGCTTCTTTGTACTGACGGTCGTAGGGCTGGAACTAGTCATCTTGGGGCGCTTGTAGGTCGGCCATGAACCCACGATTGTAGTCGTCTCGTGGATCCTATCTTTCCTGGACACGCGCATCCTGTGGGAGGCGTGCTGGGTAATGGTCAGGGCATCGGTCTCCCTGCACCTCATGCTGCCACCTGTCATCTTATAGGTCATGGTCGTCATAAGGGTTTTGTGGGCACTCTAGGGGTCACGTGACTCGAGGCGGGTTGCAGGCTTTGTCAAGGGCCATGGGCACGATGCAACGGCGGGTACCAGAGGTACTATCGCTCGGCCCAACAACTGCTTCACTCATTTGGCGACGGTGGTCAGGGTTGAAAGGTAAGTTCCACGCTCCTCGAGCGAGTCCTCCCATGATTGATGTTTTTGTGTTGGTCTTTCTCGAGTGCCTCCAGCTCCATGGCCACCTATGAAGGGGACCCAGGGTATGGGCTCATCCATGGGATTCTTCCCATGTGGCCAACCACTCGTCGTCGCTATCGCCTCATCACTAGAGGACAAAGAGCGTAGTGACCGTGAAGTGCTATGTGGTGATCGTGTGCGTCCATAGTGGGCACGGGTGTTCCCACTTGAATGGGACAATCTTGTGGCACCCCTATCAACGGGTGCCGTCCACCGGAGTTCCGAAGGAGGTGGTGGCACACCACTTACCGGTGTTAGGGGCTGGGTCTCTAAGAGGCGCGTAGGGCTGCCTCTCTCAGTCAATGGCAAGTCTTCTCGTCATAGGGAGGTAAAACCCCCTGTTGCATCGTGCTGGATCGCGTCTCGAGAATCATGACGAGTATCTTGGGGAGTACCAAAATGAGTTTTCAAAAGACGGATGAATGCATATGGGGTGACGATGCGTACGGAGGTGAACTTTGGGTGACTACAGCCTGCTCTAATACCAAGACAATGTCAGATGTCGTCCATGATGTCGTGCAATGGGTAAGTTTCCGACAGGAATGAAACTATGTGATGTAGTTTCCTAGGCAAATGTACATGCAGGCCCCGACTTACGGGGTTTCATTAGGCAATGAGCTCTAGGCCGGGTGAACGATGATGGTGACGATGACCTTTTAACCCTCGTCGGAGCGATGACGATGACGGTGACCTTCTGACCCTCATTAGAGCAATGACGGTGACTATGGCGCTAAGCAAAATAACTCCATTGGCGCTCACACATAAGGAATGGGCTCGATCCGTAGTTAAGAAATCACTCAAGCCATTTTTCTCAGGATATGATTCTCTCGCACCTTTACTAACTCGAGCGCGGTGGAGTGCAGCCGAGAAATATATTGAAGTATATAATTTAACTGGCGAGCAAGGGGAACGATGTACCTCATCGGTTGTGTCGCCCATTGGTTAAGTGTTTGCCTGTGTAGTGGCCAATGTTGGTAGGAACGACGGAGGCGTGCTAGAGGCGAGCACGGCGTCGGACAGCAGGCGGCGGAGATGCAGGGCTGGAGCGTGATGCTGGTGGGAGAGAGCGTGAAGCGAGGTCACACAGATGGCACGGCAAGCTGTGGGTGGCGGTTAGACCAAGGAACATGATGAGCAGCCGGGCAGATTGAGCAGCAGCCGAAACTGCAATGCGGACGACTGGTCAAGCTAGAAGGGTCTTCAAGTGACAACGCGACATGGCCGGCCAAGAAGGTGGCGTGGGCAGCCTAGGGTGCAACTGGGGCGACCCGGTTGGCAATGCAAAGGATAGGTACACAATGCGTGCAACCAGCGGAGGTGCAGCCAGTAGTTGGCTTACAAGTAGTTGGCGTGTGGCCCTGCGATTGTCGAGGACGACCGTAAGGCAGTGCAGCCGCAGCGATCGGCCAACCTTCGTAAGCAATCCGGCGCTGGTGATATCACGATGGCTGAGGAGCAATGCGGAAGTCATGGATGAAGGTGTAGCAGGCCAAGGTCAACAATGTGCCTTGTACATTGGCTTACTCGGACGCTCGGCAGTTGACGCTAGCAATAGGGGGCGGTGCGCGGTTGACAAAAACTCAAAGTGGTGGCTGGATGCGAGACGACTGTGGGTGGCCTTGAAATAAGTCGTGGGAGGCTGACAATGACACTGGTGTGGCGGCGGATTACGCCCAACGGGTGCTGTTCGTTGAAGCAGTAGGCGGCATTGATGAGGTAGGAGTGGCGCTCAACGGTGCAACTATTGACAGTGCACATATTGGAGTGCAACGGCGGGTAGCTGATGGATGCCTAATGCTGATTCGATGACCACGATAAGAGGGAAAGCACAAACGAATGGCAAGAGTGTGCTCCCTTCCCTCTTCTTCCTCTTGGTGAGCGATGCTTCTTTGAACTATATTTTTTTCAACAAAATGAATGTCGCTGGGAGTTTAGCGTGCCCATCTTGCCCTTATAGGGGCATAATGGGCCCTTAAAAAGGGTATGATACCCCTTAGTAAGTTCAGTACGTTCCTTATAAAACACACATATATGTAAAACACGACGTCACTAAAGCAAAGCACGATGTCGTGAAACACAAAGACACAACACACGACTGGTACGTGAACACGAACACATGAACACGGTAAAATAACAAACATAACTAGCATGTGTCGAAAAAGCAAAACACTCGAATACGCAAACGTGCTTTAACCAGTGTATTTGAATCTAGGTGTCTACACCTATGCCCTTGTGTGCCACTCACACTGGACACGAACGGGCGGGACCATCGATGACGATGCCTTTGAAAGCGTCTCAAATGTTGTGAGCTTGATCGTTCCATCACTTTAATTTGGCACACTACATACTTCATAGCCACCATACTCATTGATCGTTATCTTGTGTTACACGAGCCATCCGATCTCGGTATGTATCGTGTTACATCAGTGATATTCATCCTCTCTCCTAAACTTAGATTCTCTGGTGTCAGTTTTTTGCCTTTTTGTGTGGGATGACATGGCATCAGCCGCGACAAATGCCCTCAAACTTAAGTGCGATCAGATGGTGAGGAGAACCCGCAGTCTTCCATAATAGGGGTCCAAAAAAAACAGGATATGATCTTTTATATAAAATTGCTATCGACTATGTGCAAATGACGGCATGAACTATGATCTGGTGACTGTTGGTGGCGTCGATAATGAGATCCACCACCAGAGGACTCCAGGCCAATGCCGATAGTGATATCCATTATTTAACATGAAAGCGGATAATTAGTTTTAGTTGACTGACCAAAAAGATTTTACAAAGCTATGTGTCAATTATTTTAACACATTTTATGACACACTTTAGATGGTTTAACCTATTATTTATTATTCATATGTTTTACTCTGACATTGCTATTATTTTTCCATATCAAATCATTCAATTATGGTATATTTTTCCTTTTCGTGGTCATTTTTTACTTATTTACATATAACTGTTAGACTTCAGCTATTTCTTACTCGACTTGATTCATTATTCTTATCAGTATTTCATTGTTTAGTTTTATATGAATGCTTATGAGTTTTTCTATCTCTTCTTAAAAATATGAAATAAGGAAGCCAAAAAAAAAACTCTAGGGCAATTTTAAAATCATAGAAAACTCATGTCCATTGGTAAGGTAAAAGCAACGGTTTAAAATGAGATAGAAATATCAAATTACACCATATGCTTGTATCATGAATTTAAATACTTATTTGTTTAAAAAATAGTATGAATGCAGTTCTCGTCAGCCAGAAATTTGGATATCAGTTCCTTGTTTAAATGATAACAAAAGTAAATATTTCCTGAGCGTAAGCTAAATAGTTTAGCTTTACTGTATAAGATGTAGAGGGTTAATTCATAAAAAGGGAAGTACATGAATTTACTAACTAGAAATACATTATAAGCAACTAATTTTTGGTTTTTAATTGTATGCTATTTAACATGCCACAATTGTTATTTCCAAAGGTAATTAAAAGTTACTATATTATTTTATTCAATTTTTTTTTTAATTTTGTGTTATGATGTAACACGACGGACGGCGAGATTGAACGGTTCGTGTTACACCACTAGAAGGGCGATGACAGTCATGTCATGTAGTTGAGACGACTAATGTAGACGTAATGCGAGTGATGATGATGCAACGATGAAGTCACTGAGAAGTACAAAGCTGGCATCGACGGACACCAATGACCATTAGGTTACGGTAAGTGCGACCTGGGAACGCCACTAGGCTCTCGATGATCCGGACATCAGGTTGAAGGCCAACCGTGAGAGCTTGGCTACTACCGCTTTTGGGAGCACCGTTCGAAGCGCCAACCAAGATCGTACCAATAGAAACCTATTCCCAGTGACGTTTTCCTATCTATCACTAACCCAACCCTGGAAGTGGAGACACGCTCAGGAGGCACTGAAATAAATAATTGAACGCTTAAGAGGTTTGAAGTGTGAGCGTACCCGATTTGTGATGGCTGGGCTGACTTTTATTTGAGCAATAACGAGTCCGGTAGGCAACGCCTAGAGAGGGGTCGTGCAATGACGAGCAACGACGAGGTAGTGACAAATGACGACAATGAAGGGAACAACAACGACAGTGATGTGTGTAGTGGCAGCATCTATGAGTGCGATGGTGGTGACGATAGTGCGACGATATTGCGATGGCAGGGCAGTCGAGCAGCGGCGTAAGCAGCAGCAAGCACGGCAACATGCGCAACGGTGGTAGGGGGCGGCAGCATATAGGCAGTAGAGTGATGTGGCATGGATGTGTAAAAGTAAGTAGGGCACGATTGCATCTAGTGGCTAGAAGGCGCGGTCTATTGACAAGGACGGGTACTCCAAAGGCTGGGTCTCGCGCGTGAGCTGGTTCGACAGGGTCTTCGAAGCTGGCTGGTCCCCCATTCTGTTATAGTAAGAAGATGCAAGTGTATGTGCTTTGAAAATATATTTATCTAAATTTATAACCTAGACAATCATCCCAATAAAATAAATATGATTATTGATAACATGGTCAATGCATGGTTATGTGCATACAGTCTCGATGATTTGGTATTATTAATTGGGAATTTATCAAGTTATGATTTGAATAAATGGAATGTTCATCCATCAGCTATAAATTCCAATTTTTACAAATTATGGTTATTTGTCACTAACTTCCTTGTCTTATATCCATTCAATCAGTTTGATTATTGATGAGTATTTTACAGTTCTAAAGGTGCAGAAATTTACAGAAATGAGAAGGTACAAATTTTAAGGATTTGTAGAATTTTTGGGAGCTTAGTGATTCCATAAAATATCTTGAAAGGATCAAGTGGAGCTGTGGGCCTTCTTGATGTGCTCCAGCAAGTGGCTGGCGAGCAAGACAAGGCATATTTCAGATTTTAGATTGGTCAACCAGTTTGATGTAAGTTTATTGAAGTTCTTACTTAATGTCAACTCTTGTTTGCATTGAAAAACACCTAATCCTGCCAATATTTAAGTATCCAGACTTAAGACGAAAGCATTGAGGACTCACCAAACTTGCATTGAGTTTTTAGGAACCTAGATCTACATTTTTACATCACTATCTATTTCCCCCTTAAAATCATCATTTTCTTCCTCTAAACATTCTTTTTCCTTACTTTCTCTCTCTAGAATCAACTATTTTTCTCTCTAGACTTTCATCCATATCCCTATTTTATCCTCTCAAAATTTCACAAAAATCGCATTTATTTGCATCTTCAAATTTACTCTCAAACACCTTCTACCCTCCTTCCTCATGTTCTCTCTTTATCTCCTCATTTCAGCCTTTTATCTCTCTAAAAACATTAATTTTCTCTCTAAAATCCAACCCTATCCCCCCCAAGACCATCATTCTCATTCAATGCCAAAATAAATCTGATTAAAACAATCAGTTTTCTGAACTAAAAAATAAATTTTATCCCCTTGCTGTTTGTTGTCCTGCGGTGGGGTGTGCTTGATGGTGCGGCACCGCCGAACACCGCAGAGCCGTCACACGACGAGCCACTACCATCACCGAGCCCGCCACCGACACGTGTTTAGCCGACACGATGAGCGGCTGTGTCGACGCGCGACCCCGGGTTCAAATACTCGGCATGACGTCGCGCCTCCTTCATCTTCGGATCATTTCACTTATGCGTTCTTATTCTCTTTCCCATTCTTCATCTCTCACTTTGTCGATGTAGTGTAGCACCCGGTGTACGTCCCCCGCTCCCGCCACTACACCGTGCCCAGGGTGGTCATTCGGTGCCCAGCCCACGACGACGTCTCTGCTACCAACCAACGCCGCCGCCGTCGCCGCCCTCGTTCAGCACCCAGCATACGCCAGCGCCGTCGAACCTCTTATTCTCTCAGCATTCCCTGTGATCGTGATAATAGTCACCCGCGCGACGAAGGTACTCCTCACTCCTGTCTTTACGTCTCTTACGTCCTTTAGTATACTTTCAATTTGCCTCCTCCGCGCTCAGGTTAGATAGGTGAGAGCGAGACAGGTTGAGAAAATGACGAAATTGCACAAGAGTCTTACCTGACGGATACGAGTCGGGTTCACCCGACGCGTGTGAGCACTCTAGCGGGGCTTCCCCGTTCGGCGACGCACTCGCCCTCGATCCCCCTTGGGCGAGGTTCAAGAGGTCCATCCGACCTCATGTAAAGGGACCCCGTCAATCTCTGGAACGGCACCCACCGCTCGTCGGCGCACGCACGTACGACACGTAGGATCTCATTCATTCACGTCATCATCCATACCTGACCAGTAGCATCATCAGACGACGCTGACCGTCGTTGTTCGATTGAAATCTCGAACTCGGTACCGAGCCGCTACCCTCGGTATCGACCGGACGACGTCTCGACGACGTCCGGCATCAGTGCTCCATGGCAGCATAAAGGGCAAGAGGAGCACAGCCGCCAGCTTTAAGCTATAGCTGTATGGGTGCCAAATGCAGCTATTGCCTACCCGACCACCAACCGTGGCCACAGCCACCCAAGCGTGATGGAGTCTGCTAGCCGACTCCATGGGATATGTATTTGGAGCTGCCATCATCGTCATTGGCAGATATCTGTTTTGTTTTGTGTTAAAAGGGGGGTCCCTCTGCATAAGACACCCCCACCCTCTTGGTAAGGGTCATCGTGCCCCTATATATGGGGCATGATGATGCCCTAACCGGCCAGAACAGTTTGTGTTTTTAATCAAAGTTGAACGTTCGTTCTATCACTAATCTCATGGGAGAAGAAGAAATGAAAGTAGAGGGGGGGGGGGGGGGGGAAGCGAGGAGGGAAGAAGAAGAGAGGAGGAGAGGGACACGTTCGCTGCCACCCCCTTCAGTTTCACCACTTAGTGTCCCACCGTTCATCGCCATCAAGCCGCACACATTCGGCGCGAGGCCGCGAAGCCCTTCCCCACGGACGTGCACTTGCGTCGACCACCCACGCTCCATGGATGCACCGGCAGCACATGCCTGCATGTTGCCACAGCCCACGATTCTATGGTTGAGCACGTCTTTGCCGCCACCGTGCATCGTGCCCAACGCAGCTGTGCCACTTCTGGCTACCTACACAACTCGTCTGGTCACCCACCCGCTCAGTCGGTCAGTGCCAAACAGCACCATCGGGCGAACATGTTGACCGGCGGTTGGTCACCCTGCAATGCACTTGCACACCAACGATGTCACCTGCTCATCCGCGCGTGAACAATTTGTGACGCCAGGTCTGTGAATTGCCCCTTATAGATTTGAAGTATATTCATCTTGGCTCCTGCACATCATCAACTTAAAATAATTGATTAGTTGATCATGGTTTGACCTTGTGAAAGCTCAAACCTTCCAATTTACTCATATCATTACCTTAATAGCAAATAGTTAGCACATGGTGATATAATGAGATAAATGGTAAAAATGCTCGCAATGCATGATAATGTGCATAAAATCGTGTGAATTATGTGTTAATTTCATTCATGAATGATGATAATAATGATCGCATGTAATCACACCCCCCAACTTCAATCATTGCTAGTCCCTTAGCAATGGAAGTGAAGAAATATATTGGAAACACACGAACCGATCGGCACTTCCAAAAATGCAATTAATAACAAGTGAACTGGTCCACCTGAAGCTATAGGGATTGAGGTCCCAAGGCCAGAATATGTAATGGACCATCCAGGAACTTGTGTCTTCCAAGAATACAATTTAATCAGAAATGAGCCGGTCCACCTAACTATAGAGATTGTGGTCCAAGAGTCAGGAAATTTAATAGACCTTCCAAGCATTTGCATATTTCGAGAAGAAAATTTAATAGAGAAGCAACTGGTCTACCTGGATCTACAAGGACAGAGCTCCCAAACTCAGGAAGTGCTATAACACGTGGCATTGGGATCAAACAACATGTGTTACAACACAAGGATAAGATAAAATGCACGAGAAGAGATGAATGCACCTTTTAGAAATTACTCTCAACAAAAAGAAGAGGCAGATTTGCTGAATTTAGAACTATCGTTCAATTGACCTACGGGAAGGGGATCATCATGACCAGACTTCCAAGGACCCGTGAAGATCACTAAAATACCTACAACGTGAGGGGCTCAATGGCCAAAGGTGTCCACGTCTCTCTCTCTCAAATAATTCAATCTGTAACCACAATAATTATCCTAACCCTCAATGAAGGTGGCTATCCTATAAGTCAAATTTTAAAACCAGCAAAGAGAACACATAGCTGAAGATGACACTACAAAAGGTAATAATACTGAGAAGGGAAAGGAGCGATGGTACTTGAATGTTCGCACAATCTGTAACTGTAGAGACTTTGATGAGCAAAAATGCAACGGTTCAAATTGGCGGCAATCGGTAGAGACGTGGCTAGAATGTGACCGAATAGGCAGTTGTGGACGAGTGCAGAAGGCAGCGCTTGTGACGTGCATGGCGGTAGAGCAAACGGTGTGTGTGGCAGCTTACGGGGTGCACGGGGGCGGGCTTGCGGTGCGTGCACAGGTGGGCTTGCGGTGCACGTGCGGGCGGGCTTGCGGTGCATGCACAGGCGGGCTTGCCACGCGCACGATTGGGGATCCGTGTAGTAGAGCAAACAGGGCGCACACGGGCAGGCTTGTAGCGCTTGCACGGGCGGGCTTGCAGGGCACACGATCGGCGATGCATGTGGCAGAGGTAACGGGGCATGTGGCAACTTGGGGCACAGTTGCGAGTGGGCTTGCGGCATGCTACGGGCGGGCTTGCATCATGCGCGGTTGGCAATGCGTGCAGCACACAGGAGCCCATATTGGTTGACTTGAGGTCATGATAACATATGGGTGTGCGTGCGATGTGTGCGTGTGTGCGCATGGTGGTGCTCGTTCCAAGAAGATAGTTCTTGGGGAGTTTCTTGGCTTGCGCAACCTTTCCAAGTAGTAGATTATTGGATGAACATGCACAATGGCAAGATTATCTTGAATGGCAATGGGAGTGGCGTGCTTGAAGAAATCCGAGGAAAGATTCTTGCGGACCAAGGGGGAAGACCAAAATGATTCTTGATCTGCTCCAAGAACTCAAGAGGATGTAGAGACGGGCGTCGTTGACGGTGGTTCTCCCATGGAGTGGTCTCGACAAGGTGAAGCTGGCGTGTGTGGCTAAGGGGACCACGATCTAGTCTTGGCCAAGATCTAATGGTAACTGCTACTCTCTAGGATGGAAATGAGAACTATAAAAAAATACTTTTTCAAATTTCAAGACAACCTGAGGTGTCCTTGGACATGCCATCCCTTTATATAGGGGAGGAAGGATGCCCATGTGGTCCAACATAGGTGAAAACCATCGAGAGAGTATGTTTCCCCTTAAACGTACATCGAAGATGGAAACAAAAGAAAACAATGGACAAGGCACAAAGCACGGTGGCCCAATCTAAATCATCCAGGAAATTCAAAATGCAAGGAAATAAAATGCAAAACTTATGAGCATCAGCTACGCCAGGTACTTAAAGGTGGGGTCACAAATGTCACCTCAAGTAGCACAGCGTGGTTGAAGTAATCATGTGTCAAGGTTGGTGTGATGGTCCCCCATCATCCTCCTGGGGTAGGAAGAACTCGACTCTGGCGAGTTAATGCCAATGATGTCGTCAATGGGTTGGACTAGCTTGGGTCGAAGTTGAAGAAGATCCTCTTCGGTGATCCACGTGTCATCCGATGAAGGCCTTCCCTGCCAATGCACTAAGAAAGTGTGGTCCAACCGCTCCCCTACAGCGTGAATTAATTCTTGCACTACTGTTTCTATCTGCTTTTGGCGTGCAAGTGTCGGGATGGGACATGGTAAAGGGTTACGCTCACTCTCATGACTACTAAGGTTCAAATGGTTGTGCGGCTCATTGATCCGTGGCATGGGTTGGTATCGCACTAAATCACTGACATTCAAACTTGGATAGATCCCACAATCAAGTGGGATACTCATGACGTAGGCATTGTCGTTAATTTTATGGGCAATCGCGAAGGGCCCGGCACTTCAAGCATGAAACTTCATAGCGACCCCTGGAGAAATATCTCTTAGGCTTGAATCTGATAATGACTAAATCTCCTTTTCAAAATGAAATGGACCATCATCGTAAATCAGCATCTGCCTTATACTTTTAGTTATGCGATGCAATGCGAGAATGTATGTGTTGATGCATGCTTCTAATATGTTCATCAACATCGTCTGCATCCTCTGAAATTCTAGCATGTTGTTCTTGTGGCATGAGATCTAAAGGTTTACGCAGTAGTTGACCATACACTATTTCAAATAGTGCATTTCCAGTAGTACGGTTCACCGATGAGTTGAAGGCAAACTCCGTGCAAAGTAACACTTGATCCCATGTAGTAATCTTTTCTCCTACAATCGATCTCAACAAGTTCCCATGACTACAGTTGACAACTTCTGTTTGACCATCCTTATAGGATGGTAAGCCATGGAAATTTTCAATTGTGTTCCCATAAGGACCCAAAAGGTTTTCCAAAAATATATCGTTACTCGCACATCACGATCCAGGACTATAGTATTGGGTACTCCATGTAATTTGACAATATTGTCAAATAAATATCATGCCACTCGTGATGCATCAGCCGTATTGGAACAAGGCACAAAATGTTCCATCTCGGAGAATCTATCAACCACGACCATTATTTAGTCATGCTGACGCGAAGTCATAGAAAGGCCTAAAATGAAATCTGTACTAATATCGTCCCATGGCTTTGTGGGTACTGGCAAAGGTGTGTATAAGCCAGTGTTTTTCTTAGTTAACTTAGCCCGTGGACAGGTAAGGCACTAGGAGACAACTTTTCCAACGTCTCTTTTCAACGAAGGCCAATATAATTGATATTCTAGTGCTTATATTGTCTTATTGACCCCAAAGTGTCCGCTAAGACCACCGGCATGTACCTCCCAAATTAGGAAATATCAATGTGACGTGCAAGGAGGACCTCCCTAGGGGGCTCTTCATTACTCATATGGGAGAAGGGAGCACCCTAGGTCGGCAGACCAGAAATTATCGTTGAAGTACTTTTTCCTCTTTCAGTCTCAATAAGGAAGAAGAGGGAGAGAAGAAGGAGAAGAGGAGGGAGGAGAAGAGGGAAGGGGGAAAGGAAGCAAAGGGGAAGAAGGTGAGCCACTGTTCCCCCGTCGTTCATCGGCTACCCACTATAGGTCCACCGTTGCTGATGCAGAATTTGCGTGCCTCGAACTCGCCGACCACCCACACCCTCGCGCGTAAATCTCTCTTCCTGTGGTTTCACATGTGAGACGTTCACATCATGCGAGCAGGCGATGGCCTCCATCGCGTTTGGTCAAAATGCGATGGTAGTCCCATGAGCAACGACTACCGCGGCTTCAAAGCCAGTGCGATAGTCGTGGGCAGGGTTATTCACTGTGGAGAGTCATCCTAACGAGCGAGCATCGCGGCCTACATCACAAAGCGTGGGACTACCCATCGATGTTCGTGTCACATTGAAGGTGCACCCACCCCTTGGGTTTATTGCACCAATGAATGCACTAGCCCGGCACAACAATATTGCCTACAAAGTCAAGAGATTGCCTCACCGACGGTTCGTGCAACGTGGGTGCATGGTCCGCTGACCAATCAGGCCGCGCACGCGCTTATCAGTGCTGACGTTCCACGCCTCTGGACCTATAGCTGACCATGTCATTGGAGCTCGCCCATGGTGCAACTGCACCTCACGCTACTGAGTCAGCCTCATGCACCCTGTCTAGTGTTGACGACTCATCACTGACCGTGTCTCCGCCTCGCACCATCTTTGCTTGATGTGCACAACCACTAGCTTGATGTGCCAGCTTCCACGACGGTATCAGCTGCTGCCATTGCCACCAGCCTAGCTGCGCACGTTTGGGCCCTCTCACAAATACATTGGCCACCACAGGTGCAGCCCGCAACTGTCCGATGCCCTGTCCATGCTTGACTCGGTGCACGCTCACCATCTGCTCGGTCAAACTCCGGCCTGAACCGGTAGTATTTTATGCCTGGCTGACACACACACTGCTCCCCTTGGTCTGCGCTTGAGTCACCAAATTGGTCGCACCCATCGAGTTGCCGCCCTTGGTTGTGTCGCCCTACCGACGCACTCCCTTTACTCATTCTCCTCGCCTCCAGCCTCCAGCATCAAGCTCATGCGCATCATCACCGCCGTGAGTCGAGCCAAGCCGTGCATGTCAACGATAATCCTCCACCTACCTACCTGCCTTAGTCGGTGCACCAACAAAGACATCGGTGATGAACACCGACACTAACAAGGTACGTCATTCCCCTTGCTCATTACTTATATTATGTCCATCAGTATAAACTCGGCTGCACTCCACCGCGATCAAAATAGTTTAGGTGAGATCTTACCACGAGAAAACTACAAGTTGAATGTTTTCCTAAGTACGGGTCCAGCCCATGTGTTACGTGTAAGCACCAACAGAAATATTGTGTTTGACATCGTAGTCGACGTTGTCGCTCTCATGAGTGTCAAAAGGTCACCATCACCGATCACCCACCTAGGAGCTCGGAGCTCGGCAAATCCCCACGAGTTAGGGCATGCACGTTCATCCACCTACGTCACGCCATCACGTACTTACATATCTCGTTATGGAATTATCCATCGGACGATGTCATTGACGACGTCCGACATCATTTTGATACTTGAGCATCATCTCGATACCCATCTGGACAACATCACGAACAACTTTTGGCATCATCTTGGTATTAGAGCAGGCTGTGGTCACCCATAGTATGTCTCTGTACCTGCATCATTACATCTGCATTTCATCATTTTGAAAACCCACCTGAGTACTCTAAGGAACTATCCATGGCCATCGAGATGCGATCGAGCAGAAGGAAGCAACAAGGAGGTTCAACCTTCCCACGATGAGCTGATTCGTCATCGTCTGAGAGAGGCAGCCCTCTAGGCCCCTTGGAGCACCATTGTACGACACCCAGAGGTGGCACATCCCCATCTCCTTTGGAGCCTAGATAGACTACAACCACCAATAGGGATGCCGACAGATCATGTAGATCACGCAGACACACCTACGCCCGCCAAGGACGCACATGATCCAACCACAGCTCCTCGCGATCACTAGGTGCCTCGTCTTCTAGTGACAACGAGGAGAGAGTGATGACGAGTCATCGTCCACACGGGAAGGATCCTGTGAACGAGTCCGTACCTCTGGTTCCCACCGCACTTGGCCAAGGAGCAGGACGCAACCGAGGGAGATCGCACCAACAACACTGACGTTGGGAAGACTCGTCTGAAGAGCAAGGAGCTTATCTTCACACCCTCACCACCTTCGACGAGCACATGGAGCAGCTGCGAATGCGGCCCGTGGTACCTCTAGTACGCGTCGCTGCGCCCGTGCCTATGGTTCTAGAGCAAGCCCGCAACCCTCCTTGGGTCATGTCTCCCCTAGAGCGCCCACGGAGCCCATATAACTACGACGACTACATGGGCGACTACATGTGGTAGGACGAGGAACATCTAGATTGACACCCCGACCGATACCCCCCCACATGACTCACAAGATGTATGTACACGGGATACATGATACCCCACGAGATGACTATGACCAATTTCGAGGAGAGGAGGTTACGATGAACCCACCTGGACGACTATGTCCGGCCCTATGACCGCCGATACAATGAACCCCACGAGGTTCCTCGATACCCGCTGCACGCAATACCCAATATCGACACCCAGTACGATGGTCAACCCGGTACTAGTGGAATGCGGGCACCACCTAGAGCCGACCCATTGATTCGGCATGCACATGTAGTACAGAGGACCGATGATAACACCCTAATTTCGGTCTTTATTTCATGTTATTAGCATGATTTATGCATTTAAAAGGCTTAAATTTGGGTTGTTATCATATATTTACACAAAAATAATGCTTCCAAGTAATTTCTGATTTTTCCCTAATTTTCTGTTAATTATATGAATTTTTAAGGATTTATTGAAGCTCGAAATAATTATTTTTGGATGAAAATGGCACATTAAAAAGTTTATTTCGACATTTATCAACATGGGAATTAATCAGGGAATTTTCTAGAATTTTCTAGAATTTTTTACGAATTTTTAGGAATTTTCTGGGATTTATTTCAAGAAGAAATGCATTTATTCTATGAAAAAAGGGCATATTTATAAGAGAAAAAAATGTATTTATGCAATTTCTAGACTTTTGGGGCCTTTTGCAGCGTTCGTTGCAAAAGACCCTGAAAACAGCTCTCGCCACGGCAGGCGTAAAGATCCTATTTAAAATCATTCAGGGTTTTATTGCAATTTTTAATATATATTTTTAATGTTTTAGGAGAAATCGGAGGAGAGAGAGTGCGCTAGGGGCATATACGCAATTACTTTTGGGCGTCCAAAAGCAATTCCAGGCTTTTAAGGACTTTTCTACAAAAGGAGGATTCAAAATGCGCCAGCCAATGAGAGAGCGACACGTCATTGCGTGTTTAAAAACGAAACTAATAAATAAATCAATTTTAAATCCAATGGATTAAATTGGTTTAAAATTGATTTATTAATAACTTTTGATCCTGAAGTCCGATGGAGATGATTTTTTATGGATTTTTTCGTCTTGATCCCCTCTTTCTATCTGTATGGTTAGATCATTCAGATCTAGCCTACATTGATAGATAAATATTAAGTACTAAACGGGGGTAAAATGGTGATTTTTACCCTATATCCTAAGTATAAAAGCTAAATTTCGAGAGGGGGAGCTCATTCTGGATGGTGCTCTATCACAGCTGCAAGACAGGGAGGATCTCTAGCTTGGATCAAGTTATCTGGTACTTCTTTTCCTTGATTGTATTTGAACTTTTATGCATTTTGAATGAATTAGGTTAAGTTGTTTGTTTCTTCATCTCTATTCTGATCTGAACTTCTAAATCGCTTGGCTTGAGCCGCATGTACAAGCCCTGATTAGGATTGAGAGGAGAAATTGAGGGATTTACCTTGGCATTCAATTGCATTCCAAAAGAAAACTCTAAAAAAATTAGTTTTAATTCTTAGGAGATTAAGATTTCCCTTTTTATTTCTGATTTAGCAAATTCTCAAAACCAACCAAAACTTAAATCAAAAATTTCTTCCAACCTCTCTAATTGAATTCTTTGATCCATCCAATTGGATCAATTAATTCAATCTAGAGCCCACATTTCTTCTTTTCATCTCATCTCTTCTACCCCCCTCTCTAAATTCTCACCTAATTAGGGTGACTTGATCCTCATTGAAGATCAAATTCACTCTAATTAGGATCTAAAACACCAAAAATAAAATCAAATTGAAATTCCTACTTGCCTCCCTTGGACGACACTCATACTTATCACTATACATATTAAGTAGAGTTTTATCAATTTTATTGCATAAGCCAAAAATTCACAACGACAAGGGCTAAAAATTTTGCGTAATTTTCACCCCTATTTTTGGCTTATCAACCGACCTAATGGCCGATGCAACCCTTCGCACCTCGAGCTTCTACACATATGTCAAGATCAATGACAAGGTGTAGAAGCTGTTCCTGGATAGTGGGAGTTGCATCAACATCATCTCTGATACAATGGTCGCCCGATTAGGGTTTGCGGCGATACCCAACCCGAATTCCTACAATGTGTAGTGGATCAATGCTTCATCCTTCCCTGTGAAGCTGCAATGACATGTCCCATTGAAGGTGAGCTCCTACAATGAGATCGCACCTATGCGACATACTTCCTATGAAACTAGGAAGCATCATCCTAGGTCGTACTTGGCTATATGACCATGACGTCACTCTAGCCACAAGGACCGTGGACGAAGGGTTACATGGTACCCATATACCATGAAGCCTACGAACAAGTTGGTCTCGACCAACCATGTTGGGTTAGTGGTCGTCCGTGGCACCTTGTTCGCCTAAGATTTGGGATGTGAGATAGATGACACACCAGTGTGCATCACTGTCACTCTTGAAGCTCCCGTGGACACACATGTAGCTCCCTAACCACCTGAGGTCAAAGTCCTCATGTCAGAATTCAATGACGTCTTCCCAGATTAGTTACGCTGCAAACTACCGCCGATCTGTAACATCCAACATGCGATAGACCTCGTGCCCGATGTGACACTACCAAATCTGCCCCATTACCGTAGGTGCCGTAGAAGTATGAGGAGCTACTATGAAAGGTCCAGGAGCTACAGGTGAAGGGCCTCATCCATGAGAGCCACAGCCCATGTGGAGTCCCACACTCTTGGCCCCGAAGAAGTATGGTATGTAGCATATGTGCTGCGATAGCCAAGACAACAAGATAACGGTCAAGTACCATTTTCCCATTCCCCACCTATAGGATCTCTTCAACATGATGGCAGGATCCACTATTTTCTCAAAGATAGATCTTCAAAGTGGATACAATCAGGTTCATATTTGTCCTAGGGAGGAATGGAAGAACACCTTTAAGATAAAGGATGGCTTATACGAGTGGAGAGTTATACCCTTTGGCCTCCCCAATGTGCCAAGTACCTTTCAGAGACTGATGAACAAGGTACTCCGCACGTTCATACGGAAGTTTGTCATCATCTACTTCAAAGACATTTCCATATATAGCCGCATGCAAGATGAGCATCTTGACCACCTTCAATAGTTCTACACTGTCCTCAGGCAAGAGTAGTTATCCGCTCATCTGAAGAAGTGCAGTTTCCTTAACCTAGATGTCGCCTTCCTCAACTTCATCGTATCAGCCCAAGGCACCACCATGGACACCCAGAAGGTCTGAGCCATTATGTCATGGCCCTCGCCAGACAGTATCCTCAATGTGCGCAGCTTCATCGGACTTGTCACATTCTATCGACGCTTCATTCAGAACTTCAGTTCTATCATGGCCCCATCACTGACTGCCTCAAGACGGAGCCGTTCACGTGGACACGAGCAGTAGATAGAGCTTTCCAATTAGTGAAGTTCATGATGACACAAGCACCCATCCTCCGCCTACCCGATTTTGGGAAGGTTTTCAAGGTTACTTGTGACGCTTCTGGCGTTGCAATCGAGGGTGTGCTTAGTCAGGAAGGGCATCCTGTAGAATTCTTCAGCGAGAAGTTGAATGATGCAGACTTCGCTACTTGACCTATGACAAGGAGTTCTATGCAGTCGTCCAAGCGCTAAAGTACTGGCGGCACTATCTCCTCTCATAGGAGTTTGTACTCTTCTCAGATCATGAGGCGCTCAAGTACCTTCACTTCCAACAGAAGTTGAGCGACCGACACGCAAGATGGATTGAGTACCTGCATGACTTCACCTCCGTCATCAAGAACAAGAAGGGCAAGGACAACGTCGTCGCTGATGCACTCAGCCTACAAGCGCATGTACTTAACGTGACGAAGGTAAAGATCCTCGAGTTTGAGCAGATTTGAAAAGGATACACTAGCTGCCCCAACTTCGGGCCCATCGTCATGGAGATCCAGTGAGCACCGTCCTACGAGCTTCAGGACTATGTCATCAATGACAGTTTCTTATTCTTCCAAAACAGGTTGTGCGTGCCACGGATGATGTAATACAACACGACTGTATCGTCGAATTTGATTACATCATAGAAAATAGACGAATCTAATGTCGTAAATGAATTGATGCAATATTTATAAAACGAAGCCTAGTAAATTGTTGCCCAATAGATCAATGGTCAAAGGGGGTTGACACGAGAAGCCTAGGGTTGGGGCAGGCTCCCGATGACTCGATAAATCAGTTCAAACACCGACGAAGATGGGGAGGCAATCACTGCCCATAAGTGGCCCAACCTTCGTCTATGACGAATCTAGTCCAACACCAAGAACAAAATTATTATTCTCAAAGAATAACGGTGGCTGATCCTATAAAATAACTATTCAGCTAGGCGATGAGAATTGGCACTAGAAAAGGTGATTAAGCTGAAAATAAATATAGGGAGGAGTTGAGGTAGGCGAATAACCTTGTGAGTTCACGTCGTACTTCCCAAAATTCCCTGTTCAAATGAGAAGAAGCCCCTTCTTGTGATGAAATATCATTGATCAGGTCCACGGAAGTAATAGCTTGAAGAAGAAGCTCGTAGTAGTCCCGTAGTACGAATCCAAAGGAAATCCAGACAATGAAGAAGAAGATCTCTGTCAACAGTGAGTTTAATTTCTGTTCAAATGCTGCCGATGTCAAGGTGAAAGTGATAGTGATTGCCCGACCACCAACGAATATGGAGGAAAGTGAACTCGTATCAGACCAACAACTCAATACTGGACTGTTGGAGGTCAATTGCAGCAGCATGAACAGATGGAAGAACAAGTTCAGTCATTCTCTTCTGAACAGGAACTGAGAAATTCCGTCGACGGTGATGCAAAGGCCGAGGCCCTATTTTAAACATAAAATTACTTGAAATGGTGATCCGCCGGCGATGGTTACTAACAGTTGCCAGATTCCACTTCGATCAAAGGGGTCAAGGACAAAAAAAATCATGATTCAAATGAAGATTTCTGCCAATGGATATCGAATCGGGGCAGAAATCATTGGCGGATTGACTCAGTGATGCATTATGAAGGCTTGGACGCACATACAAATCTGAAGAAGGAAGAACATGTCGATGTAGGTAACTCGAATCCCAACGGAGGTTGACGAAGAGAAGAACCGAGGATGGGAAAATGCAACCAGCTTCTCCTACGTCAACAATCTTCCTTCTTCTGTCGTCAATATTCATTCCCTCTTGGGCAGTTGATTGAGAAGATCTCACAAAAGGAGAAGAGGGGATACACCCAAAAGAAGTAAAAAACAGAAAGAAAAAACCATAACTCGAATATTTGACTTTCCAACTGACAATTATTTTTCCATTAAGGCATACCCCCCTTTCTATAGGCGGATGCCTTAATGGATCATTAGGGGAAAGGGCCAAGTGAGAGACCTTTCCCTAATGGACCAATTAAAAACAATTACATCAGAAATAAAACTAGGCCTAAACAGGTGGCCCCTTTAAAAGTTCTTACACATAAAGAAATGCGTGAAATAAGCTGTGTAATTTACCTGATCAATCGTCAAGCCGTGTACTTGAAGGTGGGGTTCTTCACGTCAGCTCGAGCATCAAGTCGCGGTTGATGGTAGGCTTGAATAGGATCTTCTTGATGTCCTCCATCAACGCACGTCACTCCGTGACTTCCTTACGTGGGATGGTCACACTAGAGGTTTTAGCGTCCTTTTCAGCTAGGACAAGCCCATAGTCATCACGGAATATCAATTCTACGAGCACAATTTGAAGCGCGACATTGGTAACATCGTCGCCCAATTTTGTGTATGTGCCTTGGCCAAACAGGTCAAGAAGGGCACAGGGTAGGGTTATACACCCCACTACCGGTGCCCATGGGAGGATGTCAGCATTGACATTGTCCTAGGGTTACCCCAGACCGCCTGACGACACACCTCAATCATGGTCGTCATTGATAGGTTCTCAAGATGGTGCACTTCGTGTCTTGCGCCAAGACATCTGATGCTACACAAGTTGCACAATTATTCTTCCGAGAGATTGGGTGCCTACACAGCATACCCACTTCAATCGTCGCCACCCTACATGTCTACTTCACGAGTTACTTCTAGAAGACCTTATGGAGCTCATCGCGACAAAACTTAATTTCTCGATGACTTACCACCCTCAGACTGACGGTCAGACAGAGGTAGTCGATTGGAGCTCAGGTAACCTACTCAGGTTGCTAGTAGGCAAGCACCTTACGACGTGGGATTTGATAATCCCACGCCTGAGTTCGCTTGTAACTCCTTGGTGAATCAAACAACAAGGTTGAGTCATGTTGAGATTGAGTATGGCCCTCGACGACCTCTCGACTTAGCAACCGTAGATCCTCATGTTAGGGTGTCCGAGGATGTTCTTGCATTCGCCCATCATGTTTCCTTGTTGCATTAGCATATTCATGTTAGAATCATGAGTCAAAATGCATTGTACGAGTAGGTTGCCGACTTGCATCGCCGACCCTGAGTGTTCGACATGGGAGAACGCATGATGATGAGACTTAGACAATAGAGATATTCTCTTTGGACGGCTACCAATCTGCATGCGATCCTCCAAACATGGGCGATAATGCCTACCTCGTCAAAATCCCTCCTTCATGGGGGGTCAGCTCTACATTATCATGGTGGACCTGGCTCCATAGTGAGCCCATTCTCCCTCATCCAACTCAGCCCTTCTAGACCCCTTTAGTGTGAGTGAGTTTGCCGTAGCTACTCCCCCTATACTTTTACCCGATTGGCATGAGTCAGTCGATTGTACACTGTAGAAGGTTATTAACTATGCAAGGGACGATGTATCTTGAAGGTTTTCGGTGTGTTGGCAGGGACGTATAGGTGTGGACGACTCATGAACATGGAGTACATGTTACGACACCTATGGCCGGATCTTCTTCAGCCACTGCCATTTACTAACCCCAAATCATCGAAGCCGAGTCCTTTCAAACACAGAAGGATTGATGGAGTGCCCCAGCCCGCACCAGCAGAGACGTCTTCGAAGCTCCCATCATCATCATCAACGGCCCCGTCGGTTCCCGCCCAGCCCAACCGGCAGGCCAGAGCGACGGTAAAGACGCCCGAGTTCAAATACCCCGGGTGAAAGCATGTCAATGCTCGTTCAGTTTCTTGTTTTATCCCGTTTGTGTGTTCATTTCTGTCACATTTGTATCATTGTGTGTCGCACCGTTGCATCCTCATCATGCCCATGATCATCAATTGTGATCGTTTCACCATGTGTCATTTTGTTTTGTCATGTTATCATATTTCATCGTGCCCTTTGCTTCTTTAGATTTTATTTTTCTTTGGTTTTAAAAAGGGTCTTGATGAAACACGAGATTCTGCTCCATTAAGGATGACGCCCTCCGTCATCACCAATGACACCCTCCGCCTCAAGCCCCGCCAAAATGGCACGCAATGTGAGGATGAAGGTATCTAGATAGTTTTGATTTTCTCGGGCCATTATCCGCGCAAAGGCCCTTTCCATTTTGTGTTTTCCCCTTCAACCCTCTTCTCTTTTTGTTTTGTTTTAAAACAACTCTATTAGTGGTCTGAAGAGGGGGCCCCTTTCCTAATGGGCCACCCCCTCTTTTGGTCCCTCTTTAGGGGCCATCACACTCCCTACATAAGGGAAGGAGAGGGCGCCCTAAAGAGACAGAAGATTTGTGAATTTTTGGAAAAAAATAGTTAGCCGGACGTCCTCATGTGAGAGGAAGAAAAAATAGGGAAAAAAAGGACAAAAAATAGAGAGTGAGAGAGTAGGACGGAACAGAAATGGGGGTGACAGCCGTCGTCCCTTCCTTGTTCCGCCGAACCCCGTTCGGCCAGATTCGTGTTCCGTCATGACTCCTAGGCCGGCTGCTGCTCCGTTGCTGGAGCCCTGGGCTGCTGCCATGCCGAAACATGGGCCGCCGGCTCCCAAGTTGCCGATCCGGCTGTTGCTTCATCACCGGAGACCCTAAGGCCACCGCCCCATCGTCTGAGGTCACCGCCACGTCATTTGAGGCCGCCACCCCACGCCGACTCAGAGGCCACCCCCTTCCACGACGTGGTCGCCACCCAGCACCACCCAAAGCCGCTATTGCGCTCCCTTGAGGCCACCACATCAGCCAGATGCCACTATCGTACCCTGGCCGTGGATCCCACCGTCGGAGCCCTAGGGCGTGGGTCCCCACTGTCGGAGCCCTCGGTCATTGCCTGCGCAAACACAGAGGCCGCCGCCCCAAAGTAGGATGGCACGTGGTGCATGCGCTGAAATAGTTACACCATCAACAAGATAACAGTCAAGTACCATTTTCCCATTCCCCATACACCGGATCTCTTCGACATGATGGCAAGATCCACTATCTTCTTCGAAGATAGACCTTCCTAGTGGATACCATCAGGTCTGGATACGACCTAGAGATGAATGGAAGACTGCCTTTAACATTAAAGATGGGTTTTATGAGTGGAGAGTTGTGCCCTTCAGTCTCTCTAACACGTCGAGTACTTTCCAATGGCTCATGATCAAAGTACTTCGTGCGATCACAGGGAAGTTTGTCGTTGTCTCCTTCAACGACATACTCAAGTATAGCTGCATGCGAGATGAGCATCTCCAGCACCTTTGACAGGTCAGCATGGTCCTCGGACAAGAACAGTTCTATGCCCACCCAAAGAAGTGCAGCTTCCTTGATAAGCGAAAGTAGGGGTAAATTTTTCAATTTTATAATCCCTTGTCGATGTTATTTTAGCTTATACAAAATAATTTATAAAACATTAACTTAAGATGTATAATGACAAGTAGAGGTATCGTCCAAGAGAACCTAGTAAGGTAATTAAATTCTGATCTGCGTGAAAATTTTGACCCTAATTAGAGTTAATTAGCTCTTCAATGAAAATCAAAACACCCTTATTAGATGATGAATTTAGAAAGGGGGGTAGAAGAGATGGGAAGAATACAAGAAGTGAGGAGCTCTAGATTGGCTTTGTTGATCCAATAAAAGGGACCAAAGGGGTCAACTAGATGGGATAAAAAGACGATATGATTTGGATTTAGTTTATTTTGAGGGATTTGGTATCAAAATTTACTAACTATTAGATCATAAAGGCAATCTAATATCTCCTTGAAATTAAACCTTTTTTATAATTTTTTTCTTAATGTGCAAATGGAATAGCTAGATCAATTTCATAATTTCTCCTCTGAATCCTAGTATGGGCTTGTACATTCCACTCATGCCAAGCGATTTAGATATGCAGATCAAGATCAAGAAGAAGAATCACAAAAAATACTAACACATAATCCAAATCACACTAAAAATCAAATACAGTGATATAGAAAGCACCTAATAGAGTTGATCCAGGATGAAGCTCCTGTGTCTTGCAGCTGTGATAGAGCCACCTCTAGAATGACCTCCTCTCAAAATTTGGCTTTATACTTAGGTTACATGGTAAAAATTACCATTTTACTCTCATTTAGTAATTAATTTTTATCCATCAATGTAGGTTTAATCTGGATGATCCAATCAAAGATAGAAAGAGGAGATTAAAACGAGCAAATCTATAAACAAATCACCTCAATCAGACTTCAAGATAAAAAAGTTATAAATAAATGAAAATTGACCAATATAAGCCGTTGGATCAATTTTCATTTATTCAATTTAATTTATTTTCTACACGCTATGTCGTGTCGTCTAGTGATTGGCTGACACATTTAAACTTTAAAATATCACATTCATCCTTGTAATGCCACGTACCCCTGTCCTGAAATCAAAATATAGAAACACAATAAAAAATAGACTAAATATGGTGTGATTTGCATTTACCCCTGTGCCTTCAAAGTTTTACCAATTCACATAGCGCCACGTCACCTCCCGTGCGCGCGCTTTGTATGCATACCACGGGAGGTGAACTTACCTCACAGAGACTGATAATTGCACTTTCTCTCTCCTCCATTTTCTCATAAAAACCATTAAAAAAAATACTGATAATTGCAATAAAACGTTGTAACCATTTTTCTTGCTTGGAACTACAATCGAGCACTGTTTTAAGGGCATGATTGCAATGAAAATTTAATAAAACCCCTTTGACTTTAGAAATTGCTTAAAAACTCATATTTTCCATATAAATATATCCTTTTCCTATTTCAAAATTCATTTCTTTCTTGAATAAATTCCCAAAAAATCCAATAAAATCGTTGAATATTCTAGAAAATTCAGTAATTGATCCCCACATTAATTAACATCAAAACTAAGTTTTAAACCTACAATTTTCATTAGAACAGAATTATTCCAAGCTTAAATAAATTTTAGATAATTAATAACATAAAATTAGAGAAAAATAAGAATTCGCGGAAAAATTAATTAACACATAATATATGATAACAGCCCTATTTTAGACTCTTTCATGCTTCATAAAACTGTGATAATTGCTTGAAATAAATACCGAATTGTGGGTGTTATCAGCCGCGTTCATGCTGCGACCAATGCTCCGCATAGCGCAATCGGAATTGTTCACTGCACCTACGACGGTCCCCTCCCTTATAAAGTATGAGACGACAGATGTCCTAGACTCTGGAGCTCGCACACACCGAGACTGGTTGCTGCGTCAATAGCGCATTGCACCACCGATCGGTTTTGTCGTAGGGTGTGCTCAAATCCGGGCGCAGCACGCCTTGCCAACAAGCCTGTGCCAACTGTTCAGACTACTGCCCCATCGACCATCTAATATTGCATTCGTGGACGTCAACGACGCCCAGCCCACACGTCCCGCGCTGAGTTACTAGTTCACTGCACTTGGCACATGCCATCTGCACTAGCCGCCTAGGCGCCAACCTGTCCGGTCGTCAAGTTGCGACGTCTACCCATGGGCCATTGTCGTCACTTGTGTTGACAACAACACCATGCCCTACGTCGATTGTAGACGCCACTGTCGCTGCCATGGCTGTTGCTGCAACTGCTCGTGCCATGCCCGTATTGTGCTCTGTGCCGCCTGCAGCCTTGCTGCCCTTGTCGCCCCACATGCCCCTCTCCAACATCATCTCTGACACTCCACATTGCCACCTCGAGCAATCCCATGCCCCTCTCCAGTGCCCCCCACCACACCTGCCCGTACTGGTCCATGCAAATGAAGACACCACCGACGAGAGACACCGCCGAAAACGTAAGTTGTCCCCTCTGCTCGTCAATTGCATTATATCTTTCACTATATTTTTGGCTGCACTCCACCAGCCTCGGGTTAGAGTTAGGTGAGGGTTTATATCTTGAAAACTGTGAATCAAGTGATTCCCATGGTACGGGTCAAGCCACTTGTTATGTGTGAGCATCAATGGAACTTTTCCGTTCGATGTCGTAGTCACCATGGTCACCATCACTGGAGTTGTGAGCTCGGTGAATCCCACGAGTCGGGGCTTGCACGTACCTCTGTCTAGGGTTCATTGCATAACGCAGTTTCATCCCCTTAGAGAACTCTTCATAAGATGACATCATCGACAACGTCTGACATTGCTCTGTATTCGGGCATCATCTCGGTACCGTCAAACGACGTCATAGACGACGTCCAGCATTAACTCTTTGGGCTGATAGGATGAACCCCAGAAAGGAAACCTCTTATGTAAAAAAAAATGCACTTCTTGGGATGAGCATGTAGCTTATCTCGCTGTAATGTTATACACACATCTCGTAAGTGGTGAAGGCGGTCATCTCTGGTAAGACTGTATACCAAGATGTCATCAAAGTAGACGATGACAAATTTTCCTATGAACGGGCATAGTACCTCGTTCATTAACTGCTGGAAGGTGTTGGGAGAGTTAGAGAGCCCAAAAGGCATAACATTCCATTCTAAAAGACCATCCTTAATCTTAAATGCCATTTTCCATTCGCCGCATGGTCGGATTCTGACCTAGTGGTAACCACTACATAAGTTAATCTTGGAGAATATGGTAGCTCCAGCCATCTCATCAAACAAGTATTACACCCGGGGTATCAGAAATCAATATTTAATTGTGATCTTATTGATAGCTCTAGAATCACAGCGCATGCGCCAAGTTCCGTCTTTCATAGGCGCAAGTAGTGCCGGAACTGCACAGGGACTTAGACTCTTGTGGATCAATCCCTTCGACAGGAGTTCTTTTAACTGTTGGTGTAATTCTTCATATTTAACTAGGTCCATCTAGTAATGAGGTAAGTTCGGGACTGATGCTCCCGGTACTAAATCAATAGCATGTTGGATATCACGCATAGATGGGAGTTCATTCGGTAGCTCCTCGGGGAAGACTTTAGAGAATTTATCTAGTAGCTAAGTTAAATCTGGTGTGTCAGATTTTTGCTCCGGTTCATTTGTGGGAATGGCTAGTGTAAGTGTGATGCAGAAGGGTACAGACTCTTGATTTTGTTCTAATTTTTTACTAAAGATACATTCGTTGGAGACTATCGGATTCCGTGGTGGTCGTGCTTGAGTTGGGCTGGGCAACATGGGTTGAGTCGGGCCAGGCAACAAGGGTTGAGTCGGTTGTCGAGCCGATGGGTACCATATTAGGCATCAGCTGCCATAAATTAAGAAGCACATCTTAGCTCACTTCGATAACTGGCATCATGGTCAAATAACCATGGTCGTCCTAAGATGATACTACCAATTTTCATTTGTAGAACGTCAACATAGCCCCTTTTCATCATAGGTGCTCATCTTCAAAGGTACATGGCAGTGGGACTTCACCGGTAAGGTAGAAGCATCACTCCATGATACATGATATGGCGTGGGGTGCGGTATTCAAGTGAGGCCAAGTTTGGCCACCATATCTTCGGAGAATGCGTTAGTACAGCTTCCACTATCTACTATCAACTTATAAGTACATTCTCCAATTTTGACATACAAATAGAAGATAGACGTTCGCTGAGTTAGGTCAGCAATCATGGGTGTTGTTGGTGTCGACGGAGGAGGTAAGATGATCACTGGTCTCATAGTAGATTGTTTCTGCTGACTTTGGTCATTGGTTGTGAGTGTTCTGTAGTGATTGATCCAGTTTTTGGTGTAGTGAAGGCGACCGCGGGAGTTGAGCTTCCCAAATCTGAGGGGTCTTGCTGAATCTAGAGATTCACTACTAGTTGCACCAGGGAAGGGTGGGTTGGGGTGTTATGTATGTAACCAAGTGGCTCTTTGTACTCTTTCCCAGCGGAGCATTCACCCGGGTATTCATTGACCTCTAGGTCATCTTCGGGTGGTGATTCCAATGGGTTCCATTAATGTCCATATGTAAGAGTGACGGACAATCTGTACGACGATGTCTGAAACCCTTGCAGTAAAACACTACATGAGCTTGTGAATGGTAGTCGGTGCACATGCGGTCAAGACAACCAAAGAAGCCGGTTGTGTCGGGGTTGCAGTGGTAGTAGGACTGTTTGTTCTAGTAGTTGACTTGGCTTTTCTCATCTATCCAAAGGTAGAAGTAGCTCATGTAGTGTTAGCCGTGGATGAGTTAATGGTGGTAGCCCTTGGTGCGACCGGAGTAGGCAGGGCTACATCTTCGATAGTATACTCATTGCTTTCCACAAAGCTGTAAGCTTGATCCACGGTGGAGGGATTCTGTTCTAATACTTGTACTGCAAGATCAGTACAAAGCCCATGGATAAAAAAGGCAATCTAAATTTGTGGGCTTTTCACAAACTTACATCTCATTCGAAACTCCTCAAATTCTTTGATATAATCGCTGACCTTTTGTTTACCTTGATTAAGGTCCATCCACTTAGGCGAGAGTCGGGTCATGTAACGCTTAGGGATGTATTTATCCTTAAGCTTGCTAAACCTCTCATCCCAAATCATGGGTGGGTCTCCTCTGCGTCGTGCTGCGTCCTTCTCATTTTTCCAAAAAATTTAGCCTGTCCTCCGAGACGACGTTCAGCATATGACACTCATAGGTCGTCGTCCATATCATACCATTGAAAATATCTTTCCAAGTCAGATTCCCAATCAGTATAATCTTTAGGGTTCTGTGATCCTTCAAAAATCAGAACTTCCATGCGTACACTCTGTTGTATCATAACACAGTGTGCCTCTCATTTTTGGTCTCATTCATCATCGTTGTGGTGATGACGGGCAGGAGGTGAACCTTGGCATTTTGCGGATCATACTAATCCCGGTGTTTGGGAATAGATGTGGCCATCAGAGCCGATGGAGGAGAACGGACTGGTTCCTCCAGATATCCGTGATGTACACTTGCAGCATGTAGGGCATTTCGTGCTATGGGAGCAGGTTGTCCATAGTAATTTGGTGGTCCATAAGTAGTCGGTGGCGCCGATCGAGTCGGTTGTCCCATGGAGTACATAGGTTTATGTACTGGTGGAAACTCCACAGCATATGGCAGTTGTGCCATTGGCGGGACTGGCGGTGCTTTGTAAGGAGTCAGCACCGTGGTAGAGTGTTGCCCATAATTCTGCACATGTCCATGGTTCGGACCATATTGGACTGGTGCGGGAAGTAGGCCGGTGGAATAAGGTGGTCTACCTGGTCTTGATGAGTAGTTCTGCGCATATGGCACAATAAGCGGGGCAGGAGCTGCATACGTGGCGGGGGCTACCCCATAAGGATACCCTTGAGAGTCATATTGAGGGGAATACCTAGCTTTTTCTTGATGGAAATTCCTATCTGGTGGATAGATGTGTTCATCGTAGTATTGCTGATTGTGATACCGTTCGGGTGGCGATGACCTTCGACGATGATTCTCCCATTGTTGTTGTCGTGATTGTCATTGCTGACGCGTCTGTGGTTCATGTTGGCGCTACAGTGGGGGCAATGGTGCTTCATGAGCTAGTGGTGGAGTCGGGCTGCTCCTCTTCGGGGCCTTGCCTGATTGGTGGGGAACCTTATTTGCCGAAGATGCTAAATGATGTCCATTTGGCGGTGGCCTATGTGTAGGCGCTGAGATGGTAGAAATCATGTCTTTGGACCAGGAGGGTGGGGTGGGCATAGAGGTCCCCCTAGCTGAAGTAGGGACCCGTGTTACGGTGTCCCTACTATTCATGGAGATAGTTCAACCTTGGCATCTTTGGGCTGTACTTCCTGATAGTGTTTGGTTTGGGGATCTTCAGGAGGCAGATCCACAACGTCGGGATCATATATGGGATCCTCTTCAATGTATTCATCCCCTACGGTAGACCGTAGTTGGGAACGTGTTCCCACTATGTCAGTCAACTATCACGTTAAGAAAACTACGGGTTCTAATGAAGATGATATGAACCGATTTGAAAATATGGCTTGAATTGTCAAAGAAAATTTTCAGGATGATATACTACTTAGCTTCTTAAACAAGTTAACACTACCGGCTCTAATACCAATATGATGTAACACGTAGCGCCGGATCTAACGGCACTTGTTACAACACAGGGATAAGAGAAAAGGCACGAGAAGAGATCATCACGACCAGACTACAAATGACATGTGAAGATCACTGAAATACCTATGACGCGATGGGCTCAATGGCCCAAAGGCGTACACAACTCTCTCTGTCAGATAATTCAATCTCTAACCACAAGAATTATCCTAACTCTCGACAAAGGTGGCTATCCTATAAGTCAAATTATAAAACCAGCAAAGGGAACAAATAGCAGAAGACAGCACTACAAAAGTTAATAATATTGAGAAGGGAAGGGAGAGATGGTACCTAAATGTTTGCACAATCTGTAGCTGGCAGAGACTTCGACGAGCAAAGTTGCATTAGTTCTAATAGGCAGCAATTGGTAGGGATGTGGCAAGAATGTGACCGAATAGGCAGCTGCGGATGGGAGCGGCAGGTCCCACTTGTGGCGTGCGTGGCAGCAGAGCTAATGACGCATGCAGGCGAGCTTGCAGCACGTGCATGTGGAGATGCGTGCGACAGGGATAATGGTGCACGCGGCGGCTTGCGGCGCGCATGCACGCAGGCTTTCTGCGCGTAATAGGTGATGTGTGTGATAGAGCTAATGGGGCGTGTGGCAGCTTGCGATGCATGCGCACGATTGGTAATGCGTGCAGGGCGAACGAGGCCGCGCTGGTGGACTTGAGGGTGCCACAACGTATGAGCCTGCCAGCAATGTGTGTGTGTGCGGGCACGGAGGTGCTTGTTCTAATAAATAGTTCTCGAGGAATTTTCTGGTTTGAGGAACTGTTCCAAGAAGTAGATTCTTGGAGGAAACACGCAGAAAAGCAAGATGATCTTGAATGGCAAAGAGAGCTGCATGCCTGAAGAAATCTGAGTAAAGATTCTTGCGGACCGATGGGAAGACCAAATGGTTCTTGATCTGCTTCAAGAACTCAAGAGGAAGCAGAGACAGGCATTTTCGATGGCGGTTCTTCCACAGAGTGGTCTCGGCGTGGTGAAAGTGGCGTGTGCGATGAAGGGGACCATGATCTTGTCTCAGCCTAGATCTAATGATAACTTCTACTCTCTAGGAGGGAAACGAGAACTCTAAAAAAAATACTTTTCGAATTTCAAGACAACCTGAGGCGTTCTTGGACATGCCATCCCTTTATATAGGGGAGGGAGGATGCACATGTGGGCCAACATACGGGAAAACCTTTGCGAGATGATGTTTCCCATTAAACGAACATCAAACATGGAACAACATAAAACAACGGACAATGCCCAAAATGCGGTGGCCCAATTCGAGTCGTCCAAGAAAATCAAAATACAAAGAAATAAAATGCAATACTTACAAGCATCAGCTACGCCAGGTACTTGAAGTCGAGGTCACGAACATTGGCTCGAGTGGCGCGACGTGGTTGATGGCATCCTGTGTCGAAATTGGAGGGATGGTCCCCCATCAGGAAGTTTAATAGACCTGTTGAAACACTCTACAAGAGGGCTTTCGATTGAATTATCAACCTTGGGCCAAGCCAACGCCATTAGGGTTTAGACGTTCCTTCAAAGATCCTTGCCTTAAGGTCTGCTTCAAAGGGACCCCATTGCTCACTGAATTGTAAAAATGAAAGGTGAAAGTAATTTGTCCCCTCATCGGCTCACACTTTCCCGAGGTTATTGAATTTTGAGGGAAATAGGCCGTGCGTCATCCACCATAAGAAGTAAGAAGAAAAGGATATATTTTCACTATTGCTCCCATCAATAATGACATCGCATACATTATGGCTAGCATTGCACAGTGAGCGGAAAATGTCCCCTTGTCGAGGGTGTTCTTCCTTTATTATGGAGAACATGAGCCTCCTCATTTACAATTCCAAAATTTATCACCTTCCGAGTAGGGATAACGTTAGACTGGTGCCTTTCTTCATTGCACTTATGACACTTAAGCACCATTTTTGTTACATATGGCTACTTGGTAGTTGAGCTTCTCCGAAGTAGCACCGACCCACTCGGCCTTGGGGTGAAAGAGTTAGACTGCCCATTATGGTTTTGGTTTCCTCCACCATGTCTGACACCATCTTGCACTAGGGAAGATCCCTTCTTTGCATCAGTTGCTCAACAACCTTTACTTTTAACACAACATAAAGCTTTCTCTTGAATATCCCACCCTAAGCCATTCTTATATCTTGCAATACTATGTTCTTCAAGTTCACCCAAATCAAATCTTGTTTGCAATCAATATAATTCCTCTGTAGAGGCACAAACAGTTCTACTTGGCTACTGAAATTTTGAAATTGAAATTATAAACTTGTACATAATCAGGTGGAAGAAATCCACCTTTCAAAAGTTACTTCATTTTCTCCCACTTACGAATAGGCTCTTTATCAGATCTTGTTTGCCTTGTTTGCACCTATTCCCACCAAACGGATGCACAACCCTTTAACTTATAGGGGACAACCTTTGTCTTCTTGTCTTCAGGGATCCTCATATAGTCGAAGAATGTTTCAACTTCAGAATTCCAATCTAGGAACTCCTCTATTTCTAGGTTGCTTTTAAAATGAGGAATATCCAGCTACATGTGTTACTCATCATCACATCATTGTTGAGAAAAACTAAAGGTCCTCAATAACCTTATGGCACCTTACATCCTCTCAACAAGATCATGCTCAGATCCTCTTCTTAGAATTTGACTATTAGAGGGTTCTTCAACTGCAAGGATATGTGATAAGATTTATTTCACAAAGAAAATATGTCCATGGATTTTGTGGGTTTTACTTACTTTTTTTGCAGATATATTCAATTTTTTTAGAATCTCTTTCTTGGGCCACCAGTTGCTAATGGGGCTCAAAAATGGGCTTTTGGGTTACATTAGATAAATTGGCATAGATTAACATAAAGATAAGATCAATACAGGTGTGTGTTTTGGATCTTGCAAAGTCAAGGCTCTAAAGAAGGGTTGAGAGTTTGGTAAACGGGGCACGTGGGAATTGCTTAAGGCCATGAATGAACCATTTTAGTTTATGCGCATGTGTGGGACTGGTGGATTCGATAAAGCAAGGTGGTTACTTCATGTAGACAACTTTGTTGAGATCTCCATGAAGAAGTGCATTGAACAAATCTGACTGATGAATGTGCCAATGACAACTAACAACAAGGGTTAGAAGGATGTGAATAGTAGCATGCTTGATCACAAAACAGGGTGCTTGGTATCAGCACACCAGTGTTCCAGATCCCATTAGAACACTGACATTAAGCGTGTTTGGGCAAGAGCAGTACCAGGATGGATGACCGCTTGGGAAGTCCTCGTTGGTGATCACAGCATGGGCATGTGATCGTCGTTCAAATTTTCAAAAACACTACTAAATATGTCTCTAAAATCAAAGCTCTTTTGTTGATTAAAGCATTGGCCAACAAGGTGAGCTTTGTATGTAACAATGGCACATAGTGGAGGTGTATTTGATGCAATACAACCATTTTTAGCCAATCACATGGAATTTAATATTGAAGGAAACCAAAACCAGGCGTTGTTACGGAGTAAGGCATGAGGTCTGAGAGGCAATGGAGAAAGACGTGGGTTCTACCAGATTAGACGTGGTGACAGTGAGGCATAGGGGAAGTGCTTGATGGTGATGATGGTTGACTATTGAGAGACCATGACATCATCAAGGTAGATCACAGAGCAGTGAGTGATAAGTTGCTGTCAGGATTTTGCTAGCTTCTAGTGAGTGATCGAGTCTGAACAAGAGAGATAAGGTCAGCTTAGTGGGACTATGGGGATCGTAGGTGGACACCAGAGCAGGAGAAGAAATATTAGGGAAGGCAAGTGGAGAGGAGATCCGACTAAATGATTCTTGGAGAAAGTGGCATAAGATGATGGTGAATTAGTTGAGGTTGGAGTAGGGGCATGAACAATTACCTGTGAAGAAGCGGTAGGAGTTAAAAACATGCATTGTCAATTAGTGGCAGCGGATCCAAGGAGATCATCGGCATAGGTTGATCCCGATAATTCTGCAACTGGCTTTAAAAAGGAAAAAAAATCAAGGAAAATAACATGATGAGAAAGAAGTAATTTACCTATAAGTGAGAGAAAGTGATAGCCATGGAGTTAGAAAAGACATTCATCCCATGGAATTCCTCCAATATGTTGTCAACTATGGGAATTAGAAATCACTTTGGTCTCGTGATTTTGTTTACCGCATGGTAGCTGACACAAAATTTCCATTGAGCATCCTTTCTTGAGTAGTAGTTCTGGGCAGGACTGCGTGCTTCTAGAGAGGGGAATGATTTTCCCATCTAACTGCTCCTCCACTCGCTTCTCCAGCTTGGTTTACATCAAATATGAGTATTGACAAGGTCTGTAGTGCATCAGGCTTGATGCATCAAGCTTGATCATGGTAGTAGGGAATCTGGTGGTCTAAGGAATGACCTTGGGGTCGAGTCATTTTGCGGAGTACAAATAGAGGGATAACTTTGTTGTAGTGGGTGGACAATGGTCTTGCCAGTTATGTTGTTCCCTCTATGGAGTTTGGATGTTCAGATGGGTTGAGTCCAAAATAGTTAACCCCGACTATACTGAGGCTTTCATTTTCACATCACGTTTCCCGTTCATGATAGCAAGAAACTTGATAGACCCAAAATGTGATATACAATGATACATATTTTAAAGTCATCTTGGGGATCATTTCATGTGTATTGTCTTCAATTTTATAACAATTTTACATTTCAACCACTAAATAGAACAAGTTATAATCTTCTAATGTCATTTTATGCATATTCTACATACTCAAGAATTTATTAATAAAAATATATGTAAGACGTTGTTAATCTTCTAATGTTTTATTTATATGTTATCTATGCTATTTGCAGGGGTGAAGTCAATATTGAAGAGAGGAAAGAGAGGTGTGAGAAAGAAAGGATGGAAAATTAAATTAAAAAAGGGTTTTATGGGCCACGGCCAGCTAGGAGCTGACTAGGCGCATCAGCACCCAAAGCAAGCCATAGACGGGCGAGCGTAGGGGGCTCAAGCCCCCCCCCCCCCGAGCTGGCTAGAGGCGGCACACCTGGCGGCACATGCCTAGCCGGCCCAACAAAGAGAGCCCCATAGATGATGTTGTAAGAGAGCCCTTCAGAGCTGGACTACAGAGCCCAGGAGTCAAGTCGTAAAAGAGGTATATTAATTTTCAATCCAAATAAATTGATGAAACTACTATATATTGACCTATTTTAAATTTCTTTCATATTTGCTTCGGCCCAGGCCGAGAAATAATAAGATCGATTGCATCCCGTTGGGTCACTGATAAGCCAAAAATAGGGGTAAATTTTATGCAATTTTAAACCCTTGTCGTTGTCAATTTTAGCTTATACAATAAAATTTATAAAACGTCACTTAAGATGTACAATAATGAGTAGAGGTATCTTCCAAGGAAGGCTAGTAAGAAGTTCAATTCAATGATTTTTTTTATAACTCAACCCTAATTAGGATTAATTTGATCTTCAATGAAGATTAAATCAACCTAATTAGACAAGGAATTTAGAGAGGGAGGTAGAAGAGATGTGAAGAGTAGAAGAAGTGAGGGAGCTCTAAATTGAATTAATTGATCCAAATGAAAGGATCAAAGAATTCAATTAGAAGGATTAAGATGAAAATTTTGATTTGGTTGGTTGGTTTTCTGTAGGTTTGAGAATTCAGACCTAACTAGACTATTAGATAATAATGAAAAAGAAATTTTAATACCCTAGAATTAAAAAAAAATTTATAGTTTTCTTTTGAAATGCACTTGAATACCTCTCAATTACTCCTCTCAATCCTAAACAGGGCTTGCACATGCCGCTCAAGCCAAGCGATTTAGAGGTTCAGACCAGAATCAAGAAGAACAATCAAGAAATTAAACTAACTTCATCCAAAATGCACCCAAAATTCAAATACAATAAAGGAAAGGTACCAAACTGGTTGATCCAGACTGGGGCTCCTCTCTGTCTTGCAGTTGTGATAGAGAACCATCAAGAATGAGCTCCCCCTCTCGAAATTTAGCTTTTATACTTAGGTTACATGGTAAAAATCACCATTTCACCCCCATTTAGTAATTCTTTTTCATCTATCAATGCAGACTTGATTTGAATGATCCAACCATACAGATAGAAAGAGGGGATCAAGATCAGCAAAGTCATAAAAAAATCATCTCAATCGGACTTCAGGAACAAAAGTTATTAATAAATGAATTTTTAACCAATTTAATCCATTGGATTTAAAATCATTTATTTATTCATTTCTTTTTTTAACATGCCATGACGTGTCGCTCTCTCATATACTGGTGCATTTTGAATTCTCCTTTTTGCAGAAAAGTCCTTTAAAAAGCTTGGAATTGCTGCTGGACGCCGCCCAAAAGTAATTGCGTATATGCCCCTTGCGCACTCTCTCTCCTCTGGTTTCTCCTAAAACATTAAAACAAATATTAAATAATTGCAATAAAACCCTAGAACAGGTTAAATAATATCTTTACGCCTCCAACCACGACCGAGAGCTGTTTTTGAGGGCATCATTGCAACTTAAATTTACGAAAAGCCCCTCAAAGTTTGAAAATAATCTTAATACTCATTTTTTCCTTATAAATATATCCTTTTTTCTTCATAAAAATGCATTTCTTGCTCAAATAAATCTTAGAAAAATCCAATAACATCCTAAAAAATCCTAGAAAATTCCTTGATTCATCCCCGTACTAATAACTCTTGAAATTAAATATTAAACCTGCCATTTTCATTTAAAAATAATTATTTCAAGCTCAAATAAATGCCTTAAATTTCATAAAATTAACAGACAATTTGGAAAAAATCAGAAATCACTTGAAAATGGTATTTTCATGTAAATATATGTAAATCCATTAAATTGTGTTTAAAGAATTTAATCTTGTTAAATGCATTAAATTGTGCTAAATTACTTGAAATAAAAACCAAAATTAGGTTGTTATCACCCGCAATCTGATCAAGTTTTAAACTAAAACCATGATTGGGCTTCGATCAACCCGGCCCATAGCCCATGTCATTTTCGGCTATTTTCAAGACGGACATGATCACATCCATCTGATCTTCTTAAAGAAGATCAGTTTGTGGGATCTTCCCCGTCTCACTTAATGTGTTTTATTTGTTGTTTTAGGGCTTCCAACTGGCTAGGAAGGATAATGAGGATGGTTGGACCCCACGAAGAGCAAATCATGACCAAGGAAAGCGCTGATAATGCGCTAACGACATGGTGACAAGGCAAAGTCGGGGGTACACCATAAGAAATGGTCAACGGCTACAATTTAATCATAGTCATTGGACATATCATAAGGAGGATGAGGAGGGTTGGACCCTACAAAGAGCAAATCATGACAGAGCAAAGCGCTGACAGGGCGCTGACGATGTGGTGACGTGGTGAAGTTAGGGGTACACCATAAGAAAGGGTCAATGGCTATAATTTAACCATAATCATTGGACATATCATAAGGAGGACGAGGATGGTTGGACCTGGTGGCGACGACGTCAACGCATCATCTTCGAACGTGCCGCCATCGTCATTCGGGACACCCCGCATTGTGACTCATCGCCAACATCAGCTGAAGAACCGCCTTGATAATGACCAAGTCAATGCACCGGTATCAGAGCGTCGGCATCAGACGCTTCTCCACTTACACACGACACGTCCCGCATCATGACACGTCCTCAACGCTAGATCCAGAACTGCCCTTTGATGTGACACGATAACAACTCGTCTATTTTAATTTATTTCTTGCATTTTCTCTTTCCTTCATAACATTTGGTGAATCTATTTTCAAGAATTGAAGTTTTCTTTCTTCTTGGAGGATTTGCCCTATCCTCCCTATCCCGTTCTGGTCATCGCCATCGCTGATTGCTGCCGTGCCATGCGCCTTCTGCCGGTGCCCCGCGCCCTAGGCCGTTGCCTTGCCCTAGGCCGCTGCCCTGCGCTTAGGCTACCCATCGCTGAGGCCCGCTACCCACGCAGGCCCGCTTGCGCGAAAGCTGCCGCCCACGCACACCGTCGCCTGCGCAGGCCCGCCCGCACGCAGGCCACCACCCACACAGGCAACCTGCCTGCGCAGGCCTCCACTCGCCTGCGCAAGGAGCCTGTGCGTGCGTAGGCCGCCGCCCACGTAGGCCTCCGCCCGCGCAAGCCGCTCGCCTATGCAGCCACCTCGCACCCACACAATCCAGACAATCAGCATCCCGGCTTCCAATCCTTCATTATGCAAGTTGGATCCGCGACACCTTGTCGAAGCACACGTCAATCATCCCTGCCAACGACGCGTCAAGAATTTCTCGCAGCCTCTTCACGCACTATCTAGTGCCGAGGTACTTCTACACTCTTTGGTATCTGTGTTCTTCTTCCAGTTTTCTTCGAGTGTTCATCCATCGCTGTCAGATTTGATTGGATTTTGAATCTTCAAGCAACTAGTTGAGTAGGTCTTTGAATCTTGTAGCGATCGCCATTCGGATTTATTGAACGTGTGGCTTTGTTTTCACTGCGGTGGTTGTAAGACAGTACTCCCGCCCTCGACGAGGAAAGGGGCTGCATCATCATTATTTTCACCAGATTTACATCTTTAAATTTGATCGTATGATTTGTGGTCTGCTTTATCCCATCCCTCCCCTAGTCATCCTAGTATCTTATTCCCTTTGTCACCGTGTCCTTGTCTACTCTAGCCACCCTGCATCACCCCGTCATCCCCTAATCATTCAGCATCTTGACGCCAGGAAGAGCAAATCATGACCAAGCGCTGACAGCGCTAACGACATGGTGACGTGGCGAAGTTGGGGGTACACCATAAGAAAGGGTCAACAACTACAATTTAATCGCAGTCATTGGACATATCATAAGGAGGATTGGACGGTCGGGGGCAATTCCATCCACCCTCACCCCTGGCCATAGATGTTGTCAGTAGAAGGCCATTTGCACCCAACAAGGGGGACCACTACGCCATCCAACGTCCTAGGATGCCCCAGGACCGTCCCCTTCCATCGGACGGATTGGACGGTCCCTCCCAAGGCATTTAAGGAGGGCCGAAGGCCCCTAAATTCCTGATATTTTGGCCGGAAGCCACACGTTGGTTAAGATCCCTTTTGACGGCGTAGATAGCAGAAAGGCGGGGAGTGACACCGCTCTGAGAGCTCTTGGAGCTCTGGACGGCACCAAAGAAGAGTCTAGGCAGCTTGGATTTGCACCTAGGACGTAGGAGAAGAGCAAGGAGACCACACACTAAAGTTAGGTGGCGGCAAAGCACCGCCACCTTTGCTCGTCGAATCAATTTTATTTGGTTGAATCATATGTAAGTACACTTTGAATGCATGATTTTATGCGCGATCTAAGCTTGATCGAGGTTTGTTAGAGTTTTATCACCATGACTTCTATTGGGCATTTTACCAAACATCTTAACTCTATCAAAAGGTTTTTATAATTTTACTAATTTCTTTCTGCTTTACTTTATTAAAAATCAAAAAATACAAATATTTCTCTTTTATTCTTACTTATGTCGGGCATTTTGTTGAACACCTCACAGGCGTTCGACAAAAATACCCCCTTATCTTTGTATTCTACTATCATTAGATCTAAACTATATGAAAAGCATATATATTTTAAACAAATTATATATATCTCAGATTCGACCCTCTTTTGAGCATTTGGTCGAACACCTCTAAGGTGTTTGACTAAATTAAGCCTTCGAACTTCAGAAATTGAAAATAAAAGTAATTAAGAATACATAAAAATATGTAACATATAAAATACATATATTAATTCTATAATAAATATTTTACCCATATAAAGTAGTACTCTATAACTATAGGCGACCTTATATTAATATATATACTCCTTAATTACTATTGCTAGTTTATTTATCCTCTCAAATCTATCTACACCTATCTTTTATCTAGAAAATAACTTACTATTAACTAAACAATTTATTATCTCTATTCATGATATATTATTGCTATATCTATCCTTTCTACTTTCTCACTACTTATGTTAATATCATCCTTAATTACGATTTCTTGTATCTCATTCTTTATTATTCTTACTATTTATGAAATATATATAGATATAATATCTAATATTATATCTTATCTAGTTCTCTTCTTAATGTAATATCCTAGCTACTCACTAATTACTTATTTCTTCTTATATTCATTATCTTTCGAATTATTACTATACTTATTAACTAACAACTCAATTATTTAAACATCCCCAAAGGCCAATCCTTGTGGAGAGGATCTCACTTCCATAATACATTAGAGTGAGTTTATATCTTTTATCAAATTTATTTGATTGTAGGCAAGCTAAAAATACAACAATTAAAAATAACTACGCAATTTGCTTCCCCGCAACTCACGACCAATTCTCCCTCCATGATGTGCCGTATGTCATCCGCTTCAAAACAAAACATCAGAAGACCTCACCAATCCTCTATCCATCCCAAGCCCCTCAAGCCCCATAATGACCTCAGTGCTAGGCCCTCAAGCCCCATAATGACATCTAAACATAAATTCTGCACCAGTGGGAAATCTGTTGCGTTGACATATTCGTGCTAGATTCCTTTACTGCCGACAACAATGGTATCCTCAAGTAGTATGGGCTCCATCTCCTAGTTGAATGTAATAAGATCTCCCTTTATCTACAATCCCAACTCTTCCCCGATAGTGGCCTTGGTGAAGCTATCTAATGTGCAAGCCAGTGTCGATCAGGATATCTACTTTTCACTTCAAAATCCAACCTTCTATCCGTAGAGAGCACCTTCATGACATGCCTATGGCTGATTTTAGAAAATCACTGCCAATGCTACATGGTTTGCAATCCTTGTCAAATCTTCTTCTGAATAAGACACAACTTCTTGGTCAAAATCTTCTTCATTGACTGTTCTTCTTAAGAATATCTTTTCCACATCGATATCCAAGAGTAAATTGTCCTAACATTTGTAGCACCATACTTGAGCTTTGCAAGCTGCAGAGTCCTTCGTGGTGAGATTCAGCTGTTTATTTGTAGTTTTCCCCTTCCTGCTTGGTTCAACCATGGTCATGGGGAAATTACATTTGGTTATTCTCTATTTATATCATCTTGTAATAACTCTTCAGCTTCCAAGGTGTAGTTGGAGACTTGTTCAGTTGTTTGAGGTTTTATCTGTCATACTTCCTTACATATGGCGTCCATGTTGTCATGATGTCATTCAAGTGGTATATTGAGATAAAACAGGAATGTGTCATGTTATTCTGATGCATTCATCAAATGATTCATTGATACTACCAATGTGGCATACATAGAACATGTGTGCATAGGCCTGGGATTTAAACTTTTTATTGCTGCCTGCTCGACACCCATCTCGGTCAGGGGGGAAATTACATTTGGTTATTCTATGTCTCAATCATCTTGTAGTAACTCTTTCAAGGTATAATCTAAGGCATCTTCAATCATTTCGGGTTTTATCCGGCTTAGTTCCTACCTTATATATGGCTTCAGTGCTGTCGTGAATGCATTCATACTGGCAGCTTCAGAAAAACCAGGAATGTATCTTATGATTTCAATGTATTCTTCAAGTAATTTATCCACAGTACCAATCTGGCATAATCACAACAAGTGAGCACAGGCCCGATGTGGCTTTTAGCTCCTCATGGATGCCTTTGTGACACACTTGGCTTAATCCTTTGGCATCCTGGACAAATCTTGAAACATATGTGTGCTGGCGGAAGGTCTTGAAGTTATTATACAAAATTGACACCATCTTAGATCTTACCTATCGATTTTGTCTAATCAAATCCAGAATTTCATAGTAACTCTTGATATTCCCATTGCAACAACAGTTCAATGCCAATCTTGGACAAGATAGACAAAAGGGGAGTTGAGAGAGAGATTGAGTTTAGAGTTGTCGTTGTCGGTCCGTGGAGCAGAGATCTTTGTTGTCCTGCTAGAAAACTGCAGACGGCGATGACAAGGAGAAGATGAAGATAGATTCGCATGAGAGGTAGTAGGGAAGGGTATAGAGAAATCACGAAAGGAAGAGGAAAGACTCAGTGGATTTCCATTGTGAGAGTCTTCCTTCTCGAATATATACAGTTAGAGTGTCATAGGCCTGGCCCTAGTCGGACTGATAGAAGGGTTTTGACGCATTACGAGGCCATCATTTAGTTTTTTTAATTCTTTTTATTTTTCTTTCGGCCGTCGTTTAGTGTAAAAACTCCTGGTGTCCCTCTACTTCCTCAATTGCTTCCATACATTCCCTTGTTCTCAATGACTCCTTAATCCTCCCTCCGTCCTTTCCTTCAAATCTTTAGTGATCATGCCTCTCCCTCTCCCAACTTCCTGCCCTCTCTCCTCCCTCCAGATCTCCCAGCATTTATCCCTCCTATTTATTCTCTCTCCTCCTTTCTCTCTTCTTCTCACCCACTTTATTCCTCTCTCCTACACTTAAGAGAAAAAATTAAACAAAAGTGGGATATACGGTAGTAATCAATCATTCATTAGCCCATATGATTTCTTTGGTTATAGTTAACCTCTCTCAGCCAGCCTGTCCTGAGAACCTACTACAAACTAACAGCACCCCCACAAATCGCACTAGGTCAATCTCAGACCTGCTTAGACAAATGACAAATCTGCCTTCAACTAATTGCAGTTACGCTTAGAATCTGTCGTGAATCCTCCATGGAACCATTGGAGATCTAATGTAGAAAAATGTCAGACTACGGACTGATTAGGGACCACCGCAATCCTATGTGATCTAAGGCCTTGCTCCAACTTGCAACTCAACTTTAAATTACCATGTTGCACTAGTACAATAGCATCTCAGCCACAACAAAAATGTGGGACAACATCACACGCTCCTATGGTGACAGCGCTTTTAGTCCCGTCTGACCTGTGCTTAGTCCCACTAGGGCAGACTTGACCCATCAGTATTTACTTTGTTGTGCACTTTGAGGACAACAATGGACAATGGAGGGATTATTGATACGAGCACCATCATATATCAGGTAACTTTATCATTTCCAACCCCTCGAGGCATTTTCTATGCACACAGGATACCCATGTCCACTGTGAAACATCAGATCACTCACCATCACATCATTGGGACAAAATCCCTACCTTCGTCGGAGCCAACGCTGAAGGCTGGAGAGGTCAAGCGGAATGTTACATTTGAGTGAACCCCGCATAAAACTGTAATTGCCTGCAACTTATTTTCTCTGAACTTTGTCAAAATATTCGACTGGTTGCACCCTACCAACGAAGGTAACTTCTAATTCTGTGATTAGGCTGGTCCTCGTTGGTAGTTGGAGCAGGATTTCAATATTTTCACCAACAACTCTTATCACCAATTTTGGAGTTTGCGCTAAGAAGGGTTTGTCAAAGACTATAGGCACAAAATCACCTACTTGGCGGCCCACCTTTCCCAACTCACCACTAAGCAGCTTGAACATGCCAATTCGCACGACCTGGTAACAAAGGTTTGCTGCACCAAGACCCTCGGATTCCATTCCATGGTGAATGCATTGTTGGAACTAGACAAAGACGTGGAGCAACAGAAATTCATATCTTTTGAGCCCTTCATTGATCGCTTGTTCCACCAGGATGGGAGCACCTCTACTCGGTTGGGCACCAACGCACCCCTTCAGCTTTTGTATGACCACATGCAGTACCTGGCGATTGAAGGTCAGATCCCTTATTTCATCACAAAGCTCTATTCCAGCCCATTGCCCATGACTAGAGGGGCCACATCCTTTTCACCGAGACCAAATTCCAAGTTTGCAAAGCCAAATGCATGTGTTGCCATTGCAATGAGCCCTTCGAACCTCCCCACCGGTGCTCGAAAGAGTTGAACCTAACCATCATTTCTGAACCAGACGAGGTCAATGATCAGGAATGAGCATGTAGTGGTAGTGCAACTTGAGGTCAAGTAAGGGTAAAGAATCCTGAGATTGTGGAATTCATTAAAGAAGTTGACAACTCAGGCAAATTTATCAGCTATCTTGGCTTTTTAGTGAACAAAAGTCCACACAAAAGTGCCAACCCCATCTTCCGTTTCACCATGAGGATAAGAATCAAAAAAGGGTTTTTCAAGTGTTTGCATTAGGCCATAAAAGTAGACATTCTAATGTAGGACAACTAAGAAATAGACGACTAGATGGTCGGAGAAATGATAAGGACAGGTGGAAGGTAATGGATGGATTGGGTAAGGGTGGGATAAAATAGACCACAGAAATCCACACGGTCGAATTCGGAGTTAAAAACCGATTAAATAATGGTGGTGCAGCTCCGATCCCCGTCGAGAGCGAGAGTAATGTCTTCACCCACCGCGACCATGCCGAAGCACCAAAATCAATATCCGAATTCACGTCACGATAGAAACTCTCGAAGAGAATTTTGGGAAAATCCAAATCAAAATAAATCTGATGGCGGTGGAGACTTCTCGTGGAATATTGGACAGAGTACACTTCGACACCAAAGAGTTCAGGCGTACCTCGGCACCGCAGTGCATGAAGACGTTGCAGGGAATTCTGATCGTAACAAGTCTGGGCGAATCCGGGCGTTGAGCGGCCCACTGGACGAGAAGACTGGGCATTCCGGGCGTTGTACGGCCCTGGCAGAGAGCGAGACGGTCGAACAAGCACAGACGGTGTAAGCGGGCGCGGGCACCATCCTGGGCGGTCTGAGATGGCTGCCGTGGGCGCCCTTGGGCGGCGGCCCTGGGCGGCCTAGGGCGGGCTGCCTTGGGCAGCGTGGGGTGGCTATCTTGGGCAGCCTTGGGTGGTAGCTCTGGGCGGCCTGGGTGGCGGCCTTGGGTGGCCTAGGGCGGGCTGCCCTGGGCGGCCTTGGGTGGCGCCTTGGGCGGCCTAGGGCGGGCTACCCCTGGTGGCCTGGGGTGGCTGCCTCTGGCGGGCGGCGGCCCTGGGTAGCCTGGGGCGGCAGCCTTGGGAGGGCGAGGGAGAGAGAGAGAGAGAGAGAGAGAGAGAGAGAGAGAGAGAGAGAGGGGGAGGGGAAGAACGGGGGGCAGGCCAACAACGCAAGGCGGCGGCGACCACGGCGGCGGAGCTAGGGTTGAAGGAGGGATAAGGAGGTTGGGCAGTCATCCAAGAAGAGTTAAACAAAAACTTGATTCGTGAATAATGGCTACCCAATTGTTTCTTGAAACAATGGCCTATACGTATAGGCCTTCGAGGAAAGAGAAAATACAACTTAATGAAGAGAAATTAAAAACGAGAAATGGAAGACGAGAGACGCGACTCGTGTCACGTCAAGGGGCAGTTGTTGATTTGTCGTTGGCGACGTGTCATGATGCGTGCAGGGATGTGCGTGCAGGGATGTGCGTGCATGGAGACGTGCGTGATGCCGGAGTGTTGACTTCGTCCGATGAGGGTGGTGGCATGTCCGTAGTGGTGGCGTGGGCTTCGGTTGACGGTGGCAGAGCATCCGTTGAGGCGGCGTTGACTTCGATTGACGGTGGAGACGCGTCCAATGTCGATGCGTTGGCGTCCTCGCCATCACATTCACTCTCTACCTTTTGCAACTATGGTTAGCTGTACTACCAGATGGTGTTTCAGGGCCACCTAGGGCTATGTGAAGGTTAGGGTCTATCTTATGTGGTAGTGAGATGCCTTGAGAATCGGTAACACTCCTGAACATTCGTGTTGTAGTACCTGAACCTAGTGTCCATGTGGCATGTATATGAATGACCTTACGTGGCACCTTAGCTGAGTCATCTTGTTGGAGCTGTAACGGCTCAAGCTGGAGACCCCCCACACCATGACACGCAACATGCCCAAACTTACTTGCCCATAGAGTGTTAGTTGGACGGGACAACATATGCTCTGCCCTTACACTTCTCCATAACTTGCCCACACTGATGTTGTATTTTTCAATGGTCAAAATGGGAAGAGCAACCCATCTTCCAGAATTTTACCAAGAAATTCTACAAAGCACCACAATCAATGAGGTTACTGACCGTTAAATGTCCAATGTGTCCTTGAAACTTTATCATCAACGAGGCCATGAGACCTACCATAGAGTTCATCGAGATCGCAATGTATGGCTAACTCTTGAGGGTCCTTGTCCTTCATGACTTCCTCAAACATGGGGTTGTAATCATGCTTAAATCAATGTCCAGCGTGTCAAGCTCATGTTAACAACTTGCAGCTCTGCATTTATCAATGGCAACCTCCATTTGACTCTCTAACGCCATTTCAACATAAGAGTTGGGGTCAAGCGGCAGCGCTTTAGCCGTAAGGCCAACAATAAAATGCTGGCGTCAAAGCACAATTCCCTATTGAGCAGAGGGAGGTTGCACCCCAAGTATGGATGTGGTTGCCGACTCAAGGTGTGCACTACTACTAATTTTTTTCTTCAATGGCAGGTCACATGTCCATGAGATTTACCAACCCCTCCAGCTGGAAGAGCTTAACTTCAGCTTGTATATCACAGCACAAATTGACATCAGTAGACTGCTACAAAGTGAGTTTGTTGGAGTTCAAGGAGACGCTTTTAAGGTCTCTCCCTGGTAGACTATTGAAGTATGGGATTTAACAAGTCAGATCCAACGCTTGGATCAAACTCTGAATAGAAAACATGCCAACTCTCCATAAAAATTGAGCGTATTGCAATGATTGAGAGAATGTATCAAGCAAAATAAGGATAAAATGAGATCCGCTTGGATATCCCCATCGGCTGCTGGGACTGCTCCCCCTCCTACTACCACGAAAGAAATCTTGAGAAAAATAAAAAAATTCATTATCTCCTCATGCGCTGTTATTTACAATCAATTCATTTCAAACTGTGTTTGTTGTCCCTATACCACCTTTGAGAACCACCTTATTGTATATGCTCTACTGAAATACTTATCACACAACCATCCCGAGGGGTCACCCTCTGCAAAAATAGGTTATTCTGCTTGTTTCATAGTGGTATTGGTGGCGCACACGACCACGCACCATCATTGGGCATGACACCACTACCGCAAGAGACGTCAACTAGAGCCATGGGATCCGAGCATCATTTAAAATTAGATTTGAATTTTACAGTTATTTTATCATTTAATGTCGGACTATACATTAAATGATAAAATAATATTTTAATCTATAGTCGCTATTTAAAGCCCCTTATATACATTGGTTATTTTATATATTAACACATCGTCCAAAAAATAGAGCTGAAAATTTCTGTGTTCTTCCATATGGGATAAAAGGATTCGGAGCTGATGTTAAACTCCTAATCCTGTTATTCCATATGGAAGAAATTGAAAAGATTCAGTTGTTCATATAAACAAGCCACTTAATAAGTCAATAAGCTCCCCAATTACCCTCTTGCCCACGTTGATCCATTCTAACCGCCAAATAATTATGGGTTAATTATATTTTCAAATATCCTCTCTAACTTGGATATCGAAATCCAATTTCCTAGCCCGATATCCGATATCGTCATCCTCCCCGAGAGACGGAGGCAGATGATGACATCGAGATGGATATCGATATCGGATATCGGCACTGTAGCAACCGATATCCAATATCCAGATATCCAAAAAAAATGGATACCGAAAATTTGATTTTCGGTATCCGGTACAGCATCTGTCCCGATACTATAATCTGATACCGGTATCGAGACGGGCGAACCATACTGGCAGCCAGCAATCCTCGCTCGCCTATCTGATGTGATCCCCAGAAATTAGGGATATTTTCATAATTTCTCTTTTTGCATGTTTCAATACATAGATCTAGTCAAATAGTAAAAAAATACGTTTCAATACATTTTTGCATATTTCTCAAGTTTCAAATTCCCAATAAAAGTGAAGCAAATACAAATCAAGAAACAAAGAGCGAGTAATTAATTATAAAAACGATTGTTAAGTACCCCCGTCTTCAGGTCTGACGAAGACGGCAGAATGCAGCTTGAGAAAGTGCCAAAAAGGAAGGTAAAACAGAAGCTACTCAGCAAATAAAGGATATCATTGTGATCTATAAACTCTGAGCAAAGAAGTATTGAAAACACCAAGACCAAAAAAGATTGTCGTCTACGTCGTGAGTATCTCAAACAACAAAAGAAAGTTGGACGGCAAAATGGAAAAGGTTAATGGAACCTGTTTAAGAGCGAGGGTATGAAAGCTATTCTGATTGACACATTAGACTCATGACTCGTCCACGAAGTCGCTGAGTCTTCCCTGAGAAAGAACCAAATCTCGATCAAACTTTGTTCAATAAAATCACATAAATCACACTAAATCTTGGAGAAATCGTTCCATGTTTTGAAAATGATATCCCTAACTATTCGTACCTGGCCGCGATGAATCGTAATGGGCGGTGGACGTGGCCGGAGAACTCGCAGAAGCGCGACAACGCCGGAGAAGAGAGGACGAGAGAGTCGGCTAGAAATCTTCAAAATGCCCACGAGCTTTAAAATATGAAACCCCCATGACCGTTTTCTTCTGTGCCCTCAAAGTTGGGAGTGGGGGTTTATTTGTCTTTTCACTTTCATGACAGTTGTATTACTTTATCTCTCTCTCTCTCTCTCTCCCTCTCCCTCTCCCCCTCGTTAACGTTCCGTTGCCCTCTCGAGACTCGAGAAGGAGAGAGAGAGAGAGGAAAGCGGGAGCGAGGGAGAGAGACCCGAGAGGGAGAGAGAAAGAGAGAGAGAGGGAAAGGGAGAGGGAGATAGTCATGTTTTGCTCTTTTTCTAAAACAACACATTTAAACATTTCAGACCAGAAAGGCAGAAACTAATGGAATAATCTCATCTAATATGGGGGCCGCCTGTTAAAGTCCAGCGCCTTATCTTTGGAGTCGTCCTCTACATCCTCAGGGGCGGCGAAAGAAGCAGGAGGAACGAGGGATATTCTAAACATCCATGGAGGTCGATGCGGGCCCATGTTCTAGGAGCTGATCTGCGATGAACAGGGGATCTATCCGACGGGGAGGTACGCTGTCGATTTCGACCTACATTTTAAGACCTTACCAATGTGTAGTACTACAACGGAGGGCTCATGGATTTGGAGCCTAGCACCATGGATTCTATAAGGTCCTTTTTAGCTTCGTGTTACGGTCACTGTACTGAGGATGCAACGCTCATTGATTTGGTCCTCGACGTCGTCCTCAAGGCAGCCGAGAACACTCACTGGTTGCGAGGTAAATTTTAACAAGTCGTTTCTCGCGTTATGGTTACAACTGGTTTTTATGTGAAGTGATGTTAACGATCCCCATATAATGGATCATGAACTTTTATTTCTTAAAGTTTCCAATCTGAAATTCCAACTGTTTTCTCACGCTCTCATGTTCTTTTTTTCTTCTTTCCCGTTGTTCAAACAATTCTTCTACAAATGTGTCTTTTTAAATCCACGGGGGATATGTCCCTGCCTGACTGTGTCCTTGGAGCGTCTCGGTCGGTGATTATCTGTTAGGAATACAGTACCCGAAGTAAATTGTCCATAACCATAGACTTATATAACTATATACAAAAGAATATGAATAAATAAACGGATTTCCTCTATAATAGAGGTTCTCTTGTTTGATAAAAATAGCGGATGGTGGATGAAGGTTTATCTTGTGCTGGCCGGTGATGCGGGTGTGAGCATTGCCTACATTATTTGATGGATTTCCGTCTGAGAATAAATACGTCACGTCCTGAGGCCCGTAAGTCTAATGTTTTCAAACCCAATTCTAGGTACGTTCTCCCTCTTGATATGCATCTGATCCGTGTTCTAAGACGACGAACAAACGTGTCAAATGATGGACAAGCAGGTGGGTTTCATGTGTTTCTGGGAGAGGAACTTAAGTGTCCTAGTTTCCAGGAGTAGGAATCATTTTGCTTTCCTATTAATCATGTTTTGCCTCTATCGGAAAGGTTCTCTTGTTTGATAAAAAATAGCGGATGGTGGATGAAGGTTTATCTTGTGCTGGCCGGTGATGTGGGTGTGAGCATTCCCTACATTATTTGATGGATTTCCGTCTGAGAATAAATGTGTCACGTCCTGAGGCTCATGAGTGTAATGTCTTCAAACCCAATTCTAGGTCCGTTCTCCTTCTTGATATGCATCTGATCCGTGCTCTAAGAAGACGGACAAACGTGTCAAATGATGGACAAGCGGGTGGGTTTCATGTGTTTCTGGGAGAGGAACTTAAGTGTCCTAGTTTCCAGGAGTAGGAATCATTTTGCTTTCCTATTAATCATGTTTTGCCTCTATAGGAAAGGTTCGTATGTTTGATAAAGAAGAGTGGATGGTGGATGGAGGTTTATCTTGTGCTGGCCGGTGATGACGGTGTGAGCATTGCCTACATTATTTGATGGATTTCCGTCTGAGAATAAATGCGTCACGTCCTGAGGCCCACGAGTATAATATTTCCCAACCCAATTCTATGTCTGTTCTCTTTCTTGATATGGGTCTGATCTATGTTTTAAGAGGATGGAAAAATATTTCAAATGATTGGACAAACAGCCGGGTTTCATATGTTTCTGGATGACAAAGAGTGGATGGTAGCTGACGGTTTATGTTGTGCTCGCTGGTGATGACGGTGTGAGCATTGCCTACATTATTTGATGTAGTTTCCATCTGAGAAGAAATGCATCACGTGCTGAGGCCAATGAGTATAGTATCTTCCAAACCCGATTCTTTGTGTTTTCTCCCTCTTGATATGGCTCTGACCCATGTTTTGAGAATATTGTGAATTTTCAAAATGATTCGATCCATGTTTTAGCCTTTTCCTTTATTTCTCTTTGGTTAAGTGTTTCCTCTATAAATGTGTCTTTTCATATCCTTGGGATTTATGACCCAGCATGTCTGTGTTCGTGGAGTGTCTCAGTGAGCATCTGTTATAGAATTAGTGCCAAACTCAAATATATTATATAAACTGCATTTGCTGGACATGTGAAAAGGCAGGAAATTTTGTTACTGTACCGTTCCAAGGAAGCACTTATTTCTTACAAATTCGCGAGTTTTTTTAAACAACCTTTCTCTTAAGTGTATTTACATAGGAAAGATATCTATCATTGAAATGAAATAAAATTTATTTTACAACAGGATATGATTGAAATTGTTTTCAAACTTCAATAGTTTAAGGTCCTTACTGGGATTTATAGGGTTTTTAATTATTTTTCAAATCATATCATGATACCAGTATTTCTGATGAGCTTCTTAATTAAAGAATCTTCCACTTATAACTGAGGATACAGCTAACCATTTTCTATTTTTTTACCTCCACATGGGATGACACACTAGCTGTCACAATCTACACCTAGCTTCCCCACCCACCTGGCTTGCCTGCTCTCTCATTTGCCCTCTTAGGTTGCATGGCCCACTTGCTTGTCTGTTATCCCACTTGCTCCCACTCCCACCTTGTTTGCCCCACTCAGCTTGCTCTCCAGCTCTCACCTTATTATCCCATTCCCACCTTGTTTGCCCTGTTCTACTTGCTCATTGACCCTGTTCTACTTGCTCTCTCTTGTGCCGTGCGTACTCACTCACCCTAGTCAACCATATGCCCTCCTCAAAGACTTATTTGCCTTGTGCATTTTCTCAGTCATCCATTTGCGCCTCTCCTTGACGAACCAGAAATAGTGCCTGAAGTTAGACATTTTAAAAATCATTTTGGCATCACTTTGTCGGTATAATCATTTTTATATGGATCCTCATTTCATGCATTATAAATAACGCGTAGCATAATTCTCATTGAAAATAAGCCAAAAATTTTATGATTTAATCCTCTCTAGTATGTTAGCTTATATTTTTCAGAAAATTGTTGTTTTATAAGCATCAGAGGGAGTTGCATGAGGCTCACAATAGTGTTCTAGACAACCATAGGCAGGTGAGCACATGGGCACTCTAGCCCGTCCGCAACCAGCGAGCAAGTCTGACACCCAAGTAGCATGCCCACATAAGGCCCACACAGAGGCCCATGCACGCGGGCGAGAGGGATGTGTTTATTTATTTCATTCACTGATATCAGACAAGATTTATATACATCTCCTTATTTTAGAATGTTGCAATGTGGAATTAATGATAGTTATGTTGCACGGGCCAGGCTGAGATTTTTAAAGATGGATTGCAGCCCAACAGGCCTGAATGAAACTTAGAAAGAAAACATAATCAGGCTTCGAGTTGAGCTGGCCCGAAGCATGCGTCGTGTCACCCCACTAAGGTTCAGCCCAATTTGGATGAGTCAAATCAGCCAAATGAGCGAAGCCTATTAGGCTTGACCCAATATGCTCAGGACTTTTTTGACTAAGTCCTACACACTCCACTATTTTTTCCCTCAATGATGAAATTCAAACATGATTTTTAAAAAAAAATTGAAAGGAGGAATGAAGGATGATCTATAGAGAATCTAAAATGGATTTTAGATAGAGAAAGAAATAGTTTTAGAGAGAAAATGACTGAAATGAAGAGGTAAAGAGAGAGAAAATGAAGAGAGGGTGTAGAAGAAGTTTGAGATGGAATTTGAAGGTGCAAATGAAGGAGTTTTTTAAAGAAATTTTTAGAGCATTAACTGGGGATATGGATGAATATCTAGATAGAGAATGAAATGATTCTAGAGAGATAAATTAGGGAAAATAAGTGTTTAGAGTGAGAAAATGATGGGTTTTAAGGGTAAATGGATGGATGATGATGTGAAAATGGAAATCTAGGTTTCTAAATCTTCAATGCAAGTATGTTGAGCCCTCAATGCTTCCCCTCAAGTATGGATCCATATATTTTGCTATGATCAGGCATTTTTCAATGCAAACAAGAGACGAGATTGAATGAAAACTTCTACAAACTTACATTAAGCAGATTCTGAAATATGTCTTGTCCTGATGGCCAGCCACTTGATAGAGCACGTCCAGAACGAGGGGAAATGAGGGAGACAAGAGTACTTATAGTTTGTAAGAATTACTAAAATACCCCTCTGGGTATTTTCTATTTTCTTTTCTTGCCATTTTTTCCTCTTTTTCTCCATGGGTTAAGAGTTTCCCCTTGTCATCTTCAACCTCTTACTTTGGAAGGCATTTGAGAGCCCAATGGACAGGTAAGGCAGTGGCCCATCTTCCTCTGATTTCTCATTTGACGCCCCAAAACACCATTTTTATCCTTTCAAGCCCCCTTTTGAGAATTACTTAACTCTCGAAAATTCTCCAACTCTTGAAGAATTGTATCTTCTCATTCATGTGAATTTCTCTGCACGTGAAACTATATAATACTCATAATAATAAAACTTCTTGACTTCAAAGAAGTCAAGGAGTTTAGTCAAAAATAACCATAATGTGCAAAAATTAGAATTTATAGCTTATGCATAAATATTTAGTTGATTCAAATAATAACATGATAAATTCTGAATTAATAATACCATAATCATTTGAAATGTATCTAAATATCCATACATTTATCATGTTATCAGTTGCTAATGTTGATCGTGGTCAATATCAAAGACTAATTGGTAAGATGATATATTTTCAACATTCCATACCAGTATCACATTTATAGTCAGACTTTTAAGTTTATGCATCATCCTAGAGAATCCCACATGCAGGCAGAATTCAAAAGTACTTGCTTATTTGAAAGGCATTGTTGGACATGGTTTGGTATTTTGGAGAGCTAGAGAACTAATGCTCAAGGCTTATACTGATGCAGACAATTGTGGGTCAGTCTTGGATCGTCGGTCAACCACTGGATAATGTACATTCCTAGGAGGTAGTCTAATTACCTTGTGAATCAAAAAACAAAAAGTGGTAGCACGATCTAGTACTGAATCAGAATTTAGATCTGTGGCTAAGGGAATTTGTAAAGTTCTGTGGATCAGAGGTATTCTACAAGATCTCAACATATCACAAGACGGCCCTATAGTATTGTATTGTGATAGTAAATCAGTTACTGATATTGCCCACAACGCAATTCAACATGATAGAGCCAAGCATGTTAAGATAGAGTGGTATTTTATTTGACAAAATATGGATACTAAAGTGATTCAAATGAAATACATCCAGTCAGCTCATCAATTGGCAGACTTACTTACAAAAGGGGTTATAGGAGTATCATGTCAACTGTACTCCAAGCTGGGCATGTAAAATATCTATCTATCAGCTTAAGGGGGGTGTCAGCCAGACTACTCCGTGATGCCGGACGTCGTCTCAACGGCGTCCGACCGTCACCGAGGGTAGGAACTCGGTGTCGTATCACTAACTAATCGGGTTACGTCCACGACGTCAACCGATGGATATGCGGAGAACAGAAATACACGTATGACGATAACGAGGACAATGGTTCTACGATGGTACGTGCAATGCGCCGACAAGCTATGAGAGCCAACCCGGAGCGGGGACGGGGTCGCCAAGCTGGGTCGAACCAGCCCTCCAAGTCGTCCGGGGTGGGTCGAGGGCGCGCACGCCGTCGAATGGGGGTAACTCCCACTGGAATGCTCACACGCTTCGGGGCGTCCCGACTCGTACCAGACAGGTAAGACGCTCGTCTTTGTTTCGTCGTTCTCTCAATCTGTCCCACTCACCTATCTAACCCGAGCGCGGTGGAGGCAATACGAAAGAATACTGAAGGAAATAAATGACGTAAAGAGGCGAGGGGAAACAGAGTACTGGCGACGGGATCGTCGTACCAACTGGTTCCGGAGGAGGGAGTTGTCGGGTGCGCCGGAGGTTGACTGGTGCAGAGGGGCGGTTGCGTGCAGTCGGCGCGGAGCGGTGCGGGGAGGCGTGGTCGACGGCGAGCAGTGCAGTGGGACGACGTCGCGAGCACGGCGGCGATGTTGCCGCGGTCGAACGACGGCGGTCACGGCTAGCGCGACCCGGAGCTACAGCAGGTGGCGTGAGCGGAGCGAGCGGCAGCGCAGCGGCGGCGGCAGGCAGCACGGCGCGCGCGGCGGCGAGGACAGCACGGCGGCAGCGCGGGCGCGCGCGGCGGCGGCGCGCGCGGCGCAGCGCGTGGCGGCGGGCGCGGCGGCGGCGGCGCGCGGCGTGGCGCGGCGGCGGCGGCGCGGCGCGGCGGCGGCGGCGCGGCGCGCGCGGCGGCGCGGCGGCGGGCGCTGGCGGCGCGGCGCGTGGCGGCGCGCGTAGCGGCGGCGCAAGGCGGCGGCGTGGCGCGGCGGCGGGCGGCGGCGCGACGGCGTGGCAGCGGTGCGCGGTCGGCGCGGCGGGCGCGCGGCGGCGGCGGTGGCGGCGGCTCCCCTTCCTCCTTCCTCTCCCTTTCTCCTCTCCCTCTCTTCTTCTTCTTCTTTCTCCTCTTCTTCTTCTTTCTTCTATTCTTCTCCACGACCTGACCCTTCTTTCTCAAAATGCCATTCTTCAAAAATTTAGGTCAAAGTGAGGGAAGAGCCCACCTCTTCCCCTTATATATGGGTGAAGATGGCCCTTCCTTAAGTCCAATAACACAAAATAAAAGGGAGAGAAAATAAGCAAGAAAATAGGAAACGGGCTTGTCAGGCCCAACATAAAAAAAAGGGGGGAAAGGGTTCCTCCCATGGGCCCTTCCCCCGCTACACGACAATACGAATAAAAGGAAAACTATAAGATAAAGTAACTGACTGTAACGGTGTGCTCCGGTGGTCGGCGTCCGCGTCATGCCGAGTAACGGAATGCGGGATCCCGTGTTGCTGCGCCGGCTCGTCGTGGTGGCCGGACTCGTCTCGGTGGCGAGCTGGGTAGTGCCGGCTCCTCGGTGCTGGGTCGGGAAGTCCTGCTGCTCCTCTGTTGCTGGCTCGATGACGCCCGGTGGTGACGCGCCATCAACCCTCCCGGTGGGAAGGACTCGACCCGCGAGTCAGGTGGAGGATCGCGACGGTGGAAGGAGGTCGGGACGGAGGCGCCGGAGCTCCTGTTCTGTAATCCACGTGTCGCCCGCAGGTGTGGCCCGCCCAACGCACTAGGAATCTCCTTGATGCTTCCCCACCTGCATGGTCAATTACCTCCTGCAAGACACAATCGATTGCCTCGTGCCTATCGGGTGAAACAATTGGGGAGTGGTGTCGGCAAACTCACTCACGCTGAAGGGGTCTAGAGAGGCTGGGAGTGGGGAGGAAGAAGGGGCCCGATCGAGCTAGGTCTGCCACATTGAATGTAGAGCCTATTCCCCACGTAGGAGGAATTTCGACGACATACGCGTTGTCGCCCACTCTACGGAGGATCCGAACGCCGGCGCGCGAGCATGCAGCCGTTGCCGCCCCGGAGAGTATCTCTCGGCCCGAGTCTGACCATCACTAGGTCTCCCACGCCAAATGCTCTGGGTCGGGCGATGCAAGTCGGCGGCTTGCTTTGTACAATGCATTTTGCTGCGTGATCCTATCATGAATGCGATGATGTAATGCAGAGACATGCTAGGCAAATGCAAGTGCGCCTCGGAAACCCTAACATGAGGATCTATGGGAGCCAGGTCTAGGGTCGACGGGGTGCCTGGCCGTGAGGCGATCTCAAAGGGGCTCAACCCGGTGGTTCTGTTCACCGAGGAGTTGTATGCGTAACTCAGCGCGTGGTATGACAAGATCCCAAGACGCGAGGTGTTCGCCACGAGGAACGTAGTAGGTTGCCCAAGCTACGATTGACCACCTCCGCCTGACCGCCGGTCATGCGGATGGTAGGCAGTCGAGAACTTGAGCTGCCCAAGAGGCTCCACAGGTCCTCCAGAAGTAACTCGTGAAGCGCACGTCACGATCGGACACGATCGAGATGGCAGGCCATGGAGGCGCACGATCTCTCGGAAGAAGATCTGGGCGACCTTCACGGCGCCAGACGCCTTCGCGCAGGGCAAGTGGGCCATCTTCGAACCTATCCACGACTACCATGATGGAGTCGAGTGCCGCGATGCGGCAGTCCCAAGACGAAGTCCATGCTCACGCCGTGGACGCCGGCGCCGGCAATGGGGTATAAAGTCCGGCGCTCTTCTTGACCTGCTTGGCCAAGGCACATACACGGCACTGGGCAACTATGTTGCCAACATCGCGCTTTAGGAAGGCCAGTAGAATTGGCCTTCCATGGCGGTGATCGTCTTGTCGCGCCAAAATGACCGCTAAGGCCTCCGCGTGACATTCCCAAGTGAGGAAGTCACGTGATGTGCGGGTACGCACAATCTGTTCTTAGAGAACAGGTATCCGCAGTATGGACATAGTCCTTGTAATCCTGGGATGGTCCTCGCCGGACTTCCGCGATGATGGGGCCAAATCAGGGCAGTTATCGCATCCATCTCGGATGGTCTCGAACCCCAAGACTGTCACCTTCATGACGTTGAGCACGTGAATCCTCCGCCGAGGGCGCCGGCTACAACGTTGTCCTTGCCCTTCTTGTGCTTGATGACGAAGGTGTAGTCCTGTAGGTACTCGACCCACCTGGCGTGCCGATCGCCAGTTTCTGCTGCGAGTGCAGGTACTTGAGCGCCTCGTGATCCGAGAAGAGCACGAACTCCGATGATAGGAGGTAGTGTCTCCAATGCCGTAAGGCTTGGATGACCGCATAGAACTCCTTGTCGACGTGGAGTATCGGCTTTGCATCATTCAGCTTCGCTAAAGAACTCGACGGGTGGCCCTCCTGGCCGAGGACGCCCGATGCCGATACCGAGGCATTGCATGTAACTCGAACACTTTCCCAAGTCGGAAGCCATAGTACCGGCGCTGTGTCATCATGAGCTTTATCTGCTGGAAAGCTCTCTCTGCGGTGTCCAGCGAACGACTCTCCTTGAGGCGCCGGTGATGGGGCCGTAACGGAACTGAAATTCGTATGAATCGCCTATAGAAAGTCGCCAGTCCTATGAAACTCCTAACGCCGTGCATGTTTGCCGGGTCGCCACGACGTGATGGCCCGGACCTTCTCCGGTCGGGCGGCAACGCTGGGCGGATACGATGAACCCTAAGAAGGCAACCTCGGACGCAAGGAAGCTACACTTCTTGGGGTGGGCGAGCTGCTCCTGCCAGAGGATGGTGCAGACCTGCGAAGGTGGTCTGCATGCTCGCCTCTGGATCTGTCAGAGACGAGGATGTCGCCGGGCGAGACGACCAAGAACTTCCTATGAAGGCGCCGCAGTACCTGCTCATGAGACGTTGGAAGGTACTGGGCGCGTTGGAGAGGCCGAAAGGCATAACCCTCCACTCATATAAACCGTCCTTTATCTTAAAGGCGGTCTTCCATTCGTCGCCAGGATGGATCCGTACTTGATGGTACCCACTCCTCAAGTCTATCTTGGAGAAGATAGTGGATCCCGCCATCATGTCGAATAGATCCTGCACACGCGGAATGGGAAAACGGTACTTGACCGTTATCTTGTTGATGGCACGGCTATCGCAACACATGCGCCACGTGCCATCCTTCTTCGGCGCTAGGAGAGCGGGTACTGCGCAGGGGCTCATGCTCTCCTGAATGAGGCCCTTCCCCAAAAGCTCCCTCACTTGCCGTAGCAACTCCTCGTACTTCGGCGGCTCCATGCGGTAATGCGGTAGGTTCGGAAGCGACGCGCCGGGCACCAAGTCGATGGCATGCTGTATGTTCCTCATCGGGGGTAATCCGCTTGGTAGCTCTTCCGGGAAGACATCTCCGAACTCCGATAGGAGAGCCTCAACCTCTGGGGTGCGAGGGGTCACTGCACTGTCAGCGGGGACGTCAAGAGTGACGGCCAGACACATAGGTGTATCGTCACCCTCGCGGCCAAGGTCGCGAGTGAATAAGGGTCCTCGGACTATCACTAACCCTACTGGTCGGGTCGCGGCCGGCTTGCTGGCCGGCTTCGTGGTGTACAGGTGCCATGTAACTCGTCACCCCTGGTGCATAAAGGAGCAGGTGTTCACGCGCCCTGCTAAGGTGACGTCGTGATCATATAACCATGGCCGTCCGAGGATGATGCTACCCACCTTCATGGGTAGTACATCACAGAGTACGTCCTCGGCGTACGTGTTCACCTTCAGGGGGACGCGGCACTAACGCTTCACAGATAGTGATGAAGCGTCGATCCACGAAACGTCAGACGGTGTGGGTGCTCATCAAGTCAACCTAAGCCGCTGACCATAGTATCTGAGATCGCGTTGATGCAACTACCGCTATCCACGATCACCTTGCACGCCTTGCCGTGGATCTTGATGTACGTGTAGAAGATCGATGTACGGGTGGCCGCATCAACGAACGGTGTCGGCTGTTGAGCGGCCCGTGGAAGTCTAGCGGAGTTGTCAACCCGCGGTGATATCCTATCTCTACTGCTGCCGGGTGTGTCGACAGCGATGTTGGCTAACGGCCGGACGGACGCACGCCTGTCACGGTGGGGCTCCTCGCCTCGATGATCTGGATGAATCCTATCTGTCCATCGGCCTCGCACTCAAGGGCGCATTCCTCGCCCGTGATAGTGGTCCTCCCGGGGTACGCGGCTCCATCGCAATAATCCTGTTCCCGGTTTCCGACATCAATCAAAAGTGTAGATGGGCATTGGTGTGCCCGGTGCCCTCATCCTGGCATTTGTAGCACGTGATGTGTGCTTGACTTGGTGCAGCGCTACGGGCCGGGCATCGCCGGTCGAGGCCCGGCTTGCGGGTAGACCCCACCGAGGTGGTTGGGGTCGCCTTGGCCCTCGGTGACCGGTGCGACCCGAGTGGTCGCGGTAGGTGGAACGAGCGGTGCAAGCCAACCGTAGGAACTCGCGCGTGGTGTGCGCGTTGGGCGCCGGGTGTCTTCGACAGGCGGATCCATGTGTTCCACTAGGTGGTATGCCTCGACCTCTGCCGTTGGCAGTCAAGGACCTTGCTGCGCAAGGCGGGCCAAGGTCAGGCGAAGAGGCCGATGATGACGGGGTCCTCCACGAAACGGCAACGCATCCGCATTCCTCGAAAGCCTCGATGTACTCCGACACCGAGTCGACCTTGCTTAAGGTCGAGCCACGAGAGGAAGAGTGTCATCTGGTACTGACGAGGAACGCATTTGTTCCTTAGCTTCGCGCCATTTCTGCCCACGACATGATGGGCTGTCCTCGCTGCTCGCCGAGAATTGCTCATTCTCCCAGAAGATCTTGGCTTGTCCGCTGCCGCGTGTCTCCGCACTCGACGCAAAGGTCGCCATCCATCCTGTACCACCTGAAATACGAGTTCATTTTTGATTCCCAGTCAATGAACTCCTTGGGCTTCTCGAGCCCTCGTGAGACAGGCACGCCGCGCCGCGCTCCTCTGATGCGCACGATGCTCCTCGCGCCGACGCCGTCGTCATCATAGTGCCGCCGGGCATGGGGTAGTCCTCGCCGCGGGTCCATGGGGCGACGGGCGGAATGGGTCGGTCCGCGGTCGCCCCCGTGGTAGGGACGCATCATCCGCGTGCTCGGTCCCAAGGCACCGGGCGATGTGGTGGTGGGCATGCACCGCCAGCCCCGTAATATGGCGGGTGGCGGCCGTGGGTAGTCTCGCGTCGTGCCGGTGGCTCGCCGAACCGCGGACCATGGGGAGGAACGGGTCGAACCGACGAGCCGGATAGTCACGGCTCGGTCGCGCTGCATCGACGATAGGGAGATCAGGTCGAGCATAAGGGACCCCGCCGAGCCACGGGTGTAGTCGCCCGCTGGCGGTGCATGTCCCAAGCGCGACATCCTGTGGGTCGCGACGGCTCCTAGCTAGGCGCATCGTGGCGGTACGCCAGAAACGGGCGATCAGGGACCTCGTAATCATCAGCAAGGTCCGGTCGGGTGACCACGGTATTCGGTCTACCAGCCCCGTAAGGGGGCGAGGGGGCCTCGTGCAACCGGTCCCGCCAACTCGCGTGCTCGACACTCGGGTGTCGGCGAGCATCCGCTCCAAGCGCCCGTCCTAGCTGCCGGCGCGCGACGCTGAGCTCCTTGGTCTTCCGGAAGTTCTTCTCTTGGCGGGTACTGGCGAGTGGCGCCGTCGCCCGCCCTCTACCCCATGCAGGGGTCGCCTAGGGAGTACTCGACGATGGGAGATTTCCGTGGTGGTCGCCGCCGTGGTATCCCAGTCTTCGTAGTCACCGATCGAGTCATCGAGGACGCGCGTGTGCCGCGTGGGGAGTGCTGGGATCGGCGTGAACCACCGGCGATGCCGGTGATTTCGATGCGCCTGGAGCACCCGTGGACGCCGGGTGGGACCGGCGTGTCCTCGATATGGGGTAAGGTAGGTTCCGCAACCGGCGAGGCCGGTTGAGGTCCCGAGAGGGCAATCTCGTTGCCTCTCGCCTCGCGACGGTTCGACTGCCGCGGGAGGTAGAACCTCCGCTGCGCCATCCGCGCGGATCGCGCTCTCACGCCATTCCTGGGTACCGATATGGATGCACGTAAAATCGATGGATGCGATGCACTAGATGCGATGCGCGATGCGATGCGATGCGCGATGCGATGCGGTCGGAGACGTGCTGGGCAACCACAGCCGGCTCGACTACTCGTGATGCCGACGCCGCCTCAACGGCGTCCGACCGCCACCGAGGGTAGGAACTCGTGTCGATCACTAACTAATCGGGTTACGCCCACGACGCCAACCGATGGATATGCGGAGAACAGAAATACACGTATGACGATAACGAGGACAATGGTTCTACGATGGTACGCGGCAATGCGCCGACAAGCTGAGAGCCAACCCGAGCGGGACGGGTCGCCAAGCTGGGTCGAACCAGCCTCCAAGTCGCCCGGGTGGGTCGAGGGCGCGACGCCGCCGAATGGGGTAACTCCCACTGGAATGCTCACACGCCGGGCCCCGACTGCACCAGACAGGTAAGACGCCGCCTTTGTTTCGCCGTTCTCTCAATCTGTCCCACTCACCTATCTAACCCGAGCGCGGTGGAGGCAATACGAAAGAATACTGAAGGAAATAAATGACGAAAGAGGCGAGGAAACAGAGTACCTTGTCCGCGCTGGCGACGGATCGTCGTATCAACTGGTTCCGGAGGAGGGAGTTGTCGGGTGCGCGGAGGTTGACTGCAGAGGGGCGGTTGCGTGCGGCGGCGCGAGCGGTGCGAGGCGTGGTCGACGGCGAGCAGTGCAGTGGACGACGCCGCGAGCACGGCGGCGATGTTGCCGCGGCGAACGACGGCGGTCACGGCTAGCGACCCGAGCTACAGCTGGTGAGGCGTGAGCGGAGCGGCAGCGCGGCGCGGCGGCAGGCAGCAGCGCGCGGGCGCGCGGCGGCAGCGGCAGCGCGGCGGCGCGGCGCGGCAGCGCGCGGCGCGCAGCGCGCGGCGCGGCGCGGCGGCGCGGCAGCGGCGGCGCGGCGGCGCGCTGGCGGCGGCGGCGTACGGCGCGGGCGGCGGCGTGGCGTGGCGGTGGCGCGCGGCGGCGCGCGGGACGGCGCGACGGCGTGGCAGCGGGTGCGCTGTCGGCGGCGGCGCGGCGGCGGTGGCGGCTGCTCCCCTTCCTCCTTCCTCTCCCTTTCTCCTCTTCCTCTCTTCTTCTTCTTCTTTCTCCTCTTCTTCTTCTTTCTTCTATTCTTCTCCACGACCTGACCCTTCTTTCTCAAAATGCCATTCTTCAAAAAATTAGGTCAAAGTGAGGGAAGAGCCCACCTCTTCCCCTTATATATGGGTGAAGATGGCCCTTCCTTAAGTCCAATAACACAAAATAAAAGGGAGAGAAAATAAGCAAGAAAATAGGAAACGGGCTTGTCAGGCCCAACATAAAAAAAAAGGGGGAAAGGGTTCCTCCCATGGGCCCTTCCCCGCTACACGATACACGAATAAAAGGAAAACTATAAGATAAAGTAACTGACTGTAACGGTGTGCTCCGGTGGTCGGCGTCCGCGTCATGCCGAGTAACGGAATGCGGGATCCCGTGTTGCTGCGCCGGCTCGTCGTGGTGGCTGGACTCGTCTCGGTGGCGAGCTGGGTAGTGCAGGCTCCTCGGGTGCTGGGTCGGGGAAGTCCTGCTGCTCCTCTGCTGCTGGCTCGATGACGTCCGGTGGTGACGCGCCATCACTCCGGTGGCCATTCACTTTCTATTTTTATCATTTTCTTTTCTCATGTTTTCTATTTTTTACTTTTACTTATTTTCGTTTTAGAGTAATGGGCCTAACTATCAGCCAAATAAGTGTATTCCATGACCTGGTATTCAAACCAGGCTAGTTTAGTGAAAAAGTGAAGGTTTATTGTTTCAACTGAAGTTCTGTTCTCATCTAGGGTTTCTATCAAGTCCTTTGGAGACACCTGTCTTCCCAACCTTTGTGAATGTACGACTGTCAATGCCATCCTTAGCAGCCATCACACCTGCAATTCTTAAAGAGATATGATGGTGTGACCCACAATCACTAGATGAATTGTTTGATCTAGCACTAGGGTGGAGGAGGTGATACGAGATGACGTCGACATGGGTCGAGGTGTCCGAACATTCTGATCACCCAGACAGACACCGACAGCAACCTAAGTGTGCATCTCATTATGGAAGAATTAGATTAGCGTAAAGCCCAAGGACTTTGTCTCCATTGTGATGACTAATTTACCCCAGGCCATATGTCCCGCAAGGATTGTTTGAATGCTGATGACAAGGATGACAACTCTGAGCACGAGGATTAACAGACCCACAGTGATGATGAAAGCCACACTGCCCTCAAGTGTTCCTATGTCTCCAAGGGTACACCGTGGTGACCAACCTACTGCTTGTTGATAACTTACAATTTATACGTTGGCCAGGCCCCTTACCAAAATTTTTAAAAGGGGGAAATTTGTTTGGCAGAGTCGGTGCAAGCAGCCTTTGAGATGCTCAAAATGGATCTTTTAACCACCCCTGTCCTCACCCTACTAGATTTCTGTGAGGAATTCATCTTATAGATGGATGCATCCAGATTAGGCGTGGTCGTTATCCTCATGCAACACAACTGACCCGTTGCCTTCTACAGCCAAGCCCTACCGCCCACGGCGCGCTCCGTGTCCAATTAAAAGTGGGAGATGATTTCAATAATGTGTGATGTTTGTAAATCACAGATTATTTACTTTTGCAGCATTTCATCATTCGGACCGACCAATGCAGTCTTAAGCACCTTTTTTCAAACGGAGGTTCATACAGAGTACAACTGCTTGGTGGCCAAACTACAAGGCTTTCGCTTCTCAATCCAATACAAGGCAGGGAAATTTAACAAAGTCGTTGATGCACTATCTCATCTTCCCCCTTGATACTCCCTCTTAGGTTTCTTCTCCATCAGTCAGTTGCTCGATTTAACCTTTATATGCCAAGAGGTTTCTCAAGACCTAGTCTTACAGAAGATCATCCAAGCATTATATCAAGGAGCGTCCCCACCACCACATTATTCCATGACATACGGGCACCTGGTACAAGACAGGAAGTTGGTTCTTCCCCACTCTTCTCCTTATGTTAACCGATTCTCGCACAAATTTCACAATGACAAACTTGGAGGGCATGCAAGGTTTCTCGAGATATACCTACAAATTAATCAACAATTTTATTGGTCCGGCATGAAGTGTAATATCAAGACATATGCCCATGCCTGCCCTAGCTGCTAATAGTTCAAATCAACTTTACTCACCCCTACTAGGCTACTCCAGCCATTACCAGTCCTGACCCAAATCTGGGAAGATATTTCCACAGACTTCATCAAGGGACGTCCAAATATGGCCATTTCATTGCCATGCGACAATCCAAGGGTTCGATTGTAGATCGTCTCAGCAAATACGGCCATTTCATTGCCATGCGACATCCATTCACTACGAAAGAGGTGGCAGTTAAGTTTATTCAAGGGGTGATTCTGCTCCAAGTGTACTGTTTTGGATCACGCCAGCACATTCATGAGCGCGTTTTGGACCAACCTTCATTCTCTGCAAGGCACTACCCTCAGACGCAGTTCCGCATATCACCCGTAGATGAATGGGCAGACTGAGATTGTCAACTAGGTTCTGGGGACGTATTTACAATATTTTTCCGGGGACCAACTGATGAAGGCAAATTACGTAGTTATTTGAGTTGTCGTTGTAATTTAATTTGCCTACTATCAAATAAATTTGATGAAATATAGAAACTTACTCAAATTTACAGTATGAGTCAGGTCGTCTCCACAGGGACTGGCCTTTAGGGATGTATTAGATAATGGAGTTGTTTGTTAATATGAGTAAAAATAATAGGCGTAGAAAGTATAAGAAGAGATAAGTAAATAGGAACTAGATAGAATAATAGGTGAATAAGAGAAATAGAGAAGAGAAAATATATGATACTATATGTATATATGTTATAGATACTAAGCATAATAAAGAATTAAGACATTAGATATTATATTTAAGAATGATAGTAATTTAGTTAGGAAAAGATAGATAAGTATTTAATAAGAGTAAGTAATTTAATAAGAGTAAAGAACATGAAGAAGAAGAAGCTAGATAGATGGGGAAGATTATTTAATTAAGTATATATAGGTAAGCTGGAGAAGTATTTATACATATTAAGAAGATAGATAGGAAATATTATTGATAACATGCAAATATGATCTAAATAAGTGCTAATTTCATCATATTTTTGGGCTTTTAATGCCTAAAAACATTACTTTTTAATGCATGTTATCATGATTTTAGGTTAAAAGAATAATTTCCTTAAATTTCAAGTTAAATGATACATTTGATAAATAATTAGGTCAATTTATACATTTTTAATGGTTTTAAAATGATGATTATAAGAATTTAAATGCTTTTAAATTGACCTATTTCTATAAATAAAATAAAAATAGTAATAAAACTTATTTTAGAAGCTAGTAGTACATTTTTTCGCATTAATTACCTTTTTCTTTCATTTTATTTCAACTTTTTTCTTCTACAAATGTTTTTTTATTATTTAAAGTGGCCCTTATTGGGCCAGTTTTAGGCGCTAACTTGATAAGTAGCGCAGGGCGCACGAATGGAGCACACCACATGCAATGCCACATAAGCAAATCCTAAGATGAATTCGCGTCTTCAGTGCACGACACGCACGCACGCAATTTTGTGTGTGTCGTGCACGGAAGGGTTACACGTGAAGGCACAAAGTGCCAATCGCATCGCGTTGTACGCCCAGCATACAACGCAAAAAAGATAAAAGTTCTAATGGAATCAAAAGAAGCTGTTCTTCCGATGCCGCGGCAATAAAAGGGGAAAATTGAAATTTTCAGATCTATTCTCGATTGTAAAGCTCAAGGAGAGAACACCTAGCTCCCTTGAAGACTCGAGATTCAACCAGGAATGATTTGGAGCTCGATTGGAGCAGGAATATTGCAGATCCGTCGTCGCTGTTTTTCATCAAATTCAAGCCAAATCCGTGGAAAATTTCGGTGTTCATTTCTCGAGATTTGCTCAAATTGATTCCCTGATAACTCCAGGTACCTCTAGGTTTATTTTGAATTCATTTCACAATCAATTACGTGTTCGATTCTCTCAATTGCTTAGTTCATTCATGTCCGCCGTTTTTTTCCGAATTCTGATTTTAATCATCTTAATTCGGAGATTTTATTTTGTTTTCAAATCAGTTAGCATTGAGTGATTATCAATTTCCTATTTCGAATCCTAGCTATCCCTTACATCATCAAATTCAATCTTGTACTTCTGAAATTAGCAAATCGTGAATCGTATTCATGACTTGCTATTTTAGGCCATTTTTACAATTTCAAATCAATTAGGATAAAATAAAAATATAATAAAAATGCTCTTAAAACTAGCATAAAAATTAGTTTTCAGATTCTTTAAAAATAATAAAACATCTTCTGATAAATAAAACAAACTAAAAAAAATACAAAAAAAACTTAGAGTTAGATCATTTTAGAAATAGATTTCAAATTTGTTAAAAAGAACACTAAAAAAAATATAATTCAAAACAATTAAAGATTTTAAATCAAATAAAAAGATAAATTTAAGTGATTTTAGATCTCTGTTATTAAATAACAGAGAAATATTAAAATCATTTAAATTCAAAAAGATAGAATTTTAGTTGCAATTTACAAGTATTAGCATTTAAATAAGTAGTTAAAACATCATTTCATTTAGGCTTGGAATTCTAAACCCTAATTAGAGAGAAAATTGAATATCACCACCGCCTCCCTAGGGTTCGACCCCTTACTTAAACACTAAGGGATAAAATAAATATTATTGCTTAAGTTTGGAACCCCTAATAACGACATAAAAACGTACATTTCGAGGTTATCAATTATTTCATTATCTACATAAGTAAGTGGTTAGATAAGTATAAAGAGATGAAGAGAGTACATTATTATGAAATTTTATAGATGTTTAATGAGTTATTATATAGTTACTATGTGTAGTTTATATGTTTTATATAGATTATTATAATCGGTTTCTGAAGTTGAAGGGGTAATATAGTCAAACACCTTGAAGGTGTTCGACCAATTCTCCTTAAGAGGGTCGGAGTAAGAGAGACGTATATTATTTAAATTTTATAAGCTTTTTATGTATTTTTAATAGGTTTTACATAATGAAATCAGGGATATGAGGGTATTTATGTTGAATGCCCGTAAGGGGTTTGACAGAATGCCCAACAGAGGTATGATTATATATGTATATATAATCAGTTTGAGAAAGTAGAAATTAGGCAAATTGAAAAAATAATCATCAAACACACGAGGTGTTCGATGAAATGCCACATAGAAATCGCGGTAACAATTCTTTGATCGAAATGGATTGAATCAATAATTAAACTAATTGGAGTTGAATGGATGATAAAATCCTACTGAATTTCAACAAAAGGGACTGGAAACACTCAGTGATTCACCCTGATTTGAAGACGAGAGCGGCGGCACTGATCGCCGTCACCTAGCTTCGATTTAAGGTTTTCCTCCTTTTTCTCCTCCGTCCTGGCGCATATTCGATCTTCCCCAGCCCCTTTTGAAGCCTCCCTGAGTTCTTCAACAGCCGCCTGCACTGTCACGATGCTGCAGTCTACCTACGAGTCCGAGAGGGATCCCTGTCACCGGTGAGGCTTATGGTCAAAAAATAGTTGAAATGGGGCTCAAAACCTCTCTTTAAAGGGCCGAGAGAATCTCTTGACCCCCTAGAGGAGCAGGATTGGTCCAACGACCCTCCAAGGGCCGTTGGCTGGCATGTGGTCCCCTCGTTGTTGGCCACCGCCATCCAGTCGACGAGGAGGACGATCGGGAGCAAAGAAGGATGAGATTGCCCCTCGGTCGTCCAATCCTTCCTTGATTTGGGTCAACGACTGTGGTTCAATTGCAGCCATGGACCAATTAAGATCGGTGTACCCCTTCCTTTGCCATGTCAGCATGTCCCATCAGAGCCTCGTCATCCTTCCACATCATCTGTGACTCATCCGCCGACGGGTCCTGCGTCCACATCATCTGTGAAAGCTAATCAAGGCCCTAGAAAAAAGAATAAATGATATTAAATTAAATTGGATAGATCTCACCATCTGATCTTCTTAAAGAAGATCAGACGGATGAGATCATATTCATCTTTTAATAGTAGCCCAAAAAGACACGGGCCTCTGGCCGGGTTGGCTCGTAGCTGGGTCCCAACTATCTTTTTGTTTTCTTTAGATTACGGCCCGTTGGGCCAGGATCACAATCTTGCCTTCGACCCGACCCGATGCGAGTGAGGTATATTGTGGGATTTTAAATCCCATATCAAAAAATTTAGGAAATGGGGACCGTATAAATGTTTTGTCTTATATCCTTTACTAAATCAAAATCTTACCTCTTGAGTGTGTGACCTCATCTTCATTGTGGTCCTCTATGTGAGCCTAAGGGCCCTTGCATTCTCTATGGCCGTTTGGGTTTGCATGCCGAGTGTTGCCCCTTGCTGACTGCCGGCAGGCTTGAGTGCCCTATGATTGCCCGCCTATGGCCGGCTTGGGCACTAATGCACATGGTCGACTCCTTAGCCGGCCCAATAAACATATATATATATATATATATATATATATATATATATATATATATATATATGTTTATTGTTCATTTCATTTCCTCTATTTATTTCTTCAACTCCAAATTTTTCCCTACAAAAAATATAAACTGAAATACTAGATAGAGCAATAAAAATTACAATGTCTTAAACATATTTTTTATTAAGAAATTATTGAGTATGTAAAACATGTATAAAATGACATTTAAAATGCATTTTTTATCACTTGCTCTATTTAGTCATGAAATGCAAAATTCTTATAAAATTGAAGACAATACACATGAAATGATCCCAAAATGACTTTAAAATGTATGATTACATGACACATTTTGGGTCCATCACCAACCCTAGAAATGGAGTATTTATCTTCCTTGTACAACAATACATCTCACCACACCGACCTTAATGTCACCATTTCGTGTAATGTATGGACGTGACCCTCCCACCATTTAACGTTACGGGGCTCCAGCCTCGCCCCTTCATGACCTTGAAAAATTACTCCAAGAGCAAGATCTCATGCTCAACAATCTGAAGGTGCACCTCACTCGGGCTCAATCCCAAATGATAGACCAAGAAGACAAGAAACGGCGTGAGATGTCATTCCAACAAGGAGAGCAAGTATAGGTCAAACCTTGGCCCTTTTTGCTGAATAACATGGCATGTAGACCAAACCAGAAGTTGGGACCTAACTTCTTCGGATCGTATTGAACTATCCAGGGCATTGGGGATGTCGCTTATTGCCTCAATTTTTCCCCAGATATACGTTTACACCCAATTTTCCATGTTTCACAGCTGAAGCGTGCCGTCGAACCAATAGTGCAACCTCAACCCATTCCGTCCTCTCTCTCTGATGAGATCAAATGGCTGGTTTACCCCAAAGGGATCATGGCTTTTCCCTCATCCCAAGGCTTGTTAGTCCTTACCTAGTGGCACAATCTTCCGCCCCATGAGGCGACATGGGAGCTGGCTTCCGTTCTCCGTCAACGATTCCAAGTTTCCAGCTTGAGGACAAGCTGACTCAAATAGGGGGGGAATATTGATATGATCCAGGCCATGCTTATGAACGATGATGGCCCAAGAAGCCGAACCAACCCGATGGCCCACCGGAAGACCTATGATGCCAGACGTCGTTGGCGACGTCGTCTGACGAGTAATGTCCTACGGAGATGTAACTACATGATGCAATGAACCTAGGAATAAGTACATGCAGGCCCTGACTTGTGGGGCTTCGCCAAGCTCCAAACTCTGGGTTGGGTGACCAGTGATAGTGACGGTGACCTCATGACCCTCGTCCGAGCAACAATGGAGACTACGGTGTCAGACAACTAAAATCCATAACTGCCCACACATAACGGACTGGCTAGGCTCGAACCTAAGAATTCACTCAAGATATATCCCTCGTAGTGTATTTTCCTCTAACCTATTCTAACACAAGTGCAGTGGAGTGCAGCCAAGAGATATACTATACACGATAAAATTAACTGGCGAGCAAGGGGAATGAAGTACCTCGTTAGACACGTCATCCCGATGTCGGCTAACTTGTCGATTTCATAACTGGTGCGGGCAGGTGCGACGGAGGCGTGCCGAAGGCAGGCACGGTGTTGCTCGCATGGCGGCGGAGATGTGGTGCAGGCGACGTAACGCTGGGAGGAGAAGGCAAGGTAGCATGCGCCCAGCTGAACGCTAGCAGCTCGGTAGGCCACGACCTGAACCGCAGGTTACCACGGTCAGCGCGGCGGGCAGCGCTTGACTGTGTGGGGTGCTAGGGGCACGAGTGACAGCATTGGTGGTGTTTGGTATGGACGACGCGAGCGGCGTGGGGCACAGTAACAATGGCGCGTGCAACAGCGGCGCGTGCGACTACGCAGGGCTGGGCTGGGCAGCCTAGCGGGCGTGGGACACAGCGGTATCAGCGCATGGTAATAGAGTGCTGCAGCACTGGCCAAGGAAGTGTAGTGGGCGCGAGCCCCGCGACAGCGGTGCGCGGCAGCGTGAGTTGCAGCGGCAGCCACACGTGAGCACAATAGCAGCTGACGGTGCGAACGCGGTAGTAGTAGTGTGGGGCGGGACGGCGATGATGCGTGGGCGCAGCAGCAGTAGGCAACGAAGAGCTTGGCGGCACCAAGCGAACGCAGGATGTGGCGATAGTAGGTAGTGCATGGCGAGCGTAGGTTGATGCGGCAGCTGGCCAGCGACTAGGGGGTGGCGCGCGGCTTGGCGGTGCGCGATGGGCGCAGGATGGAACGGCAGCTGGGCGGCGACCCGCGAGTGGCAGCAGTGCTCTTCCCCTCCCCTCTCCCTTCCTTCTATTCTTCCCTTCTTCTTCTTTATTCTCACAAGAAACCAGTGACTACAATTTCAAAAAGAAACAATCTGGTCTAACCTAATTTTGGCGTCCATCATGCTGTTATACAGGGTTCATGATGGGCTACTTACAAAGGTCCAAAATGAAGGCCCTTTGAACATGGGGCCCCCTTTTATGACAAAATGAAAACAGATGTGACAACACAAAACACAATGACACGAAAACCTGACACATGACGAACACACACTGAAAGGGTCTAGATGGCCGGGGTCAGAGGAGGGAGAAGGGACTCGGTACAGAACCAAGTCCACCATATTAAATGTTGAGCTGATCCCCCATGAAGGAGTGATTTCAATGATGTAACCGTTATCACCCACTCTTTGGAAGATCAAGAACGGGCCCATGCTATGAGCATACAGCTTCGTAGCTGTCACAGGAGAATATCTCTCCGGTCGAAGTCTCACCATCACACGGGCTCCCACATTGAATGCTCGGGGTCGGTAATGCAAGTCGGCAACCTGCTTGTACAATGCATTCTGACTCGTGATCCTATCATGAATATGTTGATGCAAAGAAGAAAAATTCTGGGCGAATGCAAGACCATCCTCTGAGACTCTAACATGAGGGTCAATGGGTGCTAAGTCGAAGTGTCTATGAGGAGCCATAGGCGATCTCAAAGGGGCTCAACCCAGTAGTGCGGTTAACCGAGGAGTTATACACAAACTTGGCACAGGGAATGATCAGATCCCATGTCGTGATGTGCTCGCCTACTAGGGACCGCAATAGGTTACCTAAGCTCTGATTGACTACTTTCGTCTGACCGTCAATCTGAGGGTGGTATGCCATCGAGAACTTAAGCTTCATTCCGAGAAGAATCCACAGTGTCTTCCAAAAGTAGTTAGTGAAGTGGACATCTCGGTCAGAAACGATCGAAGTGGGCAACCAATGTAGGCACACAATTTCTCGAAAGAAAAGTTGTGCGACTTGGGTGGCGTCAGATGTCTTTCCACAAGGCACGAAGTGCGCCATCTTCGAAGACCTATCAACAACGACCATGATGAAGTCGTCTCGTTGGGCGGTCCAGGGTTACCCTAAAACAAAGTCCATGCTGATGTCATCCCATGGACGCTTGGGCACCGGCAGGGGGGTGTATAACCCAGCGCTCTTCTTGACCTGCTTGGCCAAGGCACATACGCGGCACTGGACGACGATGTTACCAACGTTGTGCTTTAGACTGGGCCAGTAAAATTGATGCTCCAAAGCTGTTATGGTATTGTCGCAGCTAAAATGGCCACTAAGACGTCTACCATGACATTCCCATGCAAGGAAGTCACAGAGTGACATGCGCGGCACGCACAACCTGTTTTGGAAGAATAGAAAATCGTCGGTGATGATGTAATCTCAGAGCTCGTGGGTCGGCCCACGCTGGATCTCTGCAAAGACTAAAAAAAAATCTGGGCAGCTGGTGTATCCTTCCCAAACCTATCAAACCCAAAAACCTTCACTTTATTGATAACATTGTCCTTGCCCTTCTTGTGCTTGATGACAAATCTGATGACGAATCTGAAGGACTGGAATGTCATAAGATATTAGGACTGTATTCAATTGCCGTTGATAAGATATTAGGACTGGAATGATACACAAGAAATACTAGGAATCAAAAGGCTCCCAATGACCCACGGATCGACTCAAACAATAATGAAGTGGGGAGAGCAGTCACGGCCCCTAGATGTTCCAATCGCCCATGGAGACGATACTAGACCAACACTAGAACAGAAAAATTTTACTTATAGAAATAAGATAGCAAGTCTATGATATTCTCTCCATAGAGGAACGATGTCGTAAGCACTAGAACAGGTAATTAAGATGGAAATGTAGGGAGACGAGGGAAGAGAATGACCTGGATGGAAGCTGTCGACACATAGACAGGGCACCCAGAATATCTGGAATGATGAAATCATTCTGGACAAAATTCCCTTCGTTGAGGTGGCATTTGGGAAATCCGCTGAGGAAGAAGTCCATCAGCAAATTAGTGATCTGAGTTGGCTCAAATTGCTTGTGGGTTCAGCACAATCACTTGGGTATCCAATAGTGACATGGACAAGAGAAGGACCCAATAGGTCTAGTCCAAGAGAGGGTGATCTCCGATCAGGTCAATTCCTGGTCGCGTTCAAACACAACTTGAAAATTTATCCGTCAGCAACCATCAGAGTATCGTTCTTCGGTCGGGAGGGGTGATCGTTGGCGCCAAATGATCAAAGACCCTTCGTAGGGTGCTCAACCAACAGAAAGTAGTCTCTAATCAACAGATGACCAGTGCGTAGAATTCATGAAGGTTCGAGGATGGCTGATCATTCTCGGACGACAACCAAGATAAGAAGATCGTATTTGCGATCGGACAACAGTCCACCATGGCAGATTCAAGTGAAATAATACGTTGGGTCTTCAAGAGATGGGTCGATTCAGGCAGCACTAATGACATTCACCGGCATTGAAGAATCAACAAAAGAAGGACGATGGAAAAAGATGATCGATGGCATTGATGACATTCTTCGTCATGGACGCCCACCGTAACACTCGGCCACGGCCGACTAGAAGATATCGACGGTGACAGCCTAGGAAACAGACCATTCCCAGGACAATGACACTATTTCAACTTTGAGAGAACCTCAAACTCGAATGACAATGTTTGAAGAAGAAGATGGTCGTGTACCACTTGGCGTAGAGGGCTAACTGCAGATCTCCAAGTTGAGATATGGGATACACTCAACGAAAAAGAAAAAAAAAATTGATCTCACAATACACAAATGAGGGTCCATCCACCCATTAGGGCAGACCTTTTATGTATAAGGAAGGTTGCTCTAATGGGACATTAGGGGAATGGCCCATTGAGAGACATTCCCCTAATGGTCCATATTAAAACAAAGTACATCATACTAGAATTGGGCCCAAACAGGTGGCTATAAACTGTTCATAAGCAACAAAGAAATGCATAAATGAACATAACCAGATCGATCGTCAAGCCGTGTACTTGAAGGTCGGTTCCTTCGTGTCAGCTCAGGCATCACATCGCGACTGTTGGTGAGCTTGAGCAGGAGCTTCCCGATGGTCCTCCATCACAGGTACTCGATCCAACTTGTGTGGCGATCACTCAACTTCTGTTGGGAGTGTAAGTACTTGAGCGCCTCGTGATCTGAAGAGAGCATGAACTCCTTCGAGAGTAGTAGTGCCACCACTGCTTCAACGCTTGGACAACCATGTAGAACTCCTTGTCGTAGGTCAAGTAGTGGAGCCACGTGTCATTCATCTTTTCGCTGAACAACTCTATGGGATGCCCTTCCTGGCTAAGCACACCCCCTATTTCAACGCCAAAAGCGTCGTAGGTGACCTCAAAGACCTTCCCAAAGTTGGATAGGTGGAGGATAGGCGCATGTGTCATCATGAGCTTTATTCACTGAAAAGCTCGCTACTGCCTCTGTCCATGAGAACGGCTCCACCTTGAGGCAGTCGGTGATAGGAGTTGTGACAGAACTGAAGTTATGTATGAATCGCCGATAGAACATGGCGAGTCCAATGAAACTCCGCACATCGTGGACGTTAGCCGGTAGAGGCCATAATGTGATGGCTCGAACCTTCTCTGGGTCTGGGGTAACGCCTTGGGCCGAGGCGATGAACCAGAGAATGCAACTTTAGGGGTGAGGAAGCTGCACTTCTTCGGATGGGTGTATAGCTGCTCACGTCTGAGGACCGTGCAGACCTGTCGAAGGTGCTGGAGATGTTCATTAGATGTGGCTCTATATGAGAATGTTGATGAAGTATAGAACAACGAACTTCCCTATAAACGTGCAGAGTACTTTGTTCATTAGCTGTTGGAAGGTACGCAGCGTGTTAGAGAGGCCGAAGGGCATGACTCTCCACTCATACAACTTGTCTTTAATCTTAAAGGCAGTCTTCCATTCGTCCCGAGGTCATATCTGTACCTGATGGTACCCACTACGCAGGTCTATCTTTGAGAAGATAGTAGACCCTGCCATCATGTCGAATAGATCCTGTACAGAGGGAATGGGAAAACAATACTTGATCGTTATCTTGTTGCTGGCACAGTTGTCGCAAAACATGCGTCGCGTGCCATCCTTCTTCAAGGCTAAGAGTGCAAGGACCGCACAGGGACTAAGGCTCTCTTGAATGAGGCCTTTTGTCAGCAACTCCTGAACATGTCGGAGCAGTTCCTTGTACTTCTGCAGCTCCATGCAGTTGTGAGGCAGATTCAACAATGTCGCATTAGGGACAAGGTCGATGGTGTGCTGGATGTTACGCATCGACGTTAACTCGCCTGGCAACTGATCGGGGAACACGTCGCTGAACTCCGATACTAGTTCCTCAACGTCAGGTGGTCGTGGAGCTACGGGGGTATCCGTGGGTGCATTGAGAATGACGATGAGGCAAAACAGCGTCTCATCAATCTTGCATCCCAAATCTAGGGTGAACAAGGTCCCACGAATGACCACTAACCCTACCGGGTTGGTCGAGACCTTCTTGTTCGCCGGCTTCATGGTATATGTGTACATTGTAACCCTCCATCCCTAGCACATGAATGGACACGTATTCGTCCTTCCAACTAGAGTGATGTCGTGGTCATATAGCCAAGGATGACCTAGGATGATGCTTCCTACTTTCATAGGAAGTACGTCACAAAGGACGCTTTCATCATAGGTGTTCACCTTTAACGGGAAGTGGCATTGACACTTCACCAGTAGCGACGAGGCATCAATCCATGATACGAATAGAGAGTCAGATGGGGTATGGCTGCCAATCCTAGTCGGCCAACCATCATATCGCAGATGGCATTGATACAACTCCCACTGTCCATGATCAACTTGCACACTTTGTCATTGATCCTGACATAGGTGTAGGAGATAGAGTTACGGAGAGTTGTGTCAGCCATCAGATCTGTCTACATGATAGGCACATGCCTAGCCTGTGGGGTCACTCGGGGTGCGGATCACAACCTATTGGTGTTGGGGTGATCGACCGCTATGTAGACCAACTGTCAGCCAAGGGGACGTGGGGTGGGTGACAAGGTCACACAAGTTTCCATAGTCTAAATGTACCCAAATCGTCCATCGGGTTCCTCGTACTTGTACGTGAACTCCTCATCCACATGGTATTCATCATCGTGTGGATGTTCCATCTCCCCCACCTGGTCCTGATCGGCATCTACAACATCAATCAGGAGGGCCGACGACGTGCACTGATTGGCTCAGTGCCCTTTCCCTTGGCACTTGAAGCACGTAATATGTTCTTGGTTCACAGTCATGCTACGGGTCGTTGTATCGGTAATGATGGCCCAAGCGGGTGGGACGGATCCCACTGAAGTAGACGGGGCTTTCCCTTGCCCTCTGGCGCTTTGAGAGGTCTGTGAGGATGCAAACGGAGTAGCTCGAGTTGTGGTAGCTCGAGGTGCAGCAGTCATAGTGCTGACGATGGCTTCCTCGCTCAGATTCTCTAGGTGCTCCACTATGTGGTAGGCCTCGTCAACCTTGGCAGGGTTGCACTCAAGCACCTCACTGCGCAAGGTTTATCAAATCCTGTGGGCAAAGAGGCCAATGATGATTCGCGGGTCCTCCACGAACTAGCACCGAATCTGGCACTCCTCAAATGCCTCAATGTATTCTATCACGGACTGCCGACCTTGCCTTAGGTCGAGCCATGAGAGGAACAACATCATCTGTTATTTTTGGGGCACGTACTTGCTCCTCAGCCTCTGCGCCATCTCAGTCCATGTCATAATGGACTATCCTCGAATGTTACGCAATAACTCACTCGTTCTCCCATAATATCTTGGCTTGTCTGCTAAGTCTCGTCTTCGCATATTCAACGCATAAGTCGTCGTCCATGCGATACCAATGGAAATAAGAGTTCATACTTGAGTACTAGTCGACGAACTCTTTTGGCTTCCTTAACCCTTCAAAGACAGCTACGTCGGCTCGTACGCACTTTTGGATCCAAGCTCGATGCGCCTCTCGTCGGTGCTCGTAGTCATTCGGGCACCGCTCGGGTGTCGGGTATCCTCCATATTGTAGTCCGCTCGAGTGCCGGGGTCAGGTAGAGCTCGTGGTCATCCCAATGTCGGGGTTGACCATCATACGGCGCGCGAATGTCTGGTACCACACGCAGTGGATATCGAGGAACCTCATTGAGCTCCTCATATCGGCAGTCATAGGGTTAGACGTAGTCGTTCGGACGGGCTGGTAGGTCAGCCATGAACCCACGATTGAAGTCGTCTCCCGGGTCATGTCGTTCCCAGACTCAGACGTCCTAATGGACGCATGTGGGGTGGCGTTCGGCACATCGACATCTCCACACCTCATCTTGCCCTCTGTCGTCTTCCAAGTCGTCATCATACGGGCTCAGTGGTCGTTCTAGGGGTCGCGCAACCCGAGGCAGGTCACGGGCTCTATCTAATGCCACGAGCACCAGTGCAGCTACGGCTACCGGAGGTACCACGGGTCGGGCCAACAGCTGCTCCACTCGTTCTGCGACGGTGGTTGGTGTGCGAAGGTAGGCTCCACGCTCCTCAGACAATTCCTCCCAGGGTCAATGCGGCTGGTACGGTCTTCCTCGGGCGCGTCCAGCTCCACAACTGCGTGTGAAGGGGGCCAGGGTACGGGCTCATCCACGGGATCCTTCATGTGTGGTCGACAACTAGTCATCGCTATCTCCTCATTATTACAAGGGGATGAAGCTCCTAGTGACCGCAAGGCACTATGAGTCGATCGTGTATTCTCATTTGATCCGAACAATCCATCGGCACCCCTGTCGCTGGGTGTTGTCCGCCCTAGTTCTGAAGGATTCAGTGATGCGCCACCTACAAGTGTCGGGGGACGAGGCTCCAAGAGGTGCGTGGGGCTATGACGTACCATAAATCATGCATGCAAATCAACACTTTTTAAGGTTTTATGAAGTCATATAATGAAATTAACATGCATTTTTATGTTAAATTCCATTTTGTGCAATTATTCATTCATTATGTAAAATGTCATATTTTTAATGAATTTTTGCATTGCTAAAACAAGAGTATGAAACTCGTTGATTAAGTAGAAAGAAAATAAAAATAATAATTCAAAAAACCCAAAAAATATATAAAACAATATGAATAAAAAAGAGCACCTAAGGAGCCGCCAAGGCTCCAAGGCGGCAGCCGCACAGCGGCACCCGTAGGTGAAGCCAAGGCCGGCCCCTCAAAGTGGCCCAAGGTAAGCGTAGCCCGCTCCCAAGGTAAGTCATGATATTCCAATTCATCATGTAATCGATTTCAGCATTTATATATTGCCCGCGTTTTCTAAAAGCGACAATATGGGATGTTTAAAGTCCAACTTTTCAAAGGCGATCAGGCCGGGCCACGGATGGGCGAGAGTATGATCACGGCCCATCGGGTCGCGATCTTAATAAAGCTAGAAACAAACCAGACCGAGCTTCGAGCCAGCCCGGTTCGGGCTTTTCTTAAAATGACGATATAATATTGACCGTCAATCACATTTTTGAAGATCGAATGGTCAAGATCAGCTCTTTATATTTTTCTTGTTTTTTTTTTGTTTTTGTTTTCATGTGACAGCTCAGCAGGCCCGCTTTCCCAGACAAAATCATGCGCGGGCATGTAGACTGTCAAGGCTGACGTGGCGGAGCTGCCTATGCAAGGCCCACCGGATCTAAAGTGGGTCCACGGCTATGATTTAATCATAGCCGTTGATTCCTCTTACATAGGATCGGACAGTCGAGACTTCACTCTGGCGTTGTCCTGTTGCCAGAGACTTCACTCTAGTGACGAAAAGGCAGATTTTCTATGATTCATCGCCGGAGAAGGCGACAGAAAGATCCCACATCGGTCAAGATGTCGTTGGACCATTCCTGACCGATAAAACACTGTAAATTGCCTGAAATGATCTTTCACCGTCAAAAATCTGAATTAACCTTTTGAAATAAAAACAACGAAGGGGAAGATCCTTCATCTTCTTCTCGTTTCTCCTCGGTCTCTCGGTCGACGGCGGTGACAAAGCCGTGGCCTGAAGGGAGATTAGCCAGAGAGAAGAGATTAAGAAGGAGAAATTGAAGGAACACTTACCTGAAGGACGAGGCGGCTAGAACGAGGGTCAGGAATCGTCGACGACCTCCACGTGTTGCAGAAATCCGGTAAGTACATTTTAAATTTTCATACATATTATATAGTATAAGGATTGAGGAATCATCTCCTCAAAATCGAATTAACTCGATTTTGAGCAAAATATAGAAAAAGAAAAAATCTCCATTCAGGCATTTCAACAAACACTTTTGTGCAAGTATTTAAAAATGATATTTTAAAAATTATTTTAAATACTTTCACCCCAATTACAAATCATAAAAAATATATATAATAAAACCTCGGAAGATATACTTCCTATTCTATATACATCTTGAGATAAAATAACATAAAAATCACTTTTGTTCCTTATAAAAATACATATTAATCCAATTTCTTCTATTAGGCATTTTATCGAATATTTCATTTTTAATATTTGACTCATATGTTTCTCCTACAAATTGACTTCTAAAAATTCCATAAAATTTGACCTCTACTACCTCTATACAAAATTTGAGGTCGAAATAAATTCTTTCAGGAAACTTCCTTTGTAAAATCCCTTCTCTCTATATCCCCAAACTCATTAGTTAAATTTGACTCTAAGAGCCAATCCCTGTGGAGATGACCTTACCCAACACTATACATATCGGAGTAAGATTACTCATAAAAAGTTTTATTTGATTGAAGTGAAAATAGAAACAATGACACAAATTTAACACACCGTTTTTCACTTCGTTAGGCTACCTCTCTCAGACGGCGACGAGCCTTCTCGTCGCGGGGAGGTCGATCCCCCCTGATGCATCCTCCTGCTCGATCGCGTTTGGACAACCATGGCCAGTATCCTCGGAGGGTATCTAAATGAGGTTTCAAAAATGGATTAATGCAGATGAGATGATGTTACGGTATGGAGGCGAACTGTGAGCGACCACCGCCTGCTCTAAGATTAAGATGATGACGGAGTCGTTAGTGACATCGTCTGATAGGTAATGTCCTATGGTGATGTAGTGATAAACTCACATAAGGGTAGTCATTTCCATGCCTTATTCATCTTTAATCTCCTAAAAGTAAGTACAACATTGCCAAAAATTCTTATTTTACATAGTAATGAGATCATGCCTTTCACTTTCCCAATGATTAAAAAGCTTACATTTTCTACTTTATTAAGGTTTCCATCAATGCTTTGACATGTGTTTTACGAAGTTACATAGTTTGGGATTTACTATTAAGAGGATTTGAGGGATATTTCTAACCCCCACTTGACTCATTGAGTCAAGTGGGATATGAATCTAACAATTTCCCTAGTGTGTTGACTTTTCAGGTCAAAGGTTGACTTTTGATGGTCATAAAATTACGAAATTTTATGGGAAAGTCAAGAAAGGAGTCCTGAGGCTTGGGAAAAAATTTCAAGTCAAAAGGAGCAATGAAGAAAAAGATGCATGCTAACCAGTGGAGTTGACTCAATCGATAGGCTTGGTGTAAAGGAGCTTGAAGAAAACCTTCTAGAACGTCCTTGGAGGCTTCCAGAATGATCAAGGCACATGCGGATGACTCCAGTTGGCAGATCTTGTTTGGAGGAGAGCCCAGGGTTGAGATCCAGCCCAGGATTCATGAGGTGGAACCCATCCATCCATCCATTTCAGCTCAAATCCAAGGGCTAGGGATGAGTTGTAACTAACTCTAACAAACTTGTTCTTTTCCCTTCCAATTGGTTAGAGTTAGTTGTAACTAACTGATAACACCCTAATTTCGGTCTTTATTTCATGTTATTAGCATGATTTATGCATTTAAAAGGCTTAAATTTGGGTTGTTATCATATATTTACACAAAAATAATGCTTCCAAGTAATTTCTGATTTTTCCCTAATTTTCTGTTAATTATATGAATTTTTAAGGATTTATTGAAGCTTGAAATAATTATTTTTCGATGAAAACGGCACATTCAAAAGTTTATTTCGACATTTATCAACATGGGAATTAATCAGGGAATTTTATAGAATTTTCTAGAATTTTTTACGAATTTTTAGGAATTTTCTGGGATTTATTTCAAGAAGAAATACATTTATTCTATGAAAAAAGGGCATATTTATAAGAGAAAAAAATGTATTTATGCAATTTCTAGACTTTTTGGGGCCTTTTTGCAACGTTTCGTTGCAAAAGACCCTGAAAACAGCTCTCGGTCGCCACGGCAGGCGTAAAGATCCTATTTAAAATCATTCAGGGTTTTATTGCAATTTTTAATATATATTTTTAATGTTTTAGGAGAAATCGGAGGAGAGAGAGTGCGCCAGGGGCATATACGCAATTACTTTTGGGCGGCGTCCAAAAGCAATTCCAGGCTTTTTAAGGACTTTTCTGCAAAAAGGAGGATTCAAAATGCGCCAGCCAATGAGAGAGCGACACGTCATTGCGTGTTTAAAAACGAAACTAATAAATAAATCAATTTTAAATCCAATGGATTAAATTGGTTTAAAATTGATTTATTAATAACTTTTGATCCTGAAGTCCGATTGAGATGATTTTTTTATGGATTTGTTCGTCTTGATCTCCTCTTTCTATCTGTACGGTTAGATCATTCAGATCTAGCCTACATTGATAGATAAATATTAAGTACTAAACGGGGGTAAAATGGTGCTTTTTACCCTATAACCTAAGTATAAAAGCTAAATTTCGAGAGGGGGAGCTCATTCTGGAGGGTGCTTCATCACAGCTGCAAGACAGAGAGGAGTCCCAGCCTGGATCAACAGTTTTGGTATTTTTTTCTTTCATTGTATTCAAACTTTTGTGCATTTTGAATGAAATAGGTTAAGTTGTTTGTTTCTTCATCTCCATTCTAGTCTGAACTTCTAAATCGCTTGGCTTGAGCGGCATGTACAAGCCCTGATTAGGATTGAGAGGAGAAATTGAGGAATTTTACCTGGGCATTCAATTGCATTACAAAAGAAAATTATAAAAAATTTAGTTTTAATTTTTAGAAGTCTCAATTTACCCCATTTTAGTTCTGAATTATCAATCTGAAAAATCAACCCAACTCATTTTAAGAACCCTCTTTCAACCTCTCTAAATGATTTCTTGGATCCTTTAATTAGGATCAAATAAGGAAATTTAGAGCTCTTAATTCTTCTAATCTTCCCATCTCTCCTACCCCCCTCTCTAAATTCTCACCTAATTAGGGTGACTTGATCCTCATTGAAGATCAAATTCACTCTAATTAGGATCTAAAACACCAAAAATAAAATCAAATTGAAATTCCTACTTGCCTCCCTTGGACGACACTCATACTTATCACTATACATATTAAGTAGAGTTTTATCAATTTTATTGCATAAGCCAAAAATTCACAACGACAAGGGCTAAAAATTTTGCGTAATTTTCACCCCTATTTTTGGCTTATCAATTGGCGCCGCTGCCGGGGAAGCAACGCTAAGGAATTTAATTGGTTTTGATTCTTATCAATTGAGTGCCTATGAAGTATTTTGAAATCTTAAATGAGTTATTTGGTTTAGTGATTTCTCTCTTTGATTTTTAATAACTCTAAATTTCTGATAATTTTTTAACTTCAATAGAGAATATCATATTTTAATTTTCTTGAACATCTATATGCAATGAGCGTTTGATTTTGGGAATAATTATCCTTTTAGTACCTTTTTGTCATCCTATTTATCTAATCCTTGATTAGTGAATCTAGATTTACGTAAATGAAAAATATGCAGCCAAAGGTTAGAATGACAGTGAAAGAGCTTGATGCAAGCTGCAAGGAGGGCAAAATAGAGACAGATAGTACCCAGACATCTTCACCCCTACGAGCGTATTTGGACACTCTAGTAATCAAACACGGCGAACAATAGGGGACCATTACAAGGCACCTTCATTTGAGGAATATTTAACACTCAGAGAAAGATCATACAAAAGCCTTCATGGAGATGAGTTGAGGGTAGATGTTTCAAACAGAGAATTAAAGAGGACGGAAGAGGAAAAGAACAAAATAGTAGATGAGAATGTTCGATCTTTCCACGACTGTAGTACTCCTCCTATATCTTTAGAGGGAGCATCTTATGATCATGAATTTATTAGAAGAACAACTGATGATGCTACAATAGATTTATCTATGGAAATTGGAAGTAAAGTTCCCTCACAACCAATAGATTCTATGGGTGATAGCTCTCCTAGGAGTTCTAGTGTGCCTAAGCTTCATACACAAGCTCCTATAGATCCCACGATCATATCAGTGCTATCACGAATGAAGGATCAAATGGTGAACTTACATGAAAGATTAGAGAAGATGGAGAACTCTAGAATATTAGAGCCTAGTAGGGAAGTGTGTAGGGAGGAGGAGCCTTTATTCCAACTTCCCCCAACTCAATCCAAAATTTTAGACGGGGAGGTACCTAAAGTTAGTCGAGAGTCGAGGAGGATTACAGAGCCAAAGGACTCTAGAATAGTGTGTGATATTGGAGGAAGTAGATTCCACAATGTGCTTATAGATCTAGGCTCAAACCATAGTATCATCCCTTCAACTGTCCTAGAGAGACACCCTATAGGTAAGGTGACGCCATCTTCCCAACTCATATGCTTTGATGATGGTATTCATATCACTCCTAGTGGCCAAATCACCAATGCATGTGTTGATATTAATGGATGTCGATTTAAATCTGAATTTTTCATCTTAGAGGGAACGACAAAGAAAGCACCTATTGTTTTAGGGAGATCTTTCTTAAGATTAGCAAGAGCGGTGATAGACGTAGAGTTTAAGGAAGTTATCCTTAGAGAAAATGATAAGAGAATTACCCTTAAGCTAGCTGACCCTTCGGCGAGTAGAAGTGGACACTTTAGGGTAGAGGATAAGGAAATCTCTAAGGAAAATATTGACGAGGACAATCATGCCTCAACAACTACTTCTATCCGTGAAAACAAAGGTTCCACGTCACCATCTACTACTTCAGTTATCCAAACTCATTGTAAACCCTCATGTTTGCATTCCCAAATACGACTCGTGGCCTTGACAATAATTAATCACTACTTACAGAACAGTATCAAGGTATTACAAGAGGAAAAGTGCAAAATGAGAAGGAGCACAGAGGAATGTAGTTTGGATAATAAAAAAACTTTGCATAAAGATATTGCTGATATTCCCTCAACCTCCATGCCAAATAGGAAGAACAAAAGAACAACAAATAATAGAATAAGGACAAATGCTGGCATGAAGAGGATATTTGTAGAAAAGAGGAATCATCAAGGGGGCAATAAAATACATGAGAAAATGAAATGGACTCCTAGGCAATCAACAGTTACAAGGTCGACGGTCATTCCGATCCCAAATCTACGAAACCAAGTATGGATTCCTAAATCCATCTTAGAACCCTTTAAGAAATTATCACGTAAGGCGTTATGGATCCCTAAATCCATACTAGTACCGTTTGTTTGAATCCCTTGGAGTTTTATCTTTATCCTTACTTTATTCTCTTGTTAGTTTTATTTTCTTGTCCATTTTGCTCGCTTTGTTTTTTGTTTTGTTTCAGGAATGGGGCCTCGTATCCACAGCTCTCACGGGAAGATTGTCAAATGCAGCATGACGTATTCAAGATTTTACATCTATCATCTAAACAACAAGCCTCAAGTCCATCCCCACTGTTTGCAATTCTCTCCCTCAATTTTCCTTTTCGTTATTTTAATCGTTATGCATTGAGGACCATGCGTGTTTTAGTGGGGGGGAGCTAGTTCATTTTATATGGAAAACGTTGACTCATGTGATTAATTTTAAAGAATACTACATGAATTGAACCTGCTTTTAACGATATTTAACATGCACATACATGAATTAATTTTCTTTCATCCAGTGGTTTGGAAACATGTGTAGAGAAGTTAAGCTCCTAGAGCGGATCAGGAACATGTTGAGGTGCAACACAAGTGATTTTGAGCAATGTGGGTTCAATGTCAAATTGGGGAGGTCGTCTAGTGGTTGATTAGATGATGGAAAGTCTAAGGGTAGAAGCTCTATACTTCAAAGGAGAGTGATGAGTGAATTGAGATCCCCCATTCCAATCAGCTCAAAATAGCCGATCCCACTTATGTATTTCGTCCCACCATTAGCCTACTTTCATTCCAAAATAGTGGGCAGTCATTCTCCAAGTCCTATGCACAGAATCCACCATCTCCATCCACCTCATTGTTCCACACACTTCACGCCATATCCATCATAACCTGACTCCACCACCTTGCTCCCACTACCGAAGATATACCTATCTCCTAAGTACATCTATCTCCCTTTCCACGGTATCACTCCGATACTACCTCTTCAACTCTTTTTCTGTCCATAATTCACTCTACATTATCTAAATCTTATTCTTCTATCTCTTCTTCCTAGACCATTGTGATTGTTATAACACTCATGCTAGTTGTGACAAGATGTTTGGAAAACCATTTAAGTTATGGAAAGTGTTTCATTTGTTGTTATCCTCTTTGTTTGATATACAAAAAAAAAAAATAAGCAAAAAAAAAAAAAAAAAAAAAAAAAAGACAAGAGGAATGAGAAGAAGACAAAGAGAAAGGAGGGGTTTGACTTGCACCATTTCTGGTTTTGACTTTCAATTCAGGGCAAGATGGTCTTTATTCTCTATATCATCACATTGGTCTCATCTCTTCTATCTCCCTCACTTCCTCTAAAAATCTTGGGAGTATGTTATCCAAGGTAGCACCGCACCCGTTGGACCATAAATCTCTCATTGTTCATGCTCACCCTAATTCTTTCACAAAGTCTCATTCTCCCCCATCACAACTCTATCATATATTCTTCTCGTTGTGTTCAATATTCTGTGCTCAACAGGAGGAGGAAATGGCTTCTTCTATTCTTAGGAAAGAGAAAAGGCTAATGGAGAGGCAAGTACTAGGTGGCCGTCACCCCGGGAGAGTGATCTTGCTCGCTAGAGATGTGAGGCCAGCTGCACATGAGTGGAGAGAGTTTACCTGAGGAGTATAGCGTTATACCTAGAAACAAGTACACTCCCTTCTCATCCACTTAGGGATCCAAGCCAAGGAGAAAGAAACCCCACATTCCTGAAAAGGTCGGAGCTCAAAATGTCATTTAGTGTTTTAGTTCGGCTTGTGATTGATACACTTAACACTTCCCACACTTGTTGTCTGACTTACAGGATGAAAGAGATGATAATTCAGCAAAGTACTTAGATGTTGCTAAGGGACTAGCAATGTCTAAGTAGGGGGGTATATGATAACACCCTAATTTCGGTCTTTATTTCATGTTATTAGCATGATTTATGCATTTAAAAGGCTTAAATTTGGGTTGTTATCATATATTTACACAAAAATAATGCTTCCAAGTAATTTCTGATTTTTCCCTAATTTTCTGTTAATTATATGAATTTTTAAGGATTTATTGAAGCTTGAAATAATTATTTTTCGATGAAAACGGCACATTCAAAAGTTTATTTCGACATTTATCAACATGGGAATTAATCAGGGAATTTTCTAGAATTTTCTAGAATTTTTTACGAATTTTTAGGAATTTTCTGGGATTTATTTCAAGAAGAAATGCATTTATTCTATGAAAAAAGGGCATATTTATAAGAGAAAAAATGTATTTATGCAATTTCTAGACTTTTTGGGGCCTTTTTGCAACGTTTCGTTGCAAAAAGACCCTGAAAACAGCTCTCGGTCGCCACGGCAGGCGTAAAGATCCTATTTAAAATCATTCAGGGTTTTATTGCAATTTTTAATATATATTTTTAATGTTTTAGGAGAAATCGGAGGAGAGAGAGTGCGCCAGGGGCATATACGCAATTACTTTTGGGCGGCGTCCAAAAGCAATTCCAGGCTTTTTAAGGACTTTTCTGCAAAAAGGAGGATTCAAAATGCGCCAGCCAATGAGAGAGCGACACGTCATTGCGTGTTTAAAAACGAAACTAATAAATAAATCAATTTTAAATCCAATGGATTAAATTGGTTTAAAATTGATTTATTAATAACTTTTGATCCTGAAGTCCGATTGAGATGATTTTTTATGGATTTGTTCGTCTTGATCTCCTCTTTCTATCTGTACGGTTAGATCATTCAGATCTAGCCTACATTGATAGATAAATATTAAGTACTAAACGGGGGTAAAATGGTGATTTTTACCCTATAACCTAAGTATAAAAGCTAAATTTCGAGAGGAGCTCATTCTGGAGGGTGCTTCATCACAGCTGCAAGACAGAGAGGAGTCCCAGCCTGGATCAACAGTTTTGGTATTTTTTTCTTTCATTGTATTCAAACTTTTGTGCATTTTGAATGAAATAGGTTAAGTTGTTTGTTTCTTCATCTCCATTCTAGTCTGAACTTCTAAATCGCTTGGCTTGAGCGGCATGTACAAGCCCTGATTAGGATTGAGAGGAGAAATTGAGGAATTTTACCTGGGCATTCAATTGCATTACAAAAGAAAATTATAAAAAAAAATTAGTTTTAATTTTTAGAAGTCTCAATTTACCCCATTTTAGTTCTGAATTATCAATCTGAAAAATCAACCCAACTCATTTTAAGAACCCTCTTTCAACCTCTCTAAATGATTTCTTGGATCCTTTAATTAGGATCAAATAAGGAAATTTAGAGCTCTTAATTCTTCTAATCTTCCCATCTCTCCTACCCCCCTCTCTAAATTCTCACCTAATTAGGGTGACTTGATCCTCATTGAAGATCAAATTCACTCTAATTAGGATCTAAAACACCAAAAATAAAATCAAATTGAAATTCCTACTTGCCTCCCTTGGACGACACTCATACTTATCACTATACATATTAAGTAGAGTTTTATCAATTTTATTGCATAAGCCAAAAATTCACAACGACAAGGGCTAAAAATTTTCGTAATTTTCACCCCTATTTTCGGCTTATCACTAACTATAGCCAGTTGGAATCTGGTTGGTTGGGGTCTGATCGCCTGGATTGAGTCCTCAAGAACTCAATCCTGGACGTTCATCCATGATCCAACAACCAAGAATGGTTGGAACAAACACATGTACCGCTATAAAAGGGCCCCCCTCACCCTCCTTGAGGGCATCCAAGAATTCAGAATTGCATTGTTCACTTTCTTTCTATGAGCTTGTTCCTGGGTCCACCTTCATTCTGGAGGTGCAAGGAGTCTTCTGGGAGCGTCCTGGATCTCAAAGCAAGTCGGTAGGGAGCTGGAGAAACAACCTTGGGCCTTCTAGGGTGTTTTACAAAAAGGTTACGTGCTTCTTCTCATCCTATCTCCTCCTAGAATTTTCCTAAGCTTCTTGGCTCCTTATGCAGATAGCCAACGTCTCAAGCTTTCCACCGCCTACTCACACGTGTCAAACCGATATCTGGAACTTCAGGTATCGTTGTTTTGGTCCACCGCACGTGAGAGGACCTCCGCCCGCGCAACCAGCGGCGGAGTGCTGAAGCATCAGCGCACAAGAGGCCCTTCCGCCCGCCCATTCAGCGGCGAAAGCGCCCACCTTGTGCGCCCTCTCCCTCTATCTTTACTTAACTGTCGGGAATCGTTCCTAACTGAGTTAACTCGGCTCAGTAACGATCTAGACCGCTTTCTCTCATCTGGTTCAACGATTTTGAACCGGATAAGGGAATTACAACTCATTTAAATTCAGAATTGTTTATCTCTCGCTAGAGACGATAAAAAGTTCTGGAAAAAATCTCACAAATCACTATATACCTAGGCTTTGCAAAGAAAATTTCATGTGCCTACTAAAAATCATTTTCATCTTTTTCATTGATCATAAACCAGATTAAAAAACTAACATAATCTGACATTTGAAATTCTAATTGAAATTTACCCTAACTAGTTACCTAGCTCCCTGAGGGATCAACCCTTACTAAATACTACTAGTAAGGAAATAAAATTGTTGATTGGTACATAACTATCCTTACAAACGACTTAATATCAACTTTTACCCCTTAGTTTGGACCAATCATGTAGCTACATGATGCAATGAACATATGCGTAACTACATGCAGGCCCCGACTCGTGGGGGTTTGCCAAGCTCCAAACTCTGGGTTGGGTGACCGATGATAGTGACAGTGACCTCATGACCCTCGTTCAGGCAACGATGGCAACTATGGCGTCAGACGACTAAAATCCATAGACGCCCACACATAATGGACGGGCTAGGCGCGTACCTAAGAATTCACTTAAGATATATCCTCGTAGTGTATTTTCCTCTCACCTATTCTAACCCAAGCGCAGTGGAGTGCAGCCGATAGATATACTATAGATGATAAAATTAACTGATGAGCAAGGGGAGCGAAGTACCTCGTTAATCGCATCGTCCCGATGTAGCCGAACTCGTCAATGCAATAACCGGTGCAGGCAGGTGCGGCGGAGGCGTGCTAGAGGCAGGCATGGCGTTGCTCGATTGGCAGGGGAGACGCCGTGCACGAGACGTAACGCTGGGAGAAGACGAGGGAGCACGCGCTCAGCAACTAGGCAGCACGGTTAAATGGCAGCAGCTCGGCGGTGCACGGTCTGAACGGCAGGTCAGCGTGGTCGGCGGGGGGAGGGCGGATCTTGACTGCAGGGGGTTCTTGCAACGCGAGCAGCAGCGTTGGCAGTGCTGGGTGCGGACGATACGAGCGGCGTGGGACGCAGCAGCAACGGTGCGGCGATGGCGCGTGCGACTATGCAAGGTTGGGCGGTGCAGCGAGCGCGGGGCCCAGTAGTATCAGCGCGCGGCAGCAGAGCGCTACATCGCTGGGCAAGGCGGCATAGCGGGCGCGGGCATGGCGACAGCGATGTGCGGCAGCACGAGGGGCGCGAGGTGCGGGAGCAACCGTGCGCGAGCACAATAGCAGCGGACGGCGCGAGCACGGCGGTAGTGGCGTGTGGCAAGGTGGTGGTGACACGCGGGCGCAGCAGTAGTGGGTGGCATAGAACACGGCGGCAGCGACGCGCACGGCGGCAGCGAGCGAACGCAGGACGCAGCAGCAGCGGGCGACGCATAGTGGGCACAGGATGGCGCAGCAGCTGGGCGGCGACCCGCGGCTTGCGTGTGTGGCTTGGCGATGCGCTGTGGCGGCAGGATGAGGCGGCAATTGGGCGGCGACCCGCGGGCGATGGTCGTGCTCTTTCCCTCCCCTCTCCCTTCCTTCTGTTCTTCCCTTCTTCTTCTTCTTTCTTCTCACGAGAAACCAGAGACTAAACTTTCAAAACGAAAACAATCTGGTCTAACCTAATTTTGGCGCCAGTCATGCCCTTATATAGGGGTCATGATGGGCCCCTTACAAAGGGTCCAATATGGGGGCCCTTTGAACATGGGCCCCCCTTTTAAGACAAAACGAAAACAAACGTGACAACACAAAACACAACAACAAGAAAACACGACACACGACGAACACACAAACGCGATAACGACAAACACAGCAAACACGACAAACATAACAAGCACGTGCCGAGGAAAATCAAAACACTCGAATATGCAGATGTGCTTTACCCGGGGTATTTGAACCTGGGTGTCTTCACCTTTGCCTTGGCATGCCGGTCTGGTTCGCACGAACCAGCGGGGCCGCCGATGACGAGGGTGATGGCTCCGATGATGTCTCCAATTGAGTGGGACTGCTCACTCCATCAACCTAATGTAAGGACAAGAAGATGAAGGAGAACGCAGGTAATCCCAACGTAAGTGCTTCCTTCTCTCTACCTAGTGCTCTCCTCCATCCTCTCCTATCAGCCAGTGCTCACCTTCTGATCGTGCAGACGTTCTTCCCTACGGCGGAGTCAGCATCTCATTTTCAGTGCAGCAATCCTTCGCTCGGCTTGCTTCCCGTCTTCTTTTTCCCCCTTTTCTGGACTGAATCTTACGTTCCTTCCCCAAACGCTGAATGTGCCCCTCATCTCAAAATCATCAACACAGCCCTAAGGACAGGGATTCTCTCCTTGTTGACTAGGGAACAGCACGTCCGGGACGTGACGTCCCATACATTACGAAACGGATGACGATACGTGATGGACGGTGATGTGATGAAACTTTTGTCACGTCATCGTCCCGTCACACATCCTAGTATTTTGAAAAAAAACCATCACGCTTGCGTCACGCGTCCATCCGTGTGGCGTCCCATCACGTCCTCGTCACCGGATGGTGCCACCGTCAAGTGTGACGTGAAAAACAACCCTAGCTTCATGTGCCATTCCTGGAGTCGGAGGTTATTCTGCAGCTCGTCCAGCATGACCCGCCTGCCGGCGTGGATGCGGAAGTGCTGGAACGCCTTCTTGAAGTCGGGCACGTAGGGCCTCACATGCCTCATCTTGAAGACCTTCCGAGCCACGAGCATGCCCAAGAACTTAGCTTGCTTGGCCAGGGGCAGAACCAGCGGCCCCAGCATGGTTATGTTGGTGGTCAGCGCCTCCCCGGCCACAGCCATCAGCTCCTTCGCCAGGGAGACATCGAGCTTCCCCGTGCTGTCCTCCCTCTAGTTGACCCAGTTGTAGGAGCGGTCATCGGTGCCCTTGTGGGTTCGGACCATGAGTGAGAATTGGTACTTGGCGCGGGACCGGTTTGCGACACGGTTGGAGAGCAGGTTTGCGGCTCCGCCCATTACAGAAGATGCAGTTGGGCAATAGCATGGACCAGTTGTTGCCAAAGTACCAGTTGAGGGTGATGTTCTCCATGCTGACGACCAGCACCAGGGAATTAGAGTTCGCCTGGAGGAGGTCCCGGGTGAGGTCGATGGAGATGAGGCCCACACTGCACCCCATCCCGCCTAGGTTGAAGCTCTTCGCGTCCTCTCGCATCTTGTAGAGGTTGATAATCACGGAGGCGAGGGAGGGCGTGGGTTGAAGAGGCTGCAGTTGACGACCAGGAGGCCGATCTCGCTCGGGCTGACGCGGGTCTTCTTCAGCTGTGCGTCAATGCAGCCGAGCATGACCTTCTTGGCCTCGAGCTGGGCCTCGTCCATGGACAGGTTTGGCAGGCGAGAGAGGATCCCCCGGCCACGTTACGCGTCCATGGACAGATTTGGAGGACATGTTTTAAAAAATCTGTCATGGCCATCATCTGTGACGGTCGTTTCATGTCACGCGTCCGAAGCCCCCTGTCACCATCACTTCACCGTCACGGCGAGTTCGCCACTGTCACCGTCATGGGCCCCTATTTTCGTCACCGTTACGTCATCTGTCACGTTTCTGTCACCGTGACATGTGACGTGATGGATGACAGCTGTCATCCCCTATTGTTGACTAATAATAGAATTGGGTTCTTATCAAAATTTTGATGCAATATTACATAATAATTATGCTCTTACACATAATAATGATCTGTTACTCAGATACAATCTTCAAATGTTGGTTGCTACCGACGTAATTGTAGAATCATTGAAATGAAAAAATTGAATATTTTACTCATCCAATACGTTTCGTATCAAGCTGAGATAAAAATTGAATAGTGACTTCTCCAGTGTAAATAAGATTTGTTTTACTCTCTTGATTTTACGATTTTTACAAGAAGTGAGTATTGATTCTTGAATATGGGAAATGTTCAATTGCTAATGTCCCTGATGTCAAGAAGACGGGATTAAATGTCTTGAATCTAAAAATCCGATCATTTTTATTATTCAGTCTTGCATTAAATATTTTCCACGTTCACAATATTATGTTTGTCATGATGGGGGCAGGTGGTGTTTCATCCATCTCGTGACCTCGCATTCGTCTGTCTTCCTCTAATATCTATAATGAAACCTGATTGAACCGTTTTTGTCGGATACTCTCATCTTCTTATAAGGAACCAAGAAAATACAGCATTATATTGTCACATTAGCTTTTAAGTAGGAAATGAAAAAAAATTGAGCTGCGGAGGATAAATCACCATTCTTCATCATTCACTGTTCTCGATGAATGACTAATCTGTTTCTATTTTTTACATGTTTCAACATCAAGAATGCAGAATATTATGACGTTCTGTACCATAAAGTTTTATGAATTACCAGCTTCCAACTTCCAATCACAGGTTTTTGTAAATCGATCCTGTCATCCTATCCTTTCATGATACCTACTAACCTATTACAGCAGTTAACGTTTTATCCAGCACGGAACATTGAAACCACATCCAAAATATTTACTACTTTCATGTGAATATCCTTCCTGAGTAACAAGTGTCATGGTTTCTGTCCTGATTTTCATAAAATTTATCGACGATTCTGAAGAAAATACATTGCAGGTAGATACCTTGATTATATGCATCAGTGTTCCACGAACTCAAAAAGTAAAACATTAATTAAGTGAGACCAAAGCCAGTGGATGATATCCTTCGCAGCATGCCGAAGTGTTTCCTTAACTTTGGGTTTTTGCTTTATTTAGTCATATAATCTGCATTATCATAAAAATAGCAAGAGATTGAAAGATAACTTGAAAGACCAAAACATGAAATGCGAGCTGATTAGCGCGTAGTAAATGTTCTCACCGGAGGAGATTATCATCCTTTCTTCGGCATTGCAGCGAGTTTAGTGTACATCCTGGCCATGGACCGGAAACCTCTGACATCTCCAGAACGAAGAAGATTGCCTGCAACCATTGAATGCTTCATTAAGTAAAAGAAATGATATAAAAGGACGAATCAAATCGGAGAAAAAATATAATGAAATTCCAAATTCAAGACTCGACGTTCTTTTTATGATCAGAAATCACGGAACAGGATAGTCTTAGTGTCTCTTTCCTCCCCTATATGTTTGAATACTTTTCTTTGAACTGGGGAGAAAACAAAACAATCATACCAGTTGCAACGATATCTCAAAAAGCAAAAAGCAAGATAAGGGTTAGCGGTTATAATTCATACGTTAGTCCACTATCTAGTATAACAGATTATTATCAGAAACTCATACCAAACTGCTGAGTTCTCTCCTTGGGACTCTGACACGAACCTGGATCTAGGCTCGTATCGGAGGGACGGTAAAGGGCGAGGCGAGTAGAAGTTCCCGGGGTAGAAAGGTGAAACAGGAAGGATCGGAGAGGAGGCCGAGCAGAGGGGGGTAGGGATCGGCCAAGGACAAGCCGCCTGAAGATGCAGTGAAGTAGAGACGATCACGAAGGACGGGGATCGTAGAGGGAGAGAGAGAAACCAGACCTAGAGGGAGACAAGAAGACCTTACTTCAATCTACTTCTTCTTGGCTGCCCTCCTAAAGAGAGGGCATCCCCATTTGAAGGAAATACATATTTGCCAAATGACTGAAATGCCCCTATGGGCTACATGACGAAACTACCCCTAGATAGGTTGAGGATCCTCTCAAGGATCCTATCAAACTCAACACCTGATAGGAAGAGTAACCCATTCATAAACTCCATTACGGGGTTTTGTGCATAAATATGCGTTTGTGAGACTAAAAAATACCATGGTTTCACCCTTTTTTAAGGGAAAGGATCCAACCCATTTTGATACTGCTGCCTTTCATTTCCTTCCAGAAATCGTCAAGTATGCAATCAGATTCTATGAAAGTCGATTTTTTCTTCTCTCTTTCTCCATAAGCAGAGTAATTACACAAATGAAACTTGTAATCGCTTCGTGCTAAAATTTTAGGCAAAGATGAAAGGCTTGTGCTCAGAATCAAGTCTAACTTCATTCGAACAAGATCTTCTAGGTTCCAAGGGCTACTTTACAAGGAAAATTTTTTATGCAGAGCCTGATTACAGATCTGAAGAATAAATCAATTCTTAAACCTCAAAAAAGCTCACTTGCCAAAATAAAATCGGCTTAAAATGGAACAGGACCCTTATTATGCTAATTGCAGCAAGAAAAACACAAGGCGAAATTCAAGTACCATTCTTATTCATTGCGTAAAAATAAAAGGTAATAAAGTGTAATGTTAAGAAGTTAATTTATTATCATGTCATTCAACATTTAGATAAACTTTGACTGACCCGAGTCACAGTTGAGAGGACTATCAGGCTCTGGATGAGCCATTAATGCAATTATAGCTCTGCAAACAGACTGGAGTGTCCATGCAGGGCTCCAAGCATTCTTCAAGATATCCAAACAGATCTCTCCCGTCTGTAGAAGAACCGAATCAGATAGAACAAAAATAGAGAAATAAATATAGATGAGCTGGCAGATAGACGTGATAGACGCCCACGACAACAGTTTTCATATGATGTTTCCTCTCAAGGAAAAAGGAGAATAAGTTAGATTTGAAAGGATTATGATGAATAAGTTAGATTTTCCACCTTAAAATGTACATTTGGATGAAAGATTTTTGTCAAGAACCGCACTTGAGGAGGCAACAAAGGGTACTGCTCAGGAATGGCAAAAGCCAACTGAAATACACCGCCTTCATAAGGTGTTTCTGAAGGACCCTGGACATCGATGAGAATATTAAACAACAAATCAAGCAAATATTCCAAAAGAAGACCCGAGAGAAATTGGCCCACCTTTATCAAAGCTGTCCACTTGAATATGTTAGAATCATCACAAATTAACTGAATATCAGGATCGACGGATTTCTCTCTCTGTACTTCCTTGTATTCTTTGAATAGCCTTGCTCTTGACGCCTGCATAACTACCCTGTTAAGACCTAATGCAGCTAGGGGTGGATGCTGTATATTGATACGAAGAAAAAGAGCAACTATAAAAGAAAAGTACTATTCCGTGCACTCGACGGCACAAATTTATTTTATCTAAAACCACAATGTCCAGATAAACTTATATGTACTAGAACAAATGATGATGTCTACGCTTAAACCTGTTTCTCAGTTTCTCTCTTCAATTAACGTCATAGATAAGTACTCATAACTTTTCTCCCCACTAGCTACGGTTTTCATTTTTTTGTACCTGTAAACGACATGAATCTCCGATTGGACTATCATAGACACATTATAAGGATCAGAAACGCACTTTTCTAAAAACAAATATAAGGATCAGATACGTATCTTATCTATCGAGCTAGAACCTCGAGAAAAATTTGGCCCCATAAAATTCATAGAAGCAAGGTTTTGTAAACGTCCATAAGACGCTTTGATAAAGCTCGTGGGAAATCCAGAGAAATAAAAATGTTTACATCTGTTAACTTGATTTTTCAACGAGTACTTTTATGGTAGGAGACAAATATTTTCCGAAATAAAATCAATTATCATTCAAACAATGCTTCTCGCAATATGTCAAAAATAAAAAATACAAATTTCTGGCAATTTATCGCAAATAACTATACTTGGTGAAACCACCAGACGTTTAAATTTAATTAAAAAACGAGGTTCAGTAAGTAACTCGAACGATAAGTAACGATTAAATCGTAAATAAATATCTCTGAACAATGTTTCTATTTCTCAGGAATAATTCTTACGGATGATATAGCCAGTATTCTGCATTTCACCATTAATCAGGGATATTGAAGATTGATAGGTTTCCTAAGAGAGGCACTGCAAGTAAGAACTTTTAGAATAATGATCGAACCTGCATAGCTTCGCGAGAGGGATATTGCCGCAGATAATATCCGAGAGTAGTGACCTTCCCTTCAGACTGGAGCAAATATTTCAAGCTCAATGGATGATATAACGGCAGGCATATGGGAAAGCGTGACGCCCAAGTAGGCTTAGATTTTATGCCAAAAAACTATTCCTTGGCTCGACAAAGATCCGTAGAGAAATTTATCTTCTGAACTTTTTACAACAAAATTAAGGACGTTTCCTTGAATCGCCAATATATTTCAATAGTTTATAGAATTATTCATGATTCGAACAAAACTTCAACGGCGAAAACGTAGAATCACATCACGAGTACTTCGGATTATAATCCCCATAGAGGAAATCGTCTCCTTGGAAATGGTGATACGGAAAAGGGCAAAGAGAGTAAATTCGTAGAAAGGCTACAATTCCACGCACAACCGAGAAAGGCAACGCAACTCTCCTCCCGCACCCAATACTTCCGCGTAATCGTAACCATACGACATTGAACGATGAATCCAGGAATCGAAATTCAACGAGAGATTCAAGTCAAATGATCCGGATCGCGCAGGAAACATTGACCTAATCGCGGGAGAGAAATCAAGATCCGCATGCAAACAGAAGAACCATCAAACAATAACTCACGATTATGATAACCCGAGCTGATCTGCAATTCGGACGACTTCCCGAGGAGTCCAGGCAAGACTTGAAGAATGATCTACAAGGGCATATATTTCTGTCAATCTGAAGTTCTTCCCCGGTTTAAAACGCCTATTTTCCAAATAAGATCAAACCCATTTATAATCTGGAGTCAAAATATTTATTTCGATTTTTTGGGGAGAAATTAATTGATGAATTGTTTCTCTAATTTTTGTAGGAATAAGAGCCGTTGGATTATAAATTAGAAAATGGACGGCCGATGGGCCTCTGAGAAGGGTTGCTTGGAAGATCTTGGAGAGCGAGGGCTCCCACTCTGAGAGCGTTCCGGAAGATGACTGCTGCTGCGGGTGCCCTTTTCCGACATGGGGGGCCGGCTAGAACACTCTCGGTAGCGCTCAAATCTTGCAGGAGTATGCTCGTAGATGGAGCTTCGGCCTCTCCTTCTTCAAGATCATTCTCTGAAATTTCCTCAAAAACAAGGCGCATTTCTCGTAGTATCATCAGGCATGCGACTGTGCTCATCGTCTTTTCCTTTTTTTCTTTTTTTTTATCTATATGCATTGATTTTCACACTGTATGTGATGTTATGCTGATGCGGTGAATGATTTGGAATAGACTTCCTGCGGAATTGAGTTGTTTGGAGTCGATGTTGCCTTTGCACAGTGCAATTGCTTCTGCTCGTCTCCAGTCGGTCCTCTCGGCAGAATCCCAGAGCTGGGGTTTGATCCCGCAAGGTAACGTCTTCAGAAATTTCGTCACGGCCGGTAGAATGTTCCTGAAGCTGAAAATTCATGCAGCCTGTTTGCTTTCATATTCAAATTTATTATTGTTGTTAGGATCGCTTCCTAATTGATTTTCCATTTTTGTCTCTTTCGATAGCTTTTGGAATTGCATTGATGTTATCACCTTGAATGGCTCATCCTCATGGGAACCATCATTTTTTAATGTTGATGGTTCTCTTTCCCACATTACATTGGATTATCTGGCTATTCTTTTTCTTGACACGGAAAGAGGAACAGGTGTGAAACCTCTTCGAATACGGATGACTGGTTGATCTTATTTTAATGTTTTGATAATTTTCTGTATGGTAGTTTATGTCAAATAACATGAGGTGAGGACGCAGCCTACTCCTGTATCAAACCCTTGTTGACAGGTGAAGAGGTGGAGACAAAGGGAAAAAACAAAAGAACTACTCTATTTCATACACCATAAAAGTGTGAATTTTTGGTTGGCTGCTACTATGGCAAAGACTTATCATGAGAACCTTCAGGGAATAGAGTATTCCCAGACATATATCTATAAAGAAAATTTCATATGTTCTTTGACGGAATGTGGAGGGTATCGGCCATCTGGTTGCATCATAACGAGATGATTTCCATGGGAAGGATAGCTTCAAAAGACGGTGTCATTCACGACGTGGAGGGTCTTTTTGCAGGCTGGCTTAGAAAGACCTGAATGGGGAGGGACTTGATTACGATCATATGTGTAACACGTGTAAATATTATATATATATATATATATAACTACTAGGTTGATCACAGATTCAGGGTGATTTCCCCTTTTTTCTTTAAAAAAATAACTATTCTGTTCCCACGTACAAGACATTGACACATGTTAACACTTTCTTGTTCTCGGCGAGTTGAATTGTCTGCATGATTCATTTGAAGTTCCCTTAAATAAGTTTTTTGAAACACTTTGAAGGGAGCGTGGGTGTACGATGACTATCTGAAATTCATGATCTGTTATTCGAAACATAGAATGTGACTTCTCGACGAAGAACTGTTTTAAACCTAGATTTTAATCATTCCTTGATATCATCTCGCTTAAATTTCCTTCTCACGCTTCAATTCACAGGTTCTTTTCCCGTCAACTAAATGAATATTTGAAATTTGCATGCTTGGCCAACTATGTTCTCAACCGATACATCCATACGAAACAGATTCTGTTTAGTACGACGTCTGATTTATTTGGTTTTCTTATCAGAGATAATAATGTGTTACGATCTATCCCTTCTCGTAAACCCACTAGTGGCCTTTTCGTCTCTGCATTTTCCTTTTAAATATGAAGCCCACCTCGTTATGAGAATAATTCAGGTTGAGGAATTTCTCATGAACTTGAAGGGGAAAACTTATGACCACGCCATCTCTCTCTAATTTGAAAACATTTCGTGCGAATTTCCAACAGTTTGACATCTTTATCTCTCTAATTCGCGAAAAAATCCTGATAATTTCGATTGTTTCTACCGTTTTTCATCTATACAGGACTGTCGATGCCTTTATGACGCTGAGAAGGTGGATTCAGGGGAGTTCTTTCAGGAAATGAGCTCGGATTGGTTGGTTTTTTACTTTATTTTGTCTGTAGTATGTCGGGAGGGCCTTGCAACCGTCGATTTGGCCTACTCTTCTTGGACGGCGATCTTCAGTGGAACTTATTTTGATTTTCTTTAAAATAATTCCAAAAATCTATCTATAAGTACCGTCGAGAGTTGTAAAGAGGCGCAAGATCGTGAAGATTTCACCTCCGCGGACGAGGAAGTATCGAAATCGGCTGAAGGATGATTCTTCGGTTGCCGTAAGCTAGGGTTTTAGATCTCATTTGCGAGCCAGATCTTCCGATAGAGGTATTTGCTGCGATGATTTCGTCGATATGATTTGTATTCGATCTCGCCGATAGCTTGTCTGCGGGTAATTTCCTCCCATGGCGGTGATCGGCGACGCGCTCCGCCAGGCGTTCATGCCAAAGCGCGAGTTTGATAATCTTCGGGATGATGAGAAGGCGTGGAGTCGACTCCAGAGGCCGCTATCTGTGTTGCTCGCTTCTTGCATTGGCTGCGCCGTCGTCGTCGCCGTGTCACTGAGTATGAGCATTGTCTTTCCTGGGGAAACAGGTCGTAGGGTTTTTTGCCACGATAAGAGATTCCAGGCGTTGTCTTTGCGGGAATCGGATGTTCCTCAATACCCAGGAGCGTTCTACCTCACAGACGATGAGGCGGCGGAGTACTATTGGATGGTTGTGTTCATCCCGTCGGTGATCATCTTCTTCGTCTCAGTCGTATATCTGCTCGCAGGTAAATTTCCTCGTCTTCAGCATCTGCTTTCGTTGTATTAGAATTTCGCGAAGTTTTTTCATCGCGAATGACTTTAAAAACAGTGATCTTGTATTATATGATTGGATTACCACATTGAGCTTTCTGGGATTCTGAGAATTCGTTTGGGAAGAAACGAGAACATCAATATTGCTTGTCGAATGGCCGCAGAACATAAAAATGTGTGGATTACTACTAGTGAATTCTTTTTTCAAAAAAAAAAACTAGTGAATTCTACCTGTTTTTCGTAATTCTGCTTGCGCTTAAGGTAGATTAAGAAGATTAGAACGGGGTTTGCTGAGCGAAGTGTAAAGATTCTGGACTCAATGGGAAGAACTTTCAAGGGTTTGCAGCCCGCGAAGGGAGGCTTGAATTTTGTTCTTCAACCTTATGTAAAGCACATTTTGTATGATTTAACTCACCACAGTTCGTTATTTTTCAACTGTTATGTGCTGCCGATGCGTTCTTGTCGTTCCGTGACTAGCGAGGATGGACAGAATCGTGCAAAACTTTCACTTGTTCGAAAATATATATGTAAAGAAAATTGGTCTAACACTTGCCACCTTAATGTTTTCCCATATTTTCATGCTTTATTAGCTTCTGCTTCGGTCATGTACTTATTTATCACCTTATCATCCAACTTGTTAGGAATGGCGGTGGCACGTTCTCGTTCGTCGAGGCACTGGTGCCTGAAATTGGTGGAAAACAACTTCTGTTCATCGAAAAGAGGTCGATAATTCTCATCCTAGACCTAAACTACAATCACTAATTTAAGTCGGGGGGTTTGGTGTATCTAGTTTTTTTTTGTTGATTTCATTTACATAATTTTATAAATTATTGTGTTTAAAGGTGGGCTTCACTGCCTCTACGTTTTGAACGTGATCTTTGCCCTGGTTTTCGGGCTCTTGGGCTTGTTTCTGGGTTCGAGCCTGCTCACGCTGGGGAGCAGCTGCTCAGTCCCACTGTTCTGGTGCTACGAGGTGTCTGCACAGGGGCTGGCGTTGCTCTATGGCGGCGCAGCCCTCGTCCTCCGGCGGAAGGCGGCGGTGGCAGGGACGGGGATGATGTGGAGGGCTGAATTGACGGGCCGGGATATTGGGCTTGAGATGCTGGGCCCGGCCCACGAGTTGACCCCCGAGATGGAGAGACAGGTCAACGAAGGTTTCAAAGCTTGGATTGGCTCCTCTCTTCTTTCCTCTGATGAGGAGGAAGATGGCCCTGAGTGTCATCTCTCTCAAGCTTCCCTACTCTATGAAACTCCCTGAGCTCTCTCTCTGTCTCTCTCTTCTTTCCATGGGAGGCATACCAGACAATAACAAAAAATCTATTTTTGTGTTGAGGAATATGAATTTTGACTAATCTGTTACGGGTGTCCATTCAGTCATCTGTCCATGGCATTTGATTTCTTCCTGTGGTCATCTGTCCTAATTTGTCATGTCACCATTCCGTCATCAGTCCCGTGACAATCCCTGTGATGATGGTTGCCATCACACTGTCGATGATGGTCCATTTCCCGCCGACCATTATCCCGGTCCATGTCCTTTCACGTCATCTGTATCGAGAACGGTCCTCATGTCTGTCTCAGACGGCCTTTATGGTAGTCACTAATGTCGTCGTTAGACTGCTAATTGTGAAAGACATCAGTTTTATCTCAATTCTGTTAATCATAGAGTCCATGAGTTTATATCTCAGTATTGACTAATCTCTATATATATAAAGGAAATTCGTGTACCCTTCTGGCCTCTGATTGGCTGAGAAGAGTTGGAGAGAGAAGAGAGAAAGAGAGGGAGAGAGAAGAGAGAGAAAACACCAATTCGCTTTGGGTTTTCCATTCGCTTCTCCCGCTCCCCAAATCTCCAAATCTCCTCTTCTCCCGCTCCCAGCCTCTTCTACTCGGATCAAGCTTCTCCTCATAACGAAAAACAGCATTTCTCGATCGACCTCCCATCTCTCGCATGACAGAGACCATCAGCCTCTTCTCCTCGGTCTTCTTCAAATCTCGAACGGTATTCCCTTTGGGTTTTTCATTCATTCGCTTTGGGTTTTCTGGGTCTCTTTGGGTTTTCTTGATGTTTTTCGTTCTGGTTCTCTTTGGGTTTTCGATCGCTTCCTAAACGCAATTCTAATCCAATTTTCCGGGTTTTTTTTTTTGATTTGATTTCTGACCTGGATCGCGGCGCGGTAGAACAGCCCCTCTCCGACCAAGCTCGCGGATACGATCAGCAGAAACTGCGGAAGGAGATCACCTGCCATGGGAACATGCCGTAGAAGAAGCTCCGGATTTCTTCGTCCTCCACGTCCCTGATCGCCCGAGCGTAGGGCGACTGCTTCACCACTTCGTCCCTGATCGCCTGAACGGTTTTCTGGTAATCTGAACGGTTTTCTTCTTCAACTTAACTGTAAGGATCTACATCAGCTTTGTGGAATATGAAAGCATTGAGCGTTTACATCTCCACATCTCTCGCTCCCAGCCGCGGTCTCCTGCCCCGTTCTCCCGCTGCGTTCTCAAATCACGAACGGTATTGGCCAAATTCAAAGCATGTCATTGAACGTGAAAGGGTATTGGCCAGAATCATAGCTTCGAGAATGAACGTGAATGTGAAAGGGTATTGTCTCGCTTATCATCAGTTTCTTCCTATATGTTTCTTTGTTTGTCATCAGTCGCTTATCATCAGTCTGTTTGTCAAGCCTGGCTGATTTCACTGTTCCGAGCTAAATGTTTCTGTTTTATGCCGGTTAAATCGCTAGAAAGATGACCCTTTGTTCCGAATTTGAGAACGAGTTTCAGTAAAAAATCAATGATCTTGATCTTAGATAGATCAAGTTTAACGATCTTAGGCTTTGTTCCTCGCCCTCGATTTGCTGCGGACGTCGATTCCTGATCCACCAATCCTGTCAAGGAGATATTTCAGTCGCTAGAAACCAACAAGAATGTCTGAATTGGCAAATCCGATTAAATCTGCGATGATTGAGAAGAGATTTTGAATCCGACGCTCCTTAAGATGAGCTAAAGAAGAGTAAGAATATTCAAAATGCACGCTCTTCATTTCCTCTTCCGCGATGGAATAGAGATCGAAATGACCTAGAAATCAGCGGGAACGTTCGTTTAGAGCAAGAAACGATTCAAATCCTCACAGATCGCTGAAATGAGCAAGAAAACAGCGAGAAATTTCGAATTTTGTTCAAATTTTCGAATAATTTTGAATTTAAAATTTTTTAAAATTGTGAGCATTTCAATCGGTAGAAAAATGACCCTTTGTTCGGAATTTGATGCCAGACAAATTATGGTTTTTGGGTATTCAAGGCGACATTATTTTCTTTTTTCCTGAGTGTATAATTCATGTTTTCCCATTTCGACGATCCTCCTGTCGATTTTACAACAACGAGTGAAAAATTCCCATTTCACGCCGGTTAAATCATTAGAAAAAGGACCCTTTCTGCGGATTTGGAGGCCAGTCGAATCCAGGTTTCTGCGTATTCAGTGCAACGTTACTTTCTTTTTTTGTGAGAGTAAGATTCATGTTTCTCTATTTTGACGATCCACCTGGTCAATTTTTCTGTTAGGATTGAAAATTTTTTGTTTCATTTCGTTTCATGCCCTTTCATGCCGATCAAATCTTTAAGAATTTTATCTGCCCGGGATCAAGTGGAGCTGATTTTTGGCCTGAGAAGAGTCATAATCAAGCGTGCAAGCAAGTTACTTTTTTTTGGGCCTTACTGTTTTGGATTTATCTGCATTCATCGTGCAAGCAAGTTCCTTTCCCTCTCGCCTGACCTCTACCTCCCTCTCTCTGCTATCTCTTCCTCTCTCGCAATTTTTCTGTTACGATTGAAAATTTTCCGTTTCATGCCGATCAAATCTCCAGAAAAATGACCCTTTATGCGGAATTGGAGTCTAATCCTAGCATGTCGGTATTGGCCAGGTGTCGGTAATGGCCAGAAAAATGATTTCATGCGGATCCTAGAAAATTGATTGGAGGCAAATCCTAGAAAAATAATTTCATGCCGATCAAATCAAAGCATGTCTGTATTGGCCAGAATCATAGCTTTGAGAATGATCATCACCGTAATGTCTCGCTTATCATCAGTTCCTTCCATTTTGACTATCGACTGATTGTTTCCTTTATTTACGGTTGATTTTTTGATCTTATCTCTAGATCTGTTTGTCAAGTGGTGTTTTCATGGCCGTTAGAACGTGAAAGGATAAGGTTAATTCCGAAAAAATCCTGGTTTTTGGCTATTCAATTAGTTTTGTCATGAACCCTATGGATTTTCTCATGCCCGTTTGCATTCTGGACGAGAAAAATTCTGTCAGCAAATTCTGGACGAGAAAATTTCTGTCAACAAATAAATAAAAATCAGGTTTTTTGGTGGTCTGTTCTCCTAATACGTGTTCTTCAATTTTTCTGTTAAAAGTCTTAAAGATTTGATCTGTTAATTCCGAAAAAATCCTGGTTTTTGGCTATTCGATTAGTTTTGTCATGAACCCTGTGGATTTTCTCATGCCCGTTTGCATTCTGGACGAGAAAAATTCTGTCAGAAAATTCTGGACGAGAAAAATTCTGTCAACAAATAAATAAAAAATCAGGTTTTTTGGTGGTCTGTTCTCCTAATAGGTGTTCTTTAATGATCAGGCGGAGAGCACATCTTGAGGTATAATCAGTAAAATCGTGGCGGATTTTGGCTGCGGCTGTGGAACTTTGGGGATTGCAAGTGCTCTAATATGTCCTTAGTGATCAGGCGGTTACCACATTGCAAGATATAAACGGTAAAATTGTGGAGGATAATATTCCAAATATAACCTGTTTAGATTTTTTGGTCGTTTCTTCTCTAAATATGTTCTTCAATGATCAGTCGGAGACCACATTTGGAGATATAAATTATCCTCCACGAATTTCCTTTGTTGGAGGATATAAATTATCCTCGCTGTTTTAAACAACATGCGTCTTCAAATACACATTTATCTAACTCAATGTCATCTTGCACTTTCTCTTTTCACTCTCGGAAATCATGAGTTCTCCCAATTCAGTCTACTCAGTTGGGTCATCACACTTTTCGCTGTCGAAAACTGGGCAAAATTTACAATTTATAATCAAGCCAAAATCAAGTCAAAATTTTCCCTGATCTTTGGTTCCTTCTTTCAATCATGTCTTCCTCTCAAAGCCAACTCATCAATTTCCATCCAACTCAATCCACATAATTATTTGTTCTTTCCTTCCTTTCAGGTGGAAGGTCAGGCTGAGGGAGTTCTCTTTCATCATTTAAATGCGACAGCTTTCCGTTAGACTCTACTGGGGCCTACAATACATTGCTCAGCACAGCATGCCAAGACCATTACTCAGCAGCATCTACTGGATTACATATCACCTCAGCACCACAATGTTTTTCCTAAATCAATTTCCCATCTTCAGTTCATCTCCGCAACGAGCCCTGTCAAACATCAAGACTTTCAGTTCAGGATGATAACGGCCCTGCTTTTCACCTTTCTCTCTCTATGTCACGCGAGCATTGCGAGCGGGCCCCACTAGTATTTTGAAAAATGATTATCCCATTTTTAGAAAAAATTAGCCACACTTCCGTCATCCGTCCTCGTTTATCATTCCGTTCAGTCATCCGTTTATCGATCCAGATGATGACGGATGACGAACTCAGACGGAACCGGTCGTTCGTCGTATACACGTGGCAAGTTTCTATTGGTCGAAGTGCTGCTTTAATCCACCAATAGTTCGATCGATCAGATCGGATCGCCGATCCTTACTTCCAAATTAAGGCGAATCTAATTAATATGTTTGAGGAAAATAACAGGAAAGAAATAAAATATTAGAAACACGCCAGCCGTCGATCGGCACACGATTTCCTCCAAACCGACGGCGAAGATGTATAGCGCGCAACTCCTGCGTTTTCTCAAAACCCTAATCTGGCTCGGGATTGAAGAACATCGCGGTGGTGCTCTTCCTTCGTTCTCGAGGAGCTCCGATTTCTGCAGCAATGGACGGAGGAGCTTCATACGGCTACGACGATCTTCCCTACGACAGCCGCCGGCCGGCCTCGTCGCAGTCGTCAGATCTGGTCTACGATCCCAACTTCGTACCTGATTCGGTGAAGACGTTCATCGTTCATATGTACAGACACATCCGCGAGAGGAATGTCTACGAGATCCATCAGATGTACGAGGGAAGCTTCCAGAGATTGAGCGAACGCATGTTTCGGGATACGCCATGGCCGTCGGTAGAGGCGGTGGCGCCGTACGTGGATAACGACCACGTTTTCTGTCTTCTGTACAAGGAAATGTGGTTTAGGCATATATATGCGCGCCTGACGCCTACGGCTCAGCAGCGATTGGAATCCTGGGATAATTACTGTAGCCTCTTCGGTGTGGTGCTTCACGGCGTTGTGAATATGCAGCTTCCGAATCAGTGGCTGTGGGATATGGTGGATGAGTTTGTGTACCAGTTCCAGTCTTATTGCCAGTATCGGGCCAAGCTGAAGAGTCGAACTGAAGAAGAATTGCAGCTGCTCCGGCAATACGACCAGGTAGAATTCCAATGATGGTTAAGCGATGGCGATTGTGCGAATTATTTAGAATTCATCATGGCTTTAGTGTTATTATCCGTCTTAAGCGCTTTTCGTTAGTTATTGTTGTAGCCGCACTGCTAGTTTTCGCATTATGATCTCATTGGTCGACGCTCATGTTGTTCTCGTAATGTTTCATGGGGATATGCTTAATTATGCTGGTCAGGTTTGGGATGGTGATATCTCAGAATTCGGATTGGTTCGAACTTTGCGTACAATGCAATGAATTGTGAGTTTTTGAAGCTGATTGATATGAGAATCAAAATTACAGTGCCAGGGGAAGGAAGAAAGAAACTGCATTGTGGTATCATCTTTTCAAGAATGGTTCTTTTATAATATCTAATCTTTTATAAGAACCCTCATGAAGAAAGTTAGCTATTCGTACTTCCCAGATTTTCTTTCAGTCATTACCTTCAGTACTACTTTTGGTTGTCGATGTGTCGAACAAAAAGCACCTGAGAAACACTCAAATTTCTTGTACTTTTTTTGCCAGTCTGGGCTTAAAATTACAATATAAATGGTCAAATTCATGTTTTCCTTGTTTCAGGCGTGGAGTGTGTACGGCGTTCTCAATTACCTGCAAGCTCTTGTAGAGAAATCCATGATACATCAAATTTTAGAACGAGAAAAAGAGGGTCTGGAAGTGTTCACGTCTACTGACGGTTATGATTATGAAGGGGGGAGTAATGTCTTAAAAGTTTTGGGCTACTACAGCATGGTAGGATTACTGCGGGTGCATTGTTTACTCGGAGATTATCAAACTGGGTTGAAATGTCTTGCGCCAATTGACATCAATCAGCATGGCGTCTACACTATTGTGATTGGAAGCCACATAACCACGATCTATCACTATGGTTTTGCGTGTCTAATGTTGCGAAGGTACGTCTATTTTCTTCTTGATCAGGTGTGAATTTCCTTCTTTATTATTCAATATTTCTTCTGATTTGGTAGGTATGTCGATGCAATCAAAGAGTTCAACAAGGTCCTATTGTATATTTTGAAGACCAAGCAGTATCATCAGAAATCTCCTCAATACGATCAAATCTTGAAGAAGAATGAGCAGATGTACGCGTTGCTGGCCATTTGTCTCTCTCTGTGCCCCCAAACAAAACTTGTAGACGAAAGCGTTCTCAGTCAGCTGAAAGAGAAGTACAACGACAAGATGTTGAGAATGCAAAGATTTGACGACGAGGCATACGGTATTTACGATGAACTCTTCTCCTATGCTTGCCCCAAGTTCATCACCCCATCGGCCCCAGTGTACGATGAGCCTCTAACCAACTATAACCAGGTTTGAAAATTTCCCCATTACCCGCAATCTTTGAAGTATCAAGAAACAGTGAATCGGGTTCTGTTCTGTTCTGTAATTGTCTGCTATCTAATTTGTTAAAAAAATCAAACGATTTATTGCAGGACGCCTACAGGCTGCAGCTGAAACTGTTCCTCTATGAGGTGAAACAGCAGCAGTTACTGGCCAGCGTGCGAAGCTTCTTGAAACTCTACTCGACTATTTCTGTGTCTAAGCTGGCAGCCTACATGGATGTCGACGAGCAAACTCTAAGGTCAAGTTCGCTATTAATCTTACCGAACCATCTTAATTTAGGGTTAAATAATTTTCCCTATTTTATTGTTTTTAACTCTGGTATCTGTTCGTTTATCAGGACCATCTTAATGACGTATAAGCACAAAACTCACAATGTAAATAGTCAAGGAAAAATCGTCTCCAACGCCGACATAGATTTCTGCATCGCCGAGGCATGTTTCCCTCGACTCATTCCATTTTTCGATGAGGAAAAAAATTGACCAAATTTTCTACTTTAAATGCAGGATATTATCCGAGTGTTGGAACCCAAATCGACCAAGAACTACGGCGATTACTTCTTGGGCCAGACCTTGAAGGTACCCATTTTATTTCTTAAATTCCTCACCCCTGATTTTATTTCTTAATTTCTTTCATTCAATGCGCTCACGCCGGTCAAACCCTGCAGTTCGAGGAGATCATAAACGAGCTCGAGAGAGTAAAGATGGATTAGCTCCCTCTATCTGTCTGATGGATCATAAAAAAAAAATCCCAATTTTGTTGCCTTCCGAATTTCACCTTTTTATTAATCTGCGCAAAACAGTCGGATTCCCATCAGAATATTGAAGAAAAAAATTGTTAAAAAAAAAACTGTAACCCTCAGGTCTATTATCTACGACGATTAGGACTAACAGATGTCTGTCGTGAGACTACACGCTTATTCCGACATACTTGTCCTTTCCCATAAAATAAAAGTTATTGGGCCCGTCTCTCGGCCCACAGCTGTCCATCACCATTCAATTTGTACTCGCAGTGTTCTAGAAAGAGAAAGAGTGTTCTAGAGAGAGATGAAAAGGAGGGGGATGTAAGGGGATTATCGGAAGTCTCTCCGGAGAGCAGGGGAAGAGATGGTAGAAGAACCAAGCCATGGCGTGGCAGAGCTAGAGAAGGCGATCAGAGATAGGCATCGCCGAAGGATACTCTTACGGCGAGCTCTTCCGTCTCCTAATTTGATCGGCAGGTTGATGGGGCTGGAAGAGGCGCCGCGGGAGAAAGAACCAAAACGGCGGAGAAAAACCTTGGAAGAGGTCTTGGAAGCGATGAAGCTCAAGGGATTTCTCGAAGATCAGAGAAGCAGGAAGTCAGGTTGGGATCAAGATCACGATCCGCCTCCAATCGTCGTGATTCGGCCCTGCAATTCGGGCGGCGTCAGAAACTCCCGCGAGATGGTCTTCGGATCAAGATCAAGGCGGGAGGAGATCAAGATCAAGATCAAGATCGAGGCGACGTCTTCGGATTGTCGTCTTCTTGCGGGGGTTGAGGAGGGGAGATCGGCTTCGCTTCGGCGGGAGTTTGTGGGGAGATCGCGATCGCGGCGGAGGAGGAAGGCGGAGGAAGGAGAAGGAGATTTGGAAGGGGGGGATTGGGAGTTGGGGTGGGGAGGGTTATTTCCCGTGCAGGAAGCCCGGGAGATCGTCCGCCATGTTGAATTCCACCTTCTCCATCTCCTCTTCTCCGAACTATTCACGTAGCGCCTCTCTTATTCCTCTCTCTCTCTCTCTCTCTCTCTCTCTCTCTCTCTCTCTCTCTCTCTCTGCCTGTCTCTAGTATTTTTTGCATATCTGTCTATTCTTTCTCCCTCTCCCTCTCTCTCCATCGTCCGCCTCCCGACGGGTAACGTGACGATGACGGATTGTCTCGGACGGGTAATCAGACGGGACGGGCCGTTACGGATGGCTGAGGTGACTGGTTTTAAAAAAATAGAATATTATAAAAAAATAAAAAGTTCCTGGGGAACGCCAACCTCCGTAGATATTTGGAAGGGGTTTTCCCTGTTCGTGTTTGTGTTCACCAACGAACAAAACTTCTTTTCCTAAGAAAGAGGGATCAAGAGAGATAGAGAGAATTAAATGCCTGAGGAGTGAAAAAGAGACAGAGAAACAAAAAAACCGAGAGAGAGGGAAAGACAGACCTTCCTAGACATCAAGAGACGGAGAGAGGGAGAAAGAGACGGAAAGAGAGAGAGAGAGAGAGAAACAGAGACCTTCAGAGACATCAAGAGAGGGAGATAGGGAGAAAGAGAGGGAAGAGAGACCTTGGGAAACTTCAAGAGAGAGACGGAGACCTTCAATGACATCAAGAGTTTAGTGCAGGGATGCAGACGGGACGGTTTTTCGTCCAGGGACGAAAAAATCGTCCTGTCTAATGGAGTGGACAAAAGCTGTGACGGATATTCGTCCCGGGACGAACAGACGGGACGGTTTTCATCTCGTCGGACAAATAATCCGTCACTGTATCAGATCTTGAAGTTTCTGTCCCGTCCTGATGGACAGTCAGAGATGGACTAAAATCCGTCAGCTGCACTTCAGATAGTTGAGATCTGGCCATGTAGCATCGCTGTATCAGATCCTTGGCATTTAGCATCAAAGTCCCTGCTATTTTACGCGCACTCATACTGACGCCGCTCAAACGCAATTGTACATATGTCCTGTCGCCTTCTCTCTCCTCCGTATTTCCCTAAAAAACTAAGAAAGATCCATATTAATTCAATGAGACCTTGGAACTATTTTTATTGGATATTTACGCCTGCAACACGCGACTGAGAGCTGTTTTAAGGGCATATTTACAAACAAAATTTGAAAAAGAGTCCCTCCAATTTTCGAAAATATTTTAAACTCCTATTTTTCTTATAGTTGTATCTTTTGGGACTTAAATATTGAATTCCTCGGCAATTAAATTCCCAAAATTTTCAATAAATTTCTAGAAAATGTTCAAAATTCATTATTTAATCCCCACATTAATTAGCAGTAAATTTTATTTTTAGACATGCCATCATCATTTTAGTATAGTAATTAAAAGCTCAAATAAATTGCGTAAAATGAATATTATAACAGATAGTTAGGGTAAAATCAGAAATTTAAAACTCATTCATCCCTTAATAAAATTGCCATAAATTCAGTAGATTTCCAGAAAACTGTAGAAAATTCATTATTTAATCCCCTTGTTAATTAAGGATAGGATTTATTTTTAGACAGGCCATTATCATTTTATTATAGTGATTTCAAGCTTAAATAAATTTCATGAAATGAATAGTTTAACAGAGAATTTGAATTTTCATTTAATCTTCGATAAATTTGGAGGGATTCCCAAAAAATGCAATACATTTGCAGAGAAATGTAGAAATTTCATTATTTAATCCCCAGATTTGTGAACAATAAAAATAATTTTTAAAGAAGCTATTATCATTTAAATGGAGTTATTCTAAGCTTAAATAAATTGCATGAAATTTATAATTTAACATATAATTAAGGTAAAATCAGAATTTTTGAAGTCATTTACTTGTCGATTAAATTCAGAAAAAAATTCAATATCATTGCAGTCAGTCTGAGTTAAACCTGCCAAATTTACACATCGCTTCATCCCAAAGAAATTTGAGTTCCCCTTTATCTAACTCTCTTTCTGTTTTTTGTTCTCTCTTATTGTCCGTGACCATCTCTATGTTGTTCTCTCTCTGTACATCTATTTTTCTCTCTATCTATATATATCTATTTATCTATTTTTCTCTCCATCTAAAATTGAAATGGTTAAATATTTAGTAATGGGAAATTGTAGACATTTCTTTCACAGAGCCTTTCAAATGTCCATAGGACTCAAAATGAAAGAGCACATACACAGAGTTTAAAAATTTTGTAGGGTTAAATTGGTCATTCATCTACCGCGTCAGAGAAGGACAAAACATAGGCAGTGTTCATTCAGAATCTAGGACAAAATGTAGAGTAGAGTTCACTCAGGCGTCCATCCAACTGGCACAAAATCATCTTCATCGTGGTGTAAAACGGCAGTGTTGAAATTGCCTTGTCATCTCTCACAGATTTAGGCAGTCCGTACCAACACGCAAAGAATAACATATCTGGAGAAAATTAGATCCGTAAATTTTTTCCATTGCAAGAAAATCAGTGTATAAGTTGATTAAGCACATAATACTGTAAAAAACTAAAAAATAATAACAAAATAGGATTTCATTAGGATTTTTACGAAAAATACGCAAAAGAGTTCAATGAAGACGATCTAATGTTAGGGTAAATCAATGACTGGAATATCATAAATGAATACTAAATGATAGCAATCAGCAGATTCCCTTTAAAATTATGTATATGAGGAAGCCGTGTAACGTTCTAATGTGTTTCTGTGGGAAAAAACTCATTAGCATGATGTTTTGCTGCAGGACAATGAATCAAATAGAGATAGGGCAAAAGGTTCTACAACTTATGGCAAATAGTAACATAAATATAAAGGATATCGAAAAATTGAATTTTAAGTTCTTTATTCTACTGCCGCCGCCGTGCTGTTTTTAACAAAGCATGTAATGATAAACGCAATTAACCATCATGACTTACACTGAACGTTAGAACGAAGCAGCAATGTTATCCCATAGACTGCCTTCCTGTTGTTCCCCCCGTTATTTTTTTACATGAAATAGAGAGAATTAAGCGAAAGAAGAATGATTGTGCACATGATAGAAAGTGATAAAAAGAACATAACGTACCAGCACAAGACCTGTCATTGTCATCATAGTCGTCATCTAAGTTTGAGGAGTATCGGTCTACACGACAGAACCATGCTCGTAACATCATCAACATCTCAACGCTCTTTGCATCAAGGCATGATCTTTGATATGTGGTGATGCCTCGGCCAACAGAGAAAAGTTGCTCACCAGTGCGTTGGTCGGGCTTACGGCAAGAAACTGTCACGTAATTATAGTCAAGTCTGGAAGGTATCGCGTGCCTACCTCGTTCCACCAGCTCAGCGGATCATTCTCCTCCTTGTTGCATGGGATGTTGAGATCTTTATCCAGCTCTTGTCTGGGCGTGGAGCGTGGTCACTAACGATTGCTCAAACACACATACTACCATCTGGAGGAAACATAATGTGGTGGACGCCGACTTTATAACAGTTCTCCCTGCTCCAAGTCACATTCAGTGGTTTTTAAACTGAGGTATAGTCTAAAAGTCCACTAAGATAGGAAATCACATCTGGAGGAAACATAATGTGACTTGGTTTTTGAAACCGAGTCACATTCAGTGGTTTTTGAATCCTCAAAGAGCAAGTAATGAGAAAGTAAATTGTAATTCAAATATATTTTGAAATAACTTTATTTGGTGATTTTATATATTTTTGAATTTTTAACTATTTTGTTAAGAGAAAATTAACTAAATGATAGAAAACTAGTCAGAACTATTTTAAATAAGTAAAACCAGCATTTATGTTGTTTATTATGAATTCTCATAATTTTTTGTGATTTTTAATAATTTTATAGTGCAAGAAAAACGTTAAAGATAAATAGAACCTTAGGCCGCATTTCCCGCGGTGAAATTGCATTAGAAATGAGTAGTAGACAAAATCGGTGTAACTTTTGCTACAGGAGATATTTTTAAGTGACGCTTGATGCGTTGGAAAGCTTGAAATCCAGGCTATCATCTGGAATATCTATAAAAAACGATGAGAAAATTTAAATCAAAACTTCAGGAGATCACACGAACCTTGTTGTCACATACCCCAAGGGCCAAGCGGTTCTCTTCCTCCAAAAATCTTGATCACCCTTGAACTCTCTCTCCCAAAATCTTGTAGAAAATGAATGTATCAAATAAATCTGATGCACTAGGCTTCCAAAAACAAGTTGGGAGAAAAAATCCAAGGTGAGATACAAAAAGAGGGGAAAAGAGAATAAATAGAAGCTAACTCTCTCGGCCATTGGATTTAATTTCAAAGGATTGAAGGGCTAAGATTTCTTGATTTTCAGCCTGGACCTACATGCCCTCCTCAGATTTAAAAATAGATCATTCAAATTCAAATTGTGGGTTAGTTCCACAATTCTTGCCTTTAGTTGACCAGGTCTTTAAGGAGGTTTGAATGGACTTCTACAATGGGCTTCTTGTGTATTGGGCCTCCTCTCATTATCCATTTGATTTCTAATTTCCTCCCATTTGCATCTTAAATTCACCATTACAATAACCTAAGTCATGTCTATCATTAAAACTCCAAGAAGATGTGAGAAATCCACTTGACTCTAAAGAGTCAGGTGGGGTTAGTCTCAAAAATCAATAAAATATATAAAAACAGAGCTTAGGAAATTAAATAAAAAATTTCTCATTTTATCCTTAAATGGTGCATAATGCTAGTACAAATCAAAAAATCGATCAATAAAATATATAAAAATAGAGCTAAGGAAAATAAATAATAAATTTCTCATTTTTTCCTTAAATGGTGAATAATGCTAGTACAAATCTAAAAATATGTAGTAAAAATTAAGTATAAAGCCATTATTTCACTAATATAATTTTACGTTATTTTGGGCAATGGCATCTAAAAGTGCGATGTTATTTTGGGATGTCCAAGCATCCATGGTAAGAGAGACATTGTGGACGTGAGGAAACATTTCCACCAATTTCCCTTGGACTTCTATGTGCATCTTTTCCATTGTTGCTTTGACCGTATCCGGACCAGGGACCTCCCAGACCACTTGTGTCCCGTAGAACCATAATCTTCAGCATGACTTCTTCTTCACAATTTGCCAAGGAAGATCGTTATCATAGATGAACCTTGCGAACTCTTCCTTCGTCTACTCCATGGTGAGGTCGCGTAAGTATAACTTGTTTGAGAGTAATTCATAGTGAAGAAGAGTCTCTATTCTATTGGGCCTCCCTTGATGTCATCGTGAAATTTACAATGGGCTTTCTCTAGATGTTTCCAAAAGACGTTTGTGCTCTTATCTTTATTCCTCTTGATGATGACCCTACGGATGGGGTTGTGCACTTGACGAAGCGTACACTGGTACTCATCCGGGCCAACTTTAACTAATCGATCTAAAAATTTAGACCGATTATTTATTTTGCTTCTAGATGAGACATCGTCATCAACCTCTATTCTAAGGTACTTTGCCAACATGGACAACGTATCCCTAGCCGTCGATTCCATAGTGGTTGCGGATGTGGAATCCATTATTCTACCTGATTAATTCAAAATATTAATTCATACAATGCATGTGAAGCATAAATAACAGAAGTACTAGAAGCGCATCAAAAAAATAAAAAAACAAGTTGGATATTAAAATAATTGTATTTCAAACTCCGAGTTCATAAAATTAATCTTCTAAAAATAATGTATTTAAAGTACACACGTGAAGGAATATTAAATCAAGCATATCAAGGGTGCTACTTTTTATCTCTAAGGAGGATGGTGTTCTTCAAAAATTAAAATCAGAATATTAGGAAAAAAAGCTATCTTTACATACATTTCAAGGCCACAAGGTCTTGGGTGAGAGGTAGCCCTTGCTTACATTGCCCATTTAGCTCATTAGTTGTCCAACAACATATGATCACCCAAAAGATCATGAAGCTGTGATAATGTGATTGAATATATTATAAAGGCAAATCATACATACCATACAGTACATATTAAGATGGGATCTGGCTTTGAGAGATGGAATTTTTGTCAGGAGTTGGAAGATGGCACCTAATTCACTTTCTTCTTTCAGGTTTCAGGAATTGGAACTTGTTTCAACGCTATTTTTTGAAGCCAGTGATTTAATGTAATAGTAATAAATCTTAAAAAAGCTTCTATTCTGATAGATTGTTCAAATATTCCTACATAACATAATATGGTAAAAATGTTACAAAAACAAGTCATACATTTTTAATTATCTTGATGAAATGGATATGTCGTACCTCTTAAATTAAGGACAATGAAGTAGACTAAAAAAACTTATATACAACAAACTAAGATGAATGACCAAAAATTAATGAGTAAGCAATTATCACAAAAAATAACACAAATACGGCATGATTGTAACTGAACTATTATAAGTATATTATAAAAAATTCAACCGCGTCCGTCAGTTCAATTGTTATAATAAAATTGCACTATATCCGGCATAGTGGACTTTATTAAATTGAAGGTATATACATACCCATTAAACTTTATCTTGTTAAGCTAAAGTGATTGGCACAAGGTGGATAGTTACTCGCTTGGCTATTATTTTGAATTCATTTGTTCTCACATAGGTATCTGAACATTTACATTCATGAAAAAAAACTCTAACTTCAAATCTCTAATGAAACTCAAACTACCCAATTGAGGAGGTGATTCAAAATGTTTGAATTTTTCTCAAAATAATTTTTAGGATTGCATATATATTTGCAACATCATATTAATGGCTCGAAGTACATATGTCTTGGTTCAAGTCAATCAAATAAGCATAATTTCCTTTTTATTTCAAATCTATTTAAGCGGAGTAAGATGCTGTTATGTTGACTAACATAAAATTGGAATTTGAGCCATGAATCTGATGTTGCAAATATATACCCAACCATAAAAATTATTACAATAAATAAAATGTCTCAACTTTTGAACCAGCTCCAAAATTGAGCTGGTTCGGGTTTCAATATACTAATTTTAAAATTGATAAAATTGATGTACTAATTTTAAATAAAATGAATCCAAACTTATGTCCAGGTGAGAAAGACTCCAAGTTGGGAAACAGGCAGAATTGAAGTATAACGAGACCCAAAGTGTAAATATAAATTCAGAATTTGAATATGAATTACATAATGTTTTGATCTCTTTTACCTTATTTTAAACACCGTGAGATGTTCTCTCATTGACTAACAATTTTCTAATTTTAAAATAGTCTAGTATTAAGCTCCGACATCCAGCTTAATTAACCTCTTGTCTTGTACCCAAATGAAGTTGCCTCCCTGTGATGGGACAAGGACAGGACATGAGAACCTGTGATGTGTGACGGTATTTGTGATGGATTTTTCAAAGCCCATGGCTGTGTGATGGGGTAGACATGGTCGTTCTGTTCTTTTTGTGTGAATTTGTGAGAATTGTTCGTTCTGTTCGGTTTTCCGAACACAGCATCGCACAGACCCGTGTGCGGTTCTTTTGTTCGTTTTGTGCAAATTTTGTTCTAGTTTTGTGCGAATTTGTGCGAATGTGAAAATTTTGTTTGTTTTTGAAAAAAAAAATAACAGAACAAAGAACAAGGCCCTGTGTGGTTTTTTTGTGCGAATTTCTTGTTCATTTGAAATGAACAGAACAGAACAACTATGCCTATGATGGAGGTGGGAGACATGAAAAAATATATGTCGATATTTTAACCATGATCAGCGTCATCAGTCATGATGGGGATGTGTCGTTCCCTATCTGTAGAGTTTGCAATTTTGGACCAAGGATCATTGAGATCGGACCAGGACCATCGCCCCGTCATCTCAAGGTGGACAGTTCATTGGTGTCACCCCCCATCTTTTGTTCGCCACATCAACACCTCCCCTCCTTTTTTCACCACACCCCACTCTCTTCCCCATTCCCCCGCCCTTTCATTGTTTGCAACCTCCCCCTCATTTTTCACAGTTCACCCCACTCTCCTCTTCCTTTCTTTTTCTTATCTTTTTCTTCCCTTCTTCATTTTCTTCCTCATCTTCATTTATTTTTTCTCTTTTTATTTCCTTCGTCTTTGTATTAATGTTTTCCATCTTCCTTTCCTTTCTCTCTTTTTAATTTATTCTTTCTTATTAATCTTTTCCATCTTCCTTTCTTATCTTTCTCTTTATAATTTCTTCATCTTTGTATTAATGTTTTCCATCTTCCTTTCCTTTCTCTCTTTTTAATTTATTCTTTCTTATTAATCTTTTCCATCTTCCTTTCTTATCTTTCTCTTTATAATTTCTTCATCTTTGTATTAATGTTTTCCATCTTCCTTTATTTTCTCTCTGTTTAATTTCTTTTTTTATTAATCCTTTCCATCTTCCTTTCTTTTCTTTTTAATTTCTTCATCTTTGTATTAATATTTTCCATCTTCCTTTCTTTTCTATCTTTTTAATTTCTTATTTGTTATTAATCTTTTAAATTTTCCTTTTTTTTCTTTCTTTTTTTATTTTCTCCTTTTAATTTTCTTTTCATCATCCTTATTTTCATATTTTTCTCGACTTCATTGTGATTTTATTTCTTTCTTATTTTGTTCTTACTAGTCGGGCCCGCTCGCAATGCTTGCTTTATATAATTTTTTGTGCCTTTTTGCGTGGTGCGGTGTGAATTTCGTGCCTTTACGCGGACACGGGAGGCCGGGGGAGGAGGGCGGGCCGGCGGCAGGGAGGGGGATCTCTCACTCTCTCTCTTCTATCTCACTCTCTTGTCAGCCAATCAGCGTCCAGAAGGGTAGACCAATTTTACACATCGCACCGCACAGAATAGTTGCACACCGCACCTCACACCACACACGGGTCTATGCGGTGCGGCTATGTGCGCACGCTGCAGACCTGCCCCTCCCCGGGCTGCCCGCACCCCCTCCCCACTGCCACCCCGGCCCTCCCCCGACTGCCCGCTCCCCACCCAGCCATCGGCGCGCCCCTCTCTCGACCGCCCGCAGCCCCTCCCAGCCGCTGCCCCCGCCCCTCCTCTGGCGACCCGCGCCCCCTCCCCAGGCCGCCCGCGCCCCCTCCCAGCCGCCGCCCCACCCCTCCCTGGCCGCCTGCGCCCCCTCCCCGCTGCCGCCCCGCCCTCCTCCCCCCGCTGCCATCGCCCCCTCCCCTCAGCCGCCACCCCCCTTCCTTGCCGCCCGCGCCCCCTCCTCGCCACCGTGCCTCCTCGTTCCCCAGCCGCCCGCGCCCCTTCCCCCCCGCCACCCCGCCCTCCTCCCTGTCGCCGCTCGAGCCGGCGGAATAGACAGCAATGCTCTAGGGGCTCGCTTGCAATGCTCGCTTGACTGTCTCATTCTCTTCTCAGTCAATCAGCCTCACTCTCTTATCTGCGTACCGCAGTGTGGGGTGAATAGACAGCGGCTGGCTTGAGTCCCCCACCACATCCCCCCACCCGTAGTGAGGTTCAGCCATTCCACACACACACAGATAGAGAGAGAAAATAAAGAAAAAGTCAACGATGCTGCAAACGGAGAAGCGTCGTGACAAACTAAAAATGTAATCAAGGATAGCGAGCCAAGGAGCTACCCGTTTCCTAGGTGCGCTTCTCCCCAAGCTCTCGACCATCCTAGAGATATTTTAAAAAGCAATAATTACTCAATATTCATGAACCAGTGTAAGGCGGAAGATTATAAAACAACTATTGAACTATATTTGCTGTTACTTAGATAAATCATACATGCATAAAGTTGTGATGCGTATATACATTAATGTTCCAGTTGTTGTGAATTAAATCCGTTATATGAATTGACATTATTTGTATTAATGTTAAGATCTAGTTTCAAACAAACTCATTCAAGATAGATGCTTTATATTTTATTCATCAGCGTGCCCCGGTTAAAAATGAAATAATTGTGTTCTTTGATCTCAGAACACTTAAGTTGGCTTAACTATTTGAATATTGCTGTATGTGAAAGGCTAATGAATAGGAAATAATTATTGAACAATATTTTATATTATTAAGATAAACAATATATGCATAAAGCTGAAAGGCATTTGGTCATTAATGTTCAAATTATTGTACATTAAATCGGTTATATGATTTAAAATTTTTCACATTAATGTTAATGTCTGATTTCAGATAAACCTGCTTTATATTTAATGCATTCGGTCATTAATGTTCCAATTATTGTGAATTAAATCAGTTATATGAATTGCAATTATTGGTTTTAATGTTAAGATCTGATTCCAAATAAACTCATTCAAGATAGAATGCTTTATATTTATTGTAAATATTGTATTCTTTGTTCTGATAACATCTAAGTTTGCTTAACTAATTAAGTATATGTGTTCGTGAAAGGCGTAAGATTATAAAGCAATTATTGGATATAAAGTTGTGATGCATTCGATCATTAATATTCCATTTATTGTAAACTAAATCAATCCATGGTGAAACCAATCTCTCTCTCGGCCTTCCATGGCCGACGATGGACGGCGTCGGAAACGACCGCCAGCGGCTTCTCCGCCGCCCCGGGAAGAGACCATTTGCGGCGTCTAACCTCCGGCGGATTGCTCCTCCCAACCTTCACAGTAACCAAACTATGGCCTTGTGAGGTTGTAATCGAAGGAACTTCCAGAAGCTGTAATCGAAGATCGTTGAAGAAGAAAGAATTTCAAGATCAAAATGAGTTTCTAGAATCGGAATGGTGGGGTGAGATCGTTGAAGAAAAAGAAGGAATTTCAGGATCAAAAATGAATTTTTGGAGTTTGAATGGAGGGGGAGATCGTTGAAGAAGAAAGATTTTTCAGGATCAGAATGAACTTTCGGAGTTGGAATGTGGGGGGGAGATCGTCAAAGAAAAACAAGAAGGAATTTCAAGATCAGAATGAGCTTTCGCTGTTGGAATGGAGGGGGAGATCGTTGAAAAAGAAGGAATTTCAAGACCAAAATGAGACTTTCAGAGTTGGAAAGACGGGGTAGATCGTAGAGGAAGAACAAGGAATCAATTTTCAGAATTGCGATGGCGATGGAATTGAATAATCTCACCGTGGAATGAACGCCGTCGGGCCAGCTCGCGAACCGCCATTTCTGAAGAATCGACTTCTCTTCTTTCAAATCCGCGTTCACCCCCTTGATGGAGCCGTCGAACAGGCTGAACACCCCTCCAATCTCCCTGCTGATCTTCGCATTGCTCTGCGTGAATCCCTTCCACCTGTTCTCATCCATCAAAATCTCAAAAATGCTCCTCGCCCGGCAGTAGAATTTCTCCGTCATGGTGATCGTCATGAACCCGTCCTTGTCCTTGTGAACCGCCTTCTTCGTCGTCGTCTCCGCCGCCGCCTCCGTCTTCGCCGTCGTCGCCGACACCGCCGGCCGAGGAAGCTTAGGCTTCTTCGCCTCGAACTCGTCTTTCGCCTCGCACGAACAACCTAAGCTTATCCAGCACCAACGGCTTCCCCTCGGCGATGAACGCATCCTTCAACCTCCGCTCCAGCGGGCCGGCATCATCGCCTCTCACGGTAATGAGAAAGTGAGAGAGAAGAGAGAGAGGGGGCTCTCTCACTCTCTCTCTTCTCTCTCATTCTTTTGTCAGCCAATCAGAGACCAGAAGGGTACACCAATTCCTATTATAGTAGTATAGATTCTCTTTTTCTTTTTTTAGTCTCCTTTTATCTGATAACCGGTATTGGACAACCGATATCCGGAAAAAAAAGGGACGGTTCCAGATATCGGGCGATATCCGTCTATCAGGGGTGAGGACGAATACGAAATCAGACACCAGATCGATTTTCCAATATCCGGATGTCAGAGACGGATACCGGTTTTCGATATCCGGATATCAGAAAACCGATATCCAATATCGACCGATAAAATAATCAGCCGTCAGACATTATGCTTGTTACTTTACATCACATTAATTGACTTTAATATATATTCAATGCTTGTTATTATATAGTGTGCAATTTTTTTTTTCTTCCATATGGGATAAAGGGATTCCGAATTTAACACAAAACCAGAATCCCTCAATCCCATATGGAACAAATCAAAAATAGTCACTTGTATATAATAACTAAGTTACTTAGTAATAATGTACTGTGGTACCCCCTTGCCCACGTTACTTCTGCAATGTGTGAGATCCATGCCTATCAAAATTTAAGGAGAGAGAAACCTGGTTTAAATGTGCTTCTCAAATTATAAGAGAGAGAGAAGGATGCCGGTATCGGATGTCGGCACTGTAGCAACCGATACCGATATCCAGTATCCGGATATCGAAAAAAAACAGATACTGGAAATTTCATTTCTGGTATCCAGTTCAGCATCTGTCCCGATACCGGCATCGGGACGGGCGAACCCTAGGGATTTCTTACTTTATTCTTCTTTCCTTCGACTTTTGTGTTACTTTCTCTTCTTTCTTCATGCCATTTTTTATTTCTCTTCTCTTACGTTGACATTGACTAGTCAACATAACTGCACCCACCTCCTAAAATCACGTCCAGTGCTTCAAAAAGCAGAGAAATGTCCTAAAAGTCAACTATAGCTCTCCCTTGACCCATCTACGTTATCCTCATTCTAGGTCAACGGAGGCTTTTGCGTTGACTTCTGGTTGAGAAAGAAGCCTACAAAGAACTCCTCTTGAATCAATGAACGGGATTTACACCATGAATCGTAGGAATCAGAAAACTGCGAAAAGCTTGGGTCTTTGGTTTAGAATCGGTGGAAGAACCCTAATCAGGAAATGCTTCCTGCTCTGTGCGGTGGCCAGTACCTGTACACTGATCTTCCCACGATGTTCTCCACCGGCAGAGGCCCCCTCCATGATCAACGAAAAAACACCAAATCAGGGAAGAAAAAATCCAAGAACGGTCATCCAATCCAAGATCAAACCAGTTTTACCAGATGTGGGAATCGTAGCTGTTGTTCCGATTATCTCCCATCACGAAAACGCTGCCCTTTGGCACAATCTGCATCAATTCTTGAATTTTCATGAAGAAGAAGAAGAAGATGATGATGATGAAGAAGAAGAAGAGGGGAGTTACAGTGCGAATCATGTCGTATGAAAGCGGCTCAAGGATGAATTCCTCTTGTCTTTCTCTTTCGTTCACCACGAGCTTCCCGTTCGTCACCTTTGATGATCAGCCAAACTCAGAATCAAACCACAAGAAGAAGAGCAAACGAGTAGGAAAGAAGTAGAGATCACCTCGACTACGTCCCCCGCCATGGCGACGACACGCTTGATGAAGACCTCCTGCTCGCTGTACCCAAGATCCTGAAGAACAAACAAAGGAATTACGATTTCTTCAACGATTTATCGATGCGATTACAAACCTGCAGCACTGGCGGACTCCTGAATACAATAATATCGTCCACGCAGGGTGTTCTGAAGAAATACGAGACCTGATCGATGCTTCGAGGTGAGATTCAAAGCAGTAGAACCCACCAAAGATGAAGATCTCACCATTGATTGATTACCTTCTCTGCAACAATCCGGTCTCCGACATCGAGAGTCGGGTACATGGACAGCGAAGGAATCGATCGCGGCTCAGCCAAGACGAACCGAAACGCCAAGGAAATCGCAGCGGCGACGAGCGCCGCCCTCGCTTCTGGCGGCGAGATGCCCAAAACAGTCCAAGGGAACTTCGCTGCCGTGCCATTGCTAGCTGCTGTCTCGACGTCGCGCCATAGCCTGAGAGGATTCGAGGGTAGTGGCGGGGTTAGGTTTAGGGTTAGGGTTTCGGGCTCGTTCAGAGCTGGGAGATGAAGCTTGGGGAAGGATGAAGAGTGGGGTATGCGGGGAGAGTGCACTTGCTGAGACTTGGCTCGCGGCCGGACGAGGATGGCGGTCTTGGCGATGGGGTTAGGTTTAGGGTTAGGGTTAGGGTTTGGAAGGGCTCGAGGGTTTAGTTTAGGGTTTTGGGAGGTGGAGAGGAAGTGCGACAAGGAAGCCATGGCTGCTCCGCCGAGGTGCTCGGCGGAGGGAAACGTGTTAGCTGCAGGAGGAAGATGGTAAGGGGGAGAGACGAGTCTTTTGGGCCTTTAAATATGGGCCAGTTTTCAAAGAAGTCTCTTTATTGGATTAAGCCCACCTGGAAACTGCTCGGAAGAGTAGGGTTTGTCATCTTTTAGTGGTTTTAGTTAGGGAACGGCACGTCCGATACGTGACGCCCCGGACGTGATGGGACTTTTCCATCATCGTCACATTCGCGTCCAAAGATTTTGGAAAAATCCGTCACGTTGACGTCATCGTCATGGTTTGCGTCTTCCCCGTCATATCCCCGTCACCGGACGGCGTCACCGTCACGTGTGACGGGAAAAACAACCATGCAGAGGAGAGAATATTGGAGGGGCATATCTCCAATTATCTTTGGATGGCATCCTTTTGCACACGCAAATTAGTGAAGGGACTTTTCTGCAAAATGCAGTGACTTTTCGTGTTAACGACACCACGTGGTGAAATCTCAGCAGTCTAAAAGCTTAAATCTAACTATTTTTAAGCTTTTTTGGTCATTTTTTAAAATCCGTCACGGCCTTCATCCATGACGCCCGTCCTGTCATGTCACTCGTTCGAGGCCCCCCGTGACCGTCGCGTCACCATCACGCCCAGTTCGTCATCCATCACTGTCACCGTCGCGAGCCCCTAAATTTGTCGCCGTCACCGTCAGGTCATCCGTCACATTGCTGTCACCGTGACGTGACATGACGTGACGGATGATGGTTGTCGTTCCCTAGTTTTAGTTGACCTTGCTTTGATCTCACTCATCTCCCTTAAAAACTCCTCCCCAGGAAGTGATGATTCTGGTCAGCTCATTGAAGAGGGAAGAAGTGGCCTCTCTTTCTATGTTGTCCCCAGCTTCCTCTCAAGCTAGACAAGAGCTTCAAGCGTAGTGTTCGTATTTCTTGAAATGGAGACAATTTATCCATTGGCATTGGTCAACTCTCCCTCTGTTGACTCTAGATCATTCCATAACATTTTCTAATAAATATTACTCTACTAGAAGGAAACAGGGTTGGTCTGTATGCTTTCAGGTCAGGGTTTTAAAAAAATTTGATAACAAACATGTGAGGTCTATGTTATATGTCTTCCTTTGGATGCATTTTTTTTGCTTGTGGTTAGATTTATAAAAGGTGGAGCCAGAGCCAAGTGTCTTGAACTCCATGTCATTCATCACACAGAATGACGGTGACATGGACAATCCAGACTTCACATAATCAATGCATAAAACATGTAAGAAAATTAGTTCTCAAATGTAGCTTTCTCAACTATTTTTTCCAAATGGGTGATTTGATGGGATTATGCATGGCTTTCAAGCCAAACATCCAAGTCCACATCTTCTTCAGCATTTGTTAAAATATTTATATTCATTATTTTGCATGTGCGATTTGTATAATAGACTCCAAGGAAATATGCAATGACTTTTAAATAAAGATGAGAACTTGATGTCGTAATCCGTTGTCTTTATTTTTATAATCTAAACATTAATATCAATCACATTCTTCTTTCATTTTCATTTTATTTGGCTTTATTAAAAATAGCGCCAGAGCCATTCACCACACACGATGACGGTGACACGGACAAACAAGACTTGACATAATCAATGCATAAAACATGCAAGAAAATTAGTTCTCAAATGTATCTTTCTCTTCTATTTTTTCCAACTGTGTGATTTGATGGGATTATGCATGGCTTGCAAGCCAAACATCCATGTCCACATCTTCTTCAGCATTAGTCAAAACATTTATATTCATTATTTTACATGTTTGATTTGTATAATAGACTCCAAGGAAATATGCAATGACTAGTAAATGAAGATGAGAACTCGATGTGGTAATCCTTTGCCTTTATATGTATAATCTAAACATTAATATCAGTCACATTCTTCTTTCATTTTTATTTACTTTGGATTTATAAAAGGTAGAGCCGGAGCCAAGTGTCTTGAACTCCACTTCATTCACCACACACTTGACATAATCAACGCATAACACGTGTAAAAAAATTAGTTCTCAAATGTAGCTTTCTCAACTATTTTTTCGAAATGGGTGATTTGATGGGATTATGCATGGCTTGCAAATCAAACACCAAGTCCACATCTTCTTCAGCATTTGTTAAAACATTTATATTCATTATTTTGCATGTGTGATGTATATAATAAACTCCAAGGAAATATGCAATGATTAAAAAATAAAGATGAGAACTAAATGTGGTAATCATTTGTCCTTATATGTGATGTATATTAATTATAGAATAGTACTATATGCTCCTAGTCATATGATAAGTAAGTTTGATCATGTAATAATTGATGAGGATTTGCTAAATAGAGATATAGTGGATGTTATTCAGGGAAATATTTCAAGAAACTGATATTTATGAACCCATGGATGGTTTTATACCTAATTATCAATCTGGTTGATTCAGTTTATGATTGTGTGAGTGGTCCTTACACATGAGACACCAAATATATATTGTAGATGGACGGTTATATTTTGGTCATGCAATTCAAAAAGTTTCAGATCAAATTCATCGATGAAACCACCCAGGTGATTTGTGGCCAACATATGATTATACACCCTAATCATAAGAGGGCTCAACTTAAGGAAGAGGATGCAATAAAGTTCATGGCCCACACAATAGAAATGTCAAATAAGTAGTTATTTCATGGAACTTCGATAAAGTTGACCAATTCCCTGAGTGATCCCATTGGTTTCATGTGTGAGGAGGTATACATACAAGGTAATTGATGATAAAAAATTTCCATGAAATAGATTATTAACTTCCTTTACCTTCTAAAGGATGAGGTGTAGTTGGGGACCCCACTTGCTAGCTGCTCGATCTATCGATTGAGTTAAGTCAATCCTAGAACTAAAAAATGTCTTAGCTATAGTTAAATAATGTGGTCATCAAATAAAGAGTTATTCCAGTTATGGAGTTATTAAATTTATGGGTCCATGGACCTAAAGGGTCACAAGCATAAGGTTTCTTAGACATAAAAAATTACATTAAAAGTGAACGAGATTTTTGAATAAATATTTATATTTTAAAATAACTAAAGCCCAAAAAATATACCCTGTCCATGGGAACTCTCCTTTCAATGCAGCCCAAATAATGAGAAATATCCTCTTAGATCAATGGTTTCACTTGTCGAGTAGGCGATAAATGGATTCAATGTGCCAGTGATTGTAAGGATACTTCTATAGGATCAATATTTGTGTGACTCGTGATGACTCATTCAAGAAAATAAACATTGGTGCATTTGGTTTTGTGGAAAGGTAATTAAAGCATCACTATTATTTTCTAAAGTTTTTCAGGATTCATCAACTTGAACCTTGGAGAGTCAACTTGGTTGATTATTCTAATGTTAATTCAGTTTCCTAGCCTATTTGACATGCTCCCATCGACCAACAGCCCTCTCTTGCGATCCGATTCTTTCTAAACCCTCTGTACAAACCAATCTCAGGTCTTATAAGCCTAAAAATCATGAAACAAATATAAATCAATCTCTAAAAGTTATGTTGTGATTAAAATATGTAAAGGAGTTATGAAATAGAATCTGGATTTTTAAAGTATCCTAAAATATATAAAAATCACAATATCTAGAGGGAAATTCCAGTATCATTTTGTATATCATTTCATGCATGACATTTTCCATTGACTCTTTCTTAAAATAATCTAAAAATAAAAACACTTTTATGAATATTTATGAAATAATGTGAATATTTATGAGATAAATTTTCTTTAATTTCAATCACACGTTCATAAAATGATTAGTGACATATAATTTCATGATATGAATGTTGATATCATTGTGTATGCATTTCTGACACGCGAGACAACAAACACATCTTGTGTATGGACAAGTGGGTTTGGATCAATAAGTGACTGATCTGAACCGTAAAATGTCAATAAATAATTCTAGGAGTGTTCTAAAGGTGGGATATTATGTCCAAAAGTAACTGCTATTTGACTAGTTATAAGTACAAATCATCATATGCATTATTCAGAATTGACATTTTTATTTATTCATAATTTGGTAAAAAAGCACATTTATGCATTTACTATTTATAAAAGTATTAATAATTTCATTTCACTATGTAATTTATAAAAGGAGTCATTTCATATTGTATTACTATTTTTAGACTAACCCGTTTGACTTCCTTGAAGTCAAATCTTAAGGCTCTCAATTTTCTCTAGATTACTTGGAATCAAATACTCGGTAAATCTTAAAGAGAAATTAATGGGGTAAAATGGAGATGAGGGAAATTCCAAAAAAAGATGTGGACTAGAGGCGGAAGCCCGAGCCAGAACAAGGAGTACTGAAGGACCAAATCACTCTAGATTTAGAAGATATATGTATATAAAATGCATGGAAGAATATAGGGAATACTAGATGTGATGGAGCGCATCTAGACGACGCCAACGAATCATCAGAGGAGCCATCACCGACATCATCGCCATCACCAGCATCGCCACCGGTCCGAATCCAGCCCGACCGGCATGCCAAAGCGTCCGTGAAGACACCCGGGTTTAAATACCTTGGGTAGAGCACGTCCACATACACATCGTTTGTTTTTTCACCATTATGTTTTCGTCTTCGTCCGTATTGGTTTCTTTTTGTCATCATTTTTGTCCGTCTCATCATTTCATTTCCTATGTCAGTTATTTGTGTTGTAAAAGGGAGGGGGGTCCCTTATTGGACTCCCCTTCTTGGACCCTTTGTAAAGGGGCCCATCATGGCCTAAATAAGACCATGATGGCCCCACGTTCTTGTTTCAGATCTGGAATTGCAATTTTCAGTTATCGTCCAGGTCTCACTATGAGAAGAGAGGAAAGGAGAAGCATCAGAGGAAGAGGAAGGAGGAGAAAGTAGGAAGAGGAGAACAGGGGCTTTCCTTCTTCCCCCCCCCCCCTTTCCCCCATTGACCTCTCTCTGTCATCTGCAAAATTTTGCTGGTCAACGCCCGCCCACGAGGCAGACACCACCGGCCGTCGGTTTGTGTGACCACCCTCCGTCTTCCGCTGCCCGCGCATCCGCGTGTATGGCATAGACCGTTGACTAGTCGTTCGCACGCCCGCAGATCCGCCCAGTCGCTGCTCACTTGCCTTCCAACGGCGATCACTCGCGCGTCCACCGCCGGTCGACGCCGTGCACCCTCTACTAGTTGCAACCGCGCGTCTGCATTCCCTCAAGCGGCCATCTGCTGATCAGAGCGCTCGCCATCGGCCATCTGCTGATGCTGGTAGCATCCGTGCGCCAGTGTATCCCTTTGACAGCCGTCAACTGCACGCGTGCTCACCCACGAGCTCTTTGTCAGTTTCGGCTGCTCAACCACCTCCTACTGCTGCCTCAACGCTCGCCTTTAGTTGCCACTCCTGCACCCATGACCGGCCTTGCCCGTGCAACTCCCGCCGGTTGTATCAGAACGCTCGCCATCGGCCAATTGCACGTGCATCAGCGAGCCTGACGTCTCCTGCGTGCTTGCGAGTCCGCTGCCAATTGCCGTCTATGCGCCCATGGCGCCCGTCGCTTGCTGCCACCCGCACCCGCGCGCGCATCGCTGTGTTACTCCTCGATGTGATCTTCGATCACTTCCTCTCACGCCGCTTCATCACCATCTTTGAGTCAACCGTACCTTCCTCGGCACGTCCCTCACAAGTTCATCTCGGACCGCCATATGCATTGTCGACAAATCTTCGACGTCGAACACCGTCACCGACGAGGTATGTCGTTCCCCTTGCTCGCCCGTTAAATTACTTTCTACAGTATATTTTTGGCTGCACTCCACCGCGCTCGGGTTAGATTAGGTGAGAGGAAATTATCAAGAAGATTACGAATTTGAGCGTTTCCTAGGCATGGGCCGCGCCCGTCCGTTATGTGCGAGCCCCAACAGAATCCTTCCGTTCGGTGCCGTAGTCGCCGTCGTCGCTCCGACAAGGGTCAGAAGGTCACCGTCATCGTCAACGGCTACTGCCTCGGAGCTCGGAGCTCGGTGAATTCCCACACGTCAGCCCTGCATGTACATTTCGTCTAGGACATTTCGCATCACGTAGTTACATTCACTTAGTGATTTTATCCGTCGGACGACGCCATCGACGACATACGACATCAAGATGGATGATAGAAAATGATATCAAAGGGATGAGACGTGGATGAGATGGGTACAAGTGGTTTTGGATGTATCAACGGATGGGTTTACCTAAACTGATATGTTGATAAGAATATCACAATTAGGTGCCAGGGACTCACTTTATATCCTAAATTGTTACCAATGTCAAGGTAATTGGCTATTTTATTATGAGCTGCTCCACTTTCTTTCATCTTTAAATTGTACTCAATGATTTCAACAAAAACTTTATGGATATGAAACTCACTTTACTTCAGTAGGCCCACTGATGTGGAGAAACATCAAGATTGTCTTTACAGAGATATGAGGGACTATTTATAGATCTCAGTAGAGATGAGTAGAGGAGATAGAGTAAAAATGCCCTCAAAATTTCAACCAGAAATATGTATGGATATTCAAGTATTGCATTATAAATTTGGATGATCTGAGCTATTTATTTTACTCTCTCTCACACCTATTTATTTTCTTCTCAATCACCATCGTGTCAATGCAATCCACAGTTTCAATGAAGATTCTGCTACTTCTGTATTCAATTAACTGGCTTCTGATAATTCTCATCAATGACCACATGTACTCACATTATTTGAAACTGGAGCCCATGTTTGGGAATTTTTTTTATAAATTCCTCTATCCACTTTTCATGGTTTGACGCAGTTCCCATCACAACTTTGATATTTTTCTCTTTATTACAGAATTGTCATCATATTTTATTGAAATAAATGATAGAGATGTTGATGTGAGATAACAATAATAATAAATCATCATCATCATTATCATGTTTTAGTGCATTTTTTCCGTTCACTGAATCATTCCTTGACGTGTGTGCATTGATTCAGAGTTTGATATTTGGATTTATCACACTACCAGGTGATTCTGTGCATCAAAAGATAAAATATAGTCCATGATTGGAGCATTATCGCATCACAAATTGTGATGACATAATGATACATTTTCAATGACAGGGGTAGCCAATCATTAGCCATAATCCAAATGAATCAGACTGAGACTTGAGACGCATGTCAAAATGTATCATGTATTTATGTTCTTATTTTTGTTGAAACAATCATAAATCCCTGTTATTAAATCTTAAAATAATTATTCCACTTTAAGAATCAATTTCTGAGTTTTTGATTTTATAATATTTTAACATAATTTTATGGCATTAATTTTTTGAATACAATGAATATATAAATAATAAAATATTTAAATATCTTAGGGATTTATTATATTTTTAGAATGATAGTCCGATTTTCAAGATTTTATGGTATTCTTGTTGAATTGTTGAATTGCATGCCACGCGTTCTATCCAACACACAAATCGGAGAGAGAAAATTGGACGTCTCAGATCGCTCCAAATCGAATCAATGATATATATCGATCCAGAAGGATTTTCAGGTTTCAATTTTGAGGGTAACTCCATATTTACCTCATCTATCTGTCCACCTTCTTGATTCTATAAATATAGCCCCCCATCAATGAAAAAAGGTACCCTTAGATTTTTTCCTGCTTACAATTACCAGAATATTTTGCTCGTTCAAAATAACCATCGTTTGGTTCAGGGATCAGGGCTCAGCCATTGACCCATATTGTTTGGTTCAGGGATGAATGGGAGAAATCTAGTTAAGTTTTGTCCAGATATCAGAATGGCCATGTTAATGATGAATCAAGTTAATAAATGGATGATTATGGATCAAAATCAAATCAGGTGAGTTGATCAACTATTTGGTGGTACCAATTTGACCAGCCCATTTATTATTTTAAATTCATGTATAATGAGAGAGAGTTATACATAGAAAGATATACATATATAGAGAGAGATATACATAGAAAGATACACAAACACATGTATATATATAGACAGAGAGAGGGACAGAGAGATTCATAGAGAGATATAGAATGTATATAGAGAGAGGGAGAGGGAGAGGGAGATGGAGATACATTGAGAGAGACACATAGAGAGAAAGAGAGACATAGAAAGAGATATACATAAAGGAGAGATAGAGAGAGAAAGAGATAGAGACATAGAAAGATATACATAGAGAGACAGAGAGAGAAAGAGAGAGAGGCATAGAGAGAGATATACATAGAGAGAGAGAAAGAGATAGAGACAGAGATATACATAGAGAGAATGAGAGAGAAAGAGATAGAGACGTGGAGAGATATACATAGAGAGAGACTGAGAGAGAAAGAGAGAGAGACATAGAGAGAGACAGAGAGAGAAAGAGAGAGAGACAGAGACATAGAGAGAGATATATATACATAGAAATAGAAACAGAGAGAGAAAGAGAGAGATACCTAGAGAGATATACATAGAAATAGAAACAGAGAGAGAAAGAGAGAGATACATAGAGACATAGAGAGAGATATACATACATAGAAATAGAGACAGAGAGAGAAAGAGAGAGAGATATACATAGAAATTGAAAGAGAGAGAAAGAGAGAGACCTAGAGAGAGATATACATAGAAATTGAAAGAGAGAGAAAGAGAGAGACCTAGAGAGAGATATACATAGAAAGGGAGACAGAGAGAGAAAAAAAGAGAGACACATAGAGAGAGATGTACATAGAACGGACGACAGAGAGAGAAAAAGAGAGAGATGGTCAGGCCCAATTTCGTATTGTTATGTTTGGGCCTGGACAAATAAAATACTCTATGGTTAGGGCCAGTTTTGTCTTAGCTGTTATCACAGTTTCCATTGGGTCTCTCTCTCTCTCTCTCTAGAGGAGGGGGGGATAGCGGAGCCGGAAAGGCTACTTGTGCAAGGAACTAGAGCCGGAGTTCAGAGGTGATGGCTCGGGCGTTCTCCATGCGAGCGACAAGTTTGGAGAGATTACATCGATGGCCAAGCGCTAATCGGCCGTCAGCGAACCGTTGTTCAAACTTTCCTCTCCGTCCTTCTCCCGCCATGTCCTCGCGAATTGGAGGAGATTTCCCCCTCTTTCTTCCCCGGCGACTATGCCCTGCTTCCACTACCACCCCCCATCCTCGCCACATTTGTACAAAGAGCAGCAAATCAGGTCTTCTCTCTATCTATCTCTCTTTATATATGTGAATTTCCCACATAATCTCATTCTCTAGGCTTCCGTTTGGGCAGATTTTACATCACAGCTTGAGTTGGAGAAGCCGGACCGAAAGCCGAGCAGACAAGCCAGCGGGATATTCTGGATTCTACTGCTTAATCTTGCTCTTTTTTTGGCCGATCATTTGCTACAGGTTAAAAACTGACTAGTTTCTCGAATTCCGTTGCAGAAGAATTACTTTTGTTCCAAGGGCGTCATTTTTTATTTCATGTTAAAACATAAAAAGCAGACCAATTGGGAAACTTTGATCTATTATTTCCTCGCTCAGATTCAACAGGTGAAATCTCTGTACTTGTACCACCGGTGGCCGGTTTGGTACCAGTTCATCTCCGCAACCTTCTGCCACGCTGACTGGTCAGTTTACTCCATCCTTTTTCTTACAGTTCTGCTCAAAATTGACTTGCCCACTAATCTTGTTTCTCCACAGGAACCATCTTTCGAGCAACCTATTTTTCCTGTATATTTTTGGTAAATTCAAACGCCTCCTGTTCTTGGATGGACTGTAATTAAAGCAGCTAAAACTTTGCCCTTCTTCAATCAGGGAAGCTGGTGGAAGAAGAGGAAGGTAGTCTGGGCCTATGGATATCGTACATAATCACCGGCGTGGGGGCGAACCTTGTCTCGTGGCTGCTTCTTCCCCGCTCTGCAGTCTCCATGGGCGCCTCTGGTGCCGTATTTGGACTCTTCACCATCAGCGTTCTTGTCAAGGTGCAATTCAAAACAAAAATGAAAAAAAACAACCCTTTTTGTGGACAACAATTCTCAACTTTTTATACATACCATCCTCTTTTTGCAGTTGTCATGGGACTGGAGGAAAATCTTGGAAGTGCTTATTCTTGGGCAATTCGTCGTGGATAAGGCAAGCGTTTATGTTTTCTACCATTCACTTTACTTTAAAAGATATGGTTGAACAGAGATGGAGAGTTATATTTTTTCTGCAGGTGATGGAGGCGGCTAGATTTTCTACCAGCTTAAACGGCGGGATGGGAAGAGGAATGTATGGAGTCAACCACATTGCTCACTTCTCTGGGGCTCTCATCGGAGCTGCCCTGATACTGCTTATCACTAAGGTGCCCTCAAATGCTCAGGAAAACAAGGCCAAGAAATGAGAAGGTGCGATTTTGAAATAACCCTTGTGCAAATTAGAAAATATATTGGAGAACACAATAATTTTCATCCAATTAATGTCATGAACTTTCTGAACAGCAATAATTATTAAAACAACATACCTCGCCAAATTATAAACAGGGGATCTTAGGCAGTCAGCTTAGCACTCGCAGCCAGAGGATGATCCCTGCTGCCTCCCGCCGGCAACATCGATTGTGTCCGGGAGATATCTGCGACAAAGGGAATCAAGAAATTAAGGGCTACCCAGTTGGTAATCATCGATCAAAGATTTAAGAATATACACACATTTCTTCTTCTGGTTCGTTCTCCAGCGCGTTCTTTGCTATGCACTGGAAAGCAGCTTCAACATTGAATCCCTCCTTGGCTGAGGTCTCAAAATAAGGAATGTTACCCTTTGAAGCGCACCAAGCCTTTGCTTTCTTTTCCGAAACCTGATGAGAAAAATCAGTGTGAGATTTCTGTTCTCTCTCTTTCTCTATCTCTACTAGTTTTGTTGGGAAAGAGAAGTCTCACAACGCGGCTGTTTCCGTTATCCACGTCAATCTTGTTGCCAAGAACAACAAAGGGGAAATTTTCTGGATCTGACGGGTCGGCCTGTGCTCATATTGGAATGTGATCCGTGAGTTCTTCGGCAGATGGTTCGAAAATATAAAGGGGATTAAATAATTGGCACCTGGATGAGAAACTCTTCGCGCCAATTGTTCAAGTTATCAAACGATTTCATGACGTTGACATCGTACACAAGAACACAGCAGTCGGCGCCGCGGTAGAATGCCACGCCAAGGCTCTGAAACCTTTCCTGCCCAGCTGTATCCCAAATCTTGAACCCAGCAAAAGTCAGATAAATACAACAAAATATTACTTTTTCTGTCTAGTTGACCCAAACAATGCAAAATACGATCTCCTGAACCATGAAAAATGAAAAATTCGTAGTTGGTACAAAAGGTTTCAAGAATTTTAATGGAGTGGCGAAATTCCACACTCAAACGTAAATGCTAAGACCGGGGGAGAAGTGTTGAAAGTTACTCTCGCCTTTTCTCAGGGCTTGAGTAAACTGAAAAGCAGAGATTATACATCCCAAACAAATAAAATCGTGGAAATGTTTTCTTATGCTACAAAATGCCTGCCTCAAAGAAGATGAAGGAATTAATTGATCAAGCCCACTTTGATGCTGAGATAGAATAGGTTCTCGCAGTATAACTAATTCAAGGGTTTGATATATGTACACACAAAAAACTTAATTTCAAAGACGAAGAAATGAAATGAAGGTCCGACTGTCGGTGACTAAGTCAACTAGAATCGGATTCAGGATCTTTTTCAAATTAGAACGCCATCCTGAATCTATTAATGCATATTTGAACACAGAAACGAGAGAGGTACAGCTGATGTTTTGGAGTCCACATTTTGACTAGGGCCAATTTATGAAAAAACCAATTTAGACAACCACATCATGCCATGGAAATCTGTTATCAAGGATTGAGAGGATTCTATGGAGGTCCTGACTGCCTGCAAGACAAGGCAGTTCATCCAGAGACATTATATTCGTATCGGTTTAGTATGCATCAGAAATAGACCTCAGGTCATCCACATGCTTTACGCTTATTTGAGGAGTAATGGCACTGTAATGTCTAATCAACTATGTCTAATTTCAGAAAGAGAAATCGTTAATTTAATCTTAATTTGATTTTCATAATGAATCCTGTTGAAGCACAATACCCTGCTTAAAGATGAAAAGTAGCGGCCTTGCTATCAGCTTCAGCTTTTATCACAGTTGGTAATCGCTTGAATCCAACAAATCGCATTAAAACAACTAATTCCCTAGAATTTAGCAAATAAAGGGGTAATAAAAGATCTTCAGAAGATGGCATTATCCGACATACTCGTGCATGGGTTTGTGGAATTGTGTGCGGGTGGAGATAAAGAAAGAAAAAAAGATGCGACATACTCTTGGATTCATACCAACTGCCACACACAAGTCGGTTATTTCATGACAATTAATTGCACATTTTGCTTCCATTCAGACGTCAAGTGAATGCAGTTGAATCCGTCAGAAATTAATGATTTCGAAAGAGAAAATATCCACAAGTTCGTCAAATTTGATGTCACACTGTAAAGAGGATACGGCAAGGCAAAAACAAACACGACACTCGTTCAAAATACCTGAAGAGTGAACAACCTGTCCTCAAATTGAACCTCCTTCGTCAAGAAATCAGCCCCAATTGTCGCCTTGTACTGATTGCTGAACTTACGATTGACGTACCTAGAGGATCAACCGACCCAAAAGAAGGAATTTCTTCAAACCAACTATTCACCCTAAATCAGATTCGACAATATCGAAAAAGGAATCAAGATTAAGAACATACTGATTCATCAAAGACGTCTTCCCAACCCTGTTAAAGACAAACAAAATCACAATGAAAAAAAAAAAGGACACCATAACTACAGAAAATAAAATGCCAGGGAATCAGATCGAGGAAATAAAAAGACCAGAAAAAATTCAAGAATCCGGCAAACCAACAAGAAAGATACGAAAACATACCCACTGTCTCCAAGAATTATAACCTTGAGAAGCATCCTCCTCCGCGAAGCCATGAGACCGGTTCGTGCCTGTTCTTCACCAGAGAAAACCCCAAACAGAAGAGGAAAAGGCCGATCAGTATCAACTATCAGGCTCGCCGTTCAACCCGCCCTTCTGCCAGTTCATCGAAAATGGACACGTGGAAATTAAAAAAACATTTACAAAATAATTAAAATTATTTTGAGTTATAATGGGCCGTCTCCTACCCTATCTGGGCCTTATTCGCGGATTTGTATATTTTCCATTTTGTATAAATATGTATTCTAGAAGAGGAACTCGCAGGAAGGGCAGACGAGCGCTGAAGAACGCAGAGCGAGAGAGAGACGACGAGATGGGGGGCGGGATGGAGGTTAACAGGAACAAGTTCATCGAGGATTGGAGCACTGGCCGCGAGAATCTTGAGTTGAATTTCCGCTGGACCCGCCGCAATCTCGCTCTCGTTGGAATCTTCGGAATCGCCGTTCCCATACTTGTTTACAAGGGGATCGTCAAGGAATTCGTAAGAATTTCGGCCCTCTCCTCCGTTCTATATCGTAATTTGCTGTTTTTCCTGGAAATTCAGGGGTTGTGATTCAACCAGACGCATTGGCGATGGCTGAATCGTCTCTATTTTTTCTCGCAGCACATGCAAGACGAGGATGCGGGAAGGCCTCTGAGGAAATTCATCTGAAAAACCTCAATGCCGTGGGAATTTCTTCCCTTCTTTGCTTTTTGCTATGACGTTTGTCCAGGAAATCTGGCTCTCACCTATGCCGCCGGTTTGATTTGTGACATTCCCTCTTGCTGTCGAAGTAGAACTAGGGCACGTACCCTTGTTGATCTTCATTTTCGTTCTCTGCGCTCGTCAATAAATTGGGAGTCACACTTTTTCTCTGATTCTTTTCGTCGGAAAGGTCTCCCAAATAGCAATGTTCTTCCATCCTCCAGTTCGCCATTCAAAGGTAATCTCCAATTCATCCTGTATTAATTAACTTCAACATAAATTACCATCCGCTTATGGTATCGCAGCCTTCCAAGAAGCAATACTAATCATTGACGGAACAAAGATATTTGCTTGGTTACTATTTGATATCATTGAATTTTCGTAGAAATTTTCTAGTGGCGCATGTTAGAAGGGTATGTCTGGTGATATGTTATGATATATTTAGACTTTTTGGAAGATTTAGCCATGTTCACTTTAAGTTCAATACCGTGATGCTTCTTTTCTACTTAATAGGCTCTTATCTGATTCAACTCCACTTTTTATCTGATTTGCTTGATGAAGAATTGGAAGATAAGCTGAATAAGATAGATCAACTACACATCCGTCGGATAAGACAGGCATTTACAACCTTTTATTTCATATTCATTTGGTCGATTATAACTAGACATGGTTGTTCTGTTCTGTTCGTTTTAAACGGACATGGTTGTTCTTTTTTTTTTCAAAAACAAACAAAATTTGCGCATCCACACGTTCGCACAAAACTAGAACAAAATTCGCACAAAACTAGAACAAAATTCGCACAAAGTGATCAAAAGAATCGCACAGGGGTCTGTGCGATGTTCTGTTCGAATTTATTTTTATTCTGTTCTGAAAACTGAACAGAACGAACAATTCGCACAAATTGGCACAAAGAGAACAGAACGACCATGTCTAATTACAACCCCAAAGCCCAGCCTTTCTTTTCCTCCATTCATTTCCTGACACACATCAACCATAGTGAAAAGAGTTTGAACCTTTCTTTAAGACTATTTACAACCAAGGAGGGAATTCCCCTCCCCTCCCTATCCCCTTTTTCCAGCCCTAATCATCAAATTAGGGCGAAATCAAATCATCAATGAGCTGCTCCACTCATCTCCAGAAGGGGCGATTTGTTGAGTTGTCTTCTTCGAGCGCAAGATCAGGTGCCTGGAAAAGAGCCTCCGCCAGAGCTGGAGAGAATGATGAATGCACAGACAACGGAGAGGGAGAAGACGGAAACCCAAGTGCTCTCCGTGTACATTTCCATGGCGTCTGTGAAGGAAAACCGCGCCCTTTCTTCTGCCCAGTTGCGTATTCTGTCTGCCTCCGCCGCGTACAGTGCCCTCCCCTTCATCCATAACAACCCACCTCAGAGAAGTTTACCAAAGGAAGACATCAACGGGTTTCAGAAGAACCCAGAGAAGTTTTATTCTAATTTCTGATGGCTGGTACTTGGCGAAGAGGAACTATTTCTAAGAGTAGAAGTTCGGACAAGAATATGGGCAGCGAGGTTGAGTAGAAGTTCGGTTTAAGGGGAATTTCTTTCTGGGAAGATTCATGGGTCAAGATGGAGGATCCGACTTTCACAAGGAATTATATTTCTAGGAAAAGAAACTAAGAGAAGTGTTTATTCAAATTTGGTGAAGATCTATTTTCAAGAACGGATTCGGACAAGAACAACTCTTTTAAGAAAAGACCAAGGTTGAGAAGGAATTTCTTTCTGGGATGATTCATGGGCGAAGAGATTATAATTGTAGGAAAAAAAACTCAGGGAAGTTACTTTTAAGAAAATGAGGGATACCTGGTCGTCGAACCAGCGGCCACGTCGGAGCCAGGAAGTGACCAATGCGAATAGAATCCGAGGCGGGGTTAAATAGTTAATCGCCTTTCCGGTGCCCTTAACGATCCGCATCCTCGGAACCAGCGTCCGGGCCACTGTCTCGGGCAGCTCGCAGATGATGTTGAACATCTGCTTGTTCCTCAGACTCGATCCACTACATAAGAAAGGGCTCTCAATAAGGGAGGCCTTCATTTTTATTTTTTTTGAAGCATAATATGGGAGGGATTAACACATAAATATTCAGTATTGTCAAGGGCTTAACAATTACCTTAGAAGGAGCTCGGTCAGCACCATCCCTGGGGAAGCCGTGTGGACACCGACCTTGGATCGCTTACATTCCTCCAGAAGCGATGCCTGGAACTGCCTTAGCCCGCATTTGGTGGAACCATAGCTGGTAGAAAGACCAAGTTTTAGGGGAATTGATGATGATGATAATGGTGATGATGGTGATGATGATGATGAAGAATAGTCATTGTCTCCATCTTTCGTTGTCCTCACCAAGATGACAATAACGAGGATGAGATCGTCATCATCCCTCGTCTTTCGGCACAATAGTTATGACGAGAGAAGCTCATCCCTTTGTTAATCTCACATAATTGATAAGATATGGCGATGAAATCCCCATCATCATTTATCTACTAGAGGATAACGATGACGATGACTTCATCGTCACAGTCACTCAGGATGCAGATGACGACGATAGCTATGACAGGTTTTGCTTTACGACGACAATTTCGTCGTCGTCTTCAAAGACCACTGTAATGATGCAGGCGAAACGGGAGATTGAGAGTGAGAGGTGTACACAGCGGTCAACGGTGTGCTTGAGCCACCAGAACCAGCTCCATCCATATTAAAGATGTGCCCCCCCTTCGGCTGAGTAGTCATGATCCGCATGGCTTCTCTTGTGCAGACCAAAGATCCCACCAGGTTTGTCGATACAATCTGATTTGTAGATAAATGAAAACTTAGATTCCAAAGCAAGATAACGTATTATTATGGCCGATCTTAAAAATAATCTGATAATGGCAAGGATTGTTTACTTGTTCAATGTCTTCGTCCGTAAACTGCAGCAAGGGCCTGAAGCCTTTGTTTATGCCGGCATTGTTTATCTGTCAGCCACATGACAAAAAAATAAGTATCCCACTATTAAATTGAAACAATCATGGAGAAGAATGCAATCAAGAAAAGGGTCGAAAATTGCAATTGAGATTTTGTGTAACCCACCCAGATATCAATTGTTCCAAGCTCACTGACAGCAAAGTCGGCTAATTTCCTAACATCATCAGCTTGACAGACATCGCATGCAATTCCAATCACTTGCGCCTGGGACAAATTTGTTCTGGACTTCCGACCAGCTAAGCTCATACCTTCCTTTATGTTTTCCTCAAGCTCTTCAACAGTCTTCCGGACTGCTTCTGGGCTGCAAAAGAAATAAAACTCTGGGAGTCAGCAGCAAATATTAAAATATTGTGCAACTATAAATTTGTAAATAAAAAAAGAGTAAAAAAATGGAAATAAAGCGCTAACCTGCGGGAAGCAACAACAACACGATCACCAGAGAGGAGGAACTCTCTAGCCAAAGCTTTTCCCAATCCCCGAGTACTATCATAGATAGAGAAGAAGTGATTAGTACTGAAATATCCAATGACAAATACTGAAAAATTTTCAAATTAAACGCGAAAAATCCTGCTAATATTCTGTGGACTTCCAAAAGAAAGAAACTTTGATTTGAATCGATCACAAATTCGACAATTGTAATATTCTGGTAATCATTAAACCGATCTTTGCCTCGTAATAGAAAACGATTCACTGGAAGATTAGGAATATGGACACATTAGAAATACCTCCCGGTGATGACAACGTTGCGAGGCCCAGCCCTGCAGTGTTCATCCAAGACCATATTCGCACCGACCATGGTTCCTATCACTATTCCACCAAGCCAGCTGTACCATATCAACGTGTTCATCGGACCGTCGCTGCCTTTAGACAACACAAGATGGATTTAATCATAATACTGAAAATAAGGAAAAAAAAAAGAAGAGAAATATCTGCAAACCTGCGAGCTCAAAACCAATAGAGAGAATAACTCCAGTGCTCATCATGGTAAAGAGGTATCTACCCAGATGGCTGGCTAACTGTAGAGTCAACCCAAAAAACATCGATAAGATTCCGATTCCACAGTGAAATTAACCCAAATAGCTTTGCAAGAGTAAAAAATCTTCGATGAGACAGAATTAATTTACCGTGAAGAACATGGCCTCCGCCTTCTCCACGGCCTTCTTGTACTGCCCTTCATATCCCGATTTAGATCCCGTGACATTGACAATCAAAGATTTCAGGGAGTAGAGCCCCCCTTTCCGCTTCTTCCCCTCGTCTTGAGAAATCTCTCGCCTCCCAGAATCTCGATGTTTATCCTCAGATCGGAAAGAGCGGCATGGTTGAATCTTCACATAGCTACGGCGACCCGACGAATCAAATAGCGAGATTCCCCCAAACGAATTCTGAGAGGAGTGAAGGAAGAGGCGAATCCTTCGCCTGCAATCCGCCTTGGACACGTCAGTAAGGGAGGCGTGAGATGAGAGCTTCCCCGTCGCCGTAGCGGCTGCCGCCATAGCCGCCCGTTGATTCCCAAATCTGTGGGCGACGGAACTCAAGAACACAACGCCTGGCCTGAGACTCGCCCTCTCGTCGCTTTTAAGAGAAAAGATCCGAAGCTCGCAACGGGAATACCACACGTTTCCGTAATCTGATCCCCACACTCTTCACCACGTAGGCGTTCGGCCACGTCTGCCCGTCGCTTTTCCGTTTATCCTACGAAAGTTCTTTCTCGTTCTTCCGTCCCGACGACTAGATCTAAACGGCGGCTACCGTCAACAATTCTCCTGCTTCCTCGGAACGATCGCACGGTGAAAGAAATTACCAGATCTGAGCGCAGACTAGACGACGAAATCCATCCCTGCTCAACAGTAAATCCGAAGAACAGTGACCTGTAAATCCGAAGAACTCGCGACGAAGCTCGAGATCTTCGCGGAGAACGGAAATCCTCTTCCGCTGCCGTATGATCGTGAGAAGATTGAGCGGAATTTGATCTCTTGTGACCACGATTGGGACATTTCCCATCACACTCGAGCTTGATCGCCCCCAAATTTTCTCTTAATATAGTGTTAATTATTCTGTTGATTTTTTTTTACAAAGGGGAATAGTATTTTTAATTCCTTTCTGAAATCCGTACAGGACGTCTGGGCCCACTTTAGATTTTTTGGAGAAATATCTTTGATCAGCACAGCGGTTCCGTCCTCCGTCATGTTCCGTTCGTCGTCCGTCCCCGAACCTTTTAAAGAGTACTGGCCCAATAAGGTAAGGGCCATATGAACAATTTTAGTAAATATTGGGGCTTAGTTACAAGTTCTTGGCGTCGGGAGCGCGGGAAACAAGTTGGGAGAGGTGGGAAGAGAGGATTGCAGATCGAGACTCGAGAGGAGGAAGAAGAGAGAAAAAGATGAAGAAATTCCCTGCATTTCCTTACGAACCCTACCCGATCCAGAAGGATTTCATGGCTGCTCTGTATGAATCTCTGGAGAAAGGAGGCGTCGCCATGCTGGAGAGCCCCACAGGTGACTCCTTTATCTCTTTTACGACGCGTTTTTCGATCATCTGATTTCGTTTTGCCGAATTCAGGCACCGGGAAAACACTGAGCATCATCTGTAGCGCGCTTCAGTGGGTCCTCGATCGACGGCAGACGCCTAAGATTGAGAGTAATTTGCCTGCCAGTGGAAGTGGCTGTTGCGACGATGAGCCGGATTGGATGAGAGATTTCGTCGTTGAGACTGCGGAGGCCACCGATGTACAAATAAAACCAAGGAAATTGGGTGCCGCTCGCAAAAAAGACCATGATGTGTGTAAAAGAGAGGTTGCGTCTTCTGGCAATGCGGCAGAAATCGACGATTCAGAGTTTCTGGTTGACGAGTATGAGAGTGGAGAAGATACTCCGGGCGGGAGAAGATGTTCGAAGTCTAAGAGAGATCGGGTTTCAGGTTGGGAAAGCAGCGATGAAGATGAAGCTTCAGAAGGATTAGAAGAGGAAGTGGGGGTGACTCCAAAGATATATTTCTGTAGCAGAACCCATTCACAGTTGTCGCAATTCGTAAAAGAGTTCAAGAAGACGAAATTTTCTTCTGAACTTAATGCAATTTGTTTGGGGTCTAGGATGAATTTATGCATAAACGAAGGTTCTGGCAGCTCTTGCTTCGTCTGTTAGGTGGAAGTGGAGCTCATCTTTTTTTTCATTTTTTATCCGCTCATGTCTGCGCAGGGGTTTTAAAACTGAGAAATTCAAACAGGATTAACGAGAGATGTCTGGAACTTCAAAGGAATACCAAGCAAAAGATTGTCAAAGAATTCAAGCCCAAGGTACATCTTCTTTGCTTTCCTTCCGGTTGAAAATTTTAACATATAGTGAGTCCATTGTCGGACTTTGAACGAAATATCAGAAAATTAGAATTTTCATAAATTTGTCTCCGCTTCACATAAATATATGTCAATCAGTCTATCTCAACGAACAATCTGTAAAATTAAAGGGAAATATTTCTTAAATTAAGCTGTTTTTCTTTTTCTCCCACAAACCTACTACTGCACGATGTTTTTGAATTATGAATCGTGTATGCATAGACATGATGGGTCGTTTCTCCTCAAACTTTGAGGCGACGATACGCTCTCTGATCAGTGATATTATTTTCACAATTCGCAGGGGGAAAGTGGACAAGGGAGAGTCCAGCGGAGTAGAAATTCAAATTGTTGCCCAATGCTGAAGAAGAGGAGCCTACAAACTGAATTCAGGGATGAAGTTCTTGACCAAGCTGTCACCGACATTGAGGATCTCGTTGGCCTTGGAAAAACATTAGGAACATGCCCTTATTATGCTGCTCGGAGAGTTATTCCGGCGATTGACCTTGTCATTCTTCCGTATCAGTCTCTTCTTCTGAAATCTGCGCGTGAGTCGCTTGCATTGAACTTAAAGAACAACGTCGTCATCATAGATGAAGCCCATAATCTTGCAGACGCTCTGACTAATATGTATAACTCAAGAATCACCGTGTCTCAGGTAAATTTTCCTTTTGTTCATTTCAATATTTATTTCTTCCAAGAGCATCTTTCCCGGATTAGGACAAATATTCTCACTCGTAAATTGACATTCAACGTATTTTCTTTTCGGGGTCTTTTGGTGACCTTCTTTTATCTTTTAGTTGGATAATGTAAGAGCCCATCTTGATGCGTACTTTGAGAGATTCCGCGCCTGTCTGGGACCCGGGAATCGACGATACATTCAGACGATTATGATTCTTGCCAAGGCTTTTCTTGGGACACTGCTTGGATGCGAGAATGGTACTGGCGTTCATGTAATGAATGCTTCAGAACCAAAGATTCCTGCTGATTATTCGATGACCATAAACGAATTCTTATTTTCTCTCGACGTTGACAACATCAACTTAGTCAAGTTATGCCAGTATATAAAGGAGTCCAATGTCATCCACAAGGTGCGCTGCATTTTCCTGTTTTAAAATTTAAAAAAATGACCGAATTGCAAAAGCATAATTCATATACTTGTGTTTTAGGTGAGCGGGTACGGAGCGAAGAATTTCAACTTGAGTGAATGCAATAATCCAGAAGGGACCATCATATCAAGCTTCCAGACATTTTCTGATCTGTTGCGTTCCCTAACTAATGGTAATGATGACGGAAGGGTAATAATTGCAAGGCGAGACGCCAAATCATCATGCGAGAAATCTGAAGAAGGATACATTAAATTCGTCATGCTTTCTGGCGAGAAGATATTCTCTGATGTCATGCTCACACCTAAAAACTAAACTATTCAATTTCCTCTCCGGACGGTAAATGACCCGTGAGTTTTGTCAGATTGTGGAAGAAGCCCACGCCGTCGTCCTCGCGGGAGGAACACTTCAGCCGATCGAGGAGACAAGAATCCGATTATTCCCTCGCCTGCCTGCCGATAAACTTCATATCTTCTCATGCAATCACATCGTTCCTCCTGAAAGCATTTTGCCCCTTGCCATATCCCAAGGGCCATCTGGGAAAACCTTTGATTTCAGCTACGCTTCCCGCTCTTCCCCGGAAATGGTGAGTTCTTACCCTTCATTCTATTAATAATTTACTGTGGATTACCATGCTTAAAAAGTTGTCAAGGGGGTTTATCATTATAGTTGCGGATGGTCCCGAATGTGGACGATGGATGGGACGGGACGAATTTCATTCCGTCCGACGTTCGGATTCAGTGTAGGGACGAAGGACGAGACGAATTTTCCTCCCGTCCCTTGTCCCGAATGAAAAAAACCCATTTTATATGTTTAATAATATTAATATAGATCTTTCCAAGTTTTTTAGGGAATTACAGAAGAGAGAGAATGCGAAGGGCCATATGTACAACTATTTCTAAGCGGCGTCCGTGCACGCACGAAAAAAAAGGGACTTTGATGCAAATTGCCATTGCGAGGCCATGTGGCTACATCTCAACCGCCGGATGTGAATCCGGCGGTTTTCCGTCCAGATTCGTCCGTCCAACGTCCAAGACCTCCGGACGGACAGTTTTTTCGTCCCATGGGACGAAAACCATCCCGTCCGGTGGTCCCCGGGATGAATTTTCGTCCCAAAATTCGTTCATATCTTTGGACGGGATGATTTTTTCTCCCGGGGTCAAAAAATTGTCCTGTCCGTGTCCCTGCACTACGTTTATCATCTGGTTACAGATGGAAGAACTTGGGCGTTTTCTTTGTAACGTCGTGGCCGTCGTTCCCGAGGGCATTGTGGTCTTCTTCGCTTCCTTCGAGTACGAGAGCCTCGTCTACGAAGCGTGGAAGAGCTCCGGAATCCTCTCAAGAATTGAGAAGAAGAAGCTCATTTTCAGAGAGCCCAGAGGCAGCAACGAGGTGAGCCTTGTTCTTAAAGACTATGCCGAAGCGATCTCTTCCGGTGGTACACGTGGCGCGCTGTTATTGGCCGTCGTCGGGGGAAAGGTCTCCGAGGGCATCAACTTCGGCGATGGTATGGGACGGTGTGTTGTCATGGTGGGTCTTCCCTTCCCGAACCCGTCAGACGTGGAGCTGATGGAGAGAGTCAAGCACATTGACCGTCTGGGGGAGTCAACGGTCAACCCAACTATGGATGACGTGGCGTTTGAGGGCTTGAGAAGTTGCACCCAGAGAGGGAGGGAATACTACGAGAACCTCTGCATGAAGGCCGTCAATCAGTCCGTGGGTGAGCATTTTTTGACCTGAAGTCAACCCTAAATTTTCATCATTTTGACTTTTTTGGCCGTGGTCAAGGCCGTGCGATCAGGCATATCACGGACTACGCCGCCATCCTCCTCGTTGACTCCCGTTACACTCCGGCGGCTTCTAGAAGGTTGGCTTCTTCGCGGCCGGTTGATAAGCTTCCCCAATGGATAAAAGCCCGGCTCGCGTTTATCTCTGGCAGCTACGGAGAAGTCCACCGTCTCCTCCACCAGTTTTTTCAGTTCAACAGTCAAAGGTGACAGACAGCTTACTAGCACAAGTCATCATCATCATTATCATCTCTCTCTCTTTCTAAAAAACTCCCCCAGACCTACTTCAGCCCACTGAATCTTCATGTGTCTCTCCACCAATTACCCGCCCAATATATATAAATACACCTTTCTCGCGTAACTGTTATTTCTGCTCACTTCAATCCAAAGAATCTTCTCCATCTCTCTCACCTTTACCGTCCCAAGTGATCATCATCATCTCTCCATCTAAACAGTTCTTTCGTACGGAAGATTGTATCTGTCTCACCTTTACCGTGCCAAGTGATCATCATCATCTCTCCATCTAAACAGTTCTTTCATACAGAAGATTATATCTCTCTCACCTTTACCATGCCAAGTAATCATCATCATCATCTCACCATCTAAACAGTTCTCTCTCTCAACTTCGCCCTCCCAAGTCATCATCATCACCGTTATCTTATTCTCTGCGTGAAGATCTATTTGAGGCAACAATGGAGGCAAGAACTGTTTCAGCAGTATCAGAAAGAAGGGTTAATATCACGCGACAGTCCAAACCACGTCGAAAGTCTGCGACCTAACCTTAGCTTTTTTTTGGTACGGTATATCCCAAACTCACTAAGTCGTCTGCGATATATCCCGGTGATGACGTGGAATCCATCGTGGCTGCCAGGTGGATCGTCGACCAGTTTTTGACCTGGCAGAACCCACCTGGCAGCCACGCTGGACTCCACGTCATCACCGGGATATGTCGACCTGCCAAGGGTTTTCGGGTAAGAGAGAGAGGGGCATTCTAGAGAGAGAGAGAGGCGGGCTAGAGAGAGAGGTTCTAGAGAGAGAAAGAGAGGTGTTCTAGAAAGAGAGAGGCATTTTGTATAGAGAGAAAGGGAGAGAGAGGCACTCTAGAGAGACCCGACCAAATCGAATCGCGTGGGAGAATGCGGGAAATTTATGAACAGAGAGTGGGGGGGGGGGAGAGAGAAAGAGAGCGAGAATGCTTCCGGGAAAGAACGTCTCCTGGGGTACGTTTCTCATTTTAATAATGCATTCTTGCTAGAATGCAACACGAGAAGACGTTCCAGAGATCGGCGTCTTGGTATAAGTTTGTGGAAGAAGTACCAGAAAGAAATTCCTTGAAAGAACATGGAAGTCTCATCTGCGAAGATCGTCGTTCTCCTCGTAAATCTGCAACGAAGTTGAAGAGACCGTAGAAATCTCGTCTCCGAAAATCGTCGTTCTCCTCGTAAATCTGCAACGAAGTCGAAGAGATCGTAGAAATCTCGTCTCCAAAAATCATTGTTCTCCTCATAAATCTGCAACGAAGTCGAAGCGATCGGAGAAATCTCGTCTCCGAAGATCGCCGTTCTTCTCGTAAATCTAGAAGGAAGAGGAAGAAATCTGAGAAAGCTGGCTGCGAAGATCGTCGTTCTTCTCGTATTTCTGTAACGAAGTGGAAGAGATCTTAGCTCCGGTGGCGAAGAGTGACGTTCTTCTCGCCAATCTACAACGGAGCAGAAGATGTCTGAGTTATTCTGAGGCAGAGATCGTCGTTCTCCTCAGAAATCTACGATGAAGCCGAAGAGACCTGAGCAATGCTGCAGCGAAGATCGTCATCCTCATCACGAATATACAATGAAAACGAAGAGACCTGAGCAATGCGGCCGTGCCGATCGTCGTCTTCATCGCAAATCTACTCCGAAGTGGAAGAGTGATCCAAGAAATCATCGTCGTCCTCATCGCAAATCTACTCCAAATTGGAAGAGTGATCTGAGAAATGCGGCCGCGAAGATCGTCGTGCTCATCGCAAATTAACACCGAAGAAGAAAAGTGATCTCAGAAATGCAGCAGCGAAGATCGTCGTGCTCATCGCAAATTAACACCGAAGTGGAAGATTGATCTGAGCAATGCGTCAGGGAAGATCATCGTCCTCATCGCAAATTTACAACAAAGTGGAAGATCGACCTGAGCAATAATGCTGCGAAGATTGTCATCCTCATCGCAAATCTACAACGAAGAGGAAGATTGATCCGAGCAATACGTTAGCGAAGATCATCGTCCTCATCACTAATCTACAACGAAGAGGAGGATTGATCCGGGCAATGTGGCAGCGATGATCGTCGTCCCAATCACAAATCTACAACGAAGAGGAAGAGATCAGAGAAATGTGACGGAGAATCTCCAGAAGCTCCTTCCGCCGGCGATGTCGACGGCGATCCCCGCCGGAGAACTCGTACATCCGGCCGTCGATCTTGATCACGCTCCGGCCATGATCCCGCCGTCGGATCCCCGACCTCGCCTCCTCCTTCTCCTCCCACATCCCCGCGGCGGCGTACACATTCCCCATCTCCACGTCATCTCCGTCGCCCTCCACCCCGAGATCCCGTAACCGCCGCCGCACCGCCCGAGCGCCGCCAACCTCCCCCCTCATCAGCATCCTCCACAGGACGGCGGTCGGTGCCGAGCCGGCGGCCACCTCCGCCGCCGCCGGCGCGGCAGAGCGCGTCGACCACGCAGCCGTAGTGCGCCGCGCCCCGCTCGAGACGGTGCTCCGACCGCATCCTCTGCAGCAGCCGCAGCGCCTCGTCCACGCGCCCGGCGTGGCTGCAGGCCATCAGCGCCGCCAGGAAGGTGACTGGACTCGGCCACATCATCTCCCCGAACAGCGCCAGCGCCTCGCCGGCGCGGCTGTTGACGGCGCAGCCGAAGATCAGAGCCGTCCACGTCGCGGCGTCGCGGATCGGACAGCGGTCGAACAGCGCCCGGGCCTTGTCGATCGCACCGCACTTGGCGTAGAGGTCGATCAGGGAGTTGGTGAGGAAGAGGTCGGGAGGGGTCGAACGGCGGATCGAGAAGGCGTGGAGGGAGGAGCCGAGGCGTAGGGTGGCGAGGCGAACGCCTCTCTCTAGCCCGTACTCTCTCTCTAGCCCGCCTCTCTCTCTCTCTCTAGAATGCCCCTTTCTCTCTTACTGGAAAACCCTTGGCAGATCGACATATCCCGGTGATGACGTGGAGTCCAGCGTGGCTGCCAAGTGGGTTCCGCCAGGTCAAAAACTGGTCGACGATCCACCTGGCAGCCACGGTGGACTCCACGTCATCACCAGGATATATCGCAGATGACTTAGTGAGTTTGGGATATACCGTACCAAAAAAAAAGCTAAGGTTAGGTCGTAGACTTTCGACGTGGATTGGACTGTCACATGATATTAACCCAAAGAAGAAAGAGGGGAGGGGAACAAATAAAGAAGAATCAGAAAAAAAGAGAAGAGACGAACCAGAGGGGTACCCAACCTCAATTTTTAGTCATGTCCCCGCGATTTCGGAATCATTATCCCAGCCTAATAATTATCGGTACTCACTATCATTTCGAGTATATAACAGAATCAAGAGATCCGGAGAGATTATTATGTCATCATCTAGAACTCTCTCGCTCCGTTCAAGACATTCTTGTTCGCACAATCTCTCTCCAATCTTTACCCACCCAATTCATTATCTCCTTGCATCATCATCCTCTCTCCATTAAGATATTTCTTTTTACCAACTTCAGCCCACAGAAGCTTTTAAATATTCATCCCTTGCTCCAAACTGATCTTTCTACAGTCTGCAGAAACATCATCTTCATCTTTATAATCTCGTTCTAAACAGTTTTTTCCTGCCCAGTAGCTTTTATCTCTCTCTCTCACCTTCCCTCTCGGAGTCATCATCATCATCATCTATCTCTCTCACCTTCTCCGAGTCATCATCATCATCATCATTTATCTCTCTCAACTTCCTTCTCCGAGTCATCATCATCATCATCATCATCATCTATCTCTCTCACCTTCCTTCTCCGAGTCATCATCATCATCATCATCTATCTCTCTCACCTTCCTTCTCCGAGTCATCATCATCATCATCATCATCTATCTCTCTCACCTTCCTTCTCCGAGTCATCATCATCATCTCTCTCAACTTCCTTCTCCGAGTCATCATCATCATCTCTCTCAACTTCCTTCTCCAAGTCATCATCATCTATCTCTCTCAACTTCCTTCTCCGAGTCATCATCATCTATCTCTCTCACCTTCCTTCTCCAAGTCATCATCATCATCTATCTCTCTCACCTTCCTTCTCCAAGTCATCATCATCATCTATCTCCCTCACCTTCCTTCTCCAAGTCATCATCATCATCATCTATCTCTCTCATTTTCCCTCTCCGAGTCATCATCATCTATCTCTCTCGCCTTCCTTCTCCGAGTCATCATCATCTATCTCTCTCACCTTCCTTCTCCGAGTCATCATCTTCATCATCATCTATCTCTCTTGCCTTCCTTTCCCGAGTCGTCATCTTCATCATCATCTATCTCTCTCCCCTTCCTTCTCCGAGTCATCATCATCTATCTCTCTCACCTTCCTTCTCCGAGTCATCATCTTCTATCTCTCTAAACAGTTGTCTCCGACCCAGTAGCTTCGATATCCCTCTCTCTAGTTCTTACTGGGGGGGAAGCATGTGCTGCCTGCAGGGGGAGTAACCCACCATGGCGTCAGCTTCCGAGCAACCCCTCATGTGAATAGCGGATCCAGGCCCGGTTCAGACGCTCCCGAAGGCAGCAGCAAATACGAACGTTGACATCCGGCCGGCTCATCAAATACTCAGAAAAATACCCCTCGGGAAAAAAAATTCTAAATTCGGTACGTACCCTTCTTTCTGCCGGCTCTACGCTTAGCCCATGCAGAGCATTAACTCCCCCCCATCCCCTTCACTCACCCACCACCCCCCCCCGGCGCCATCTCCACCGTCCGATCCGGATCTCTCCCCGTACGGACGGTGATGGGATGCTTCGGGTCCGAGTTGCCGCCGGCTCCGCATGACATAATATCCCAAAACCCGGCCTGATGTGATCATGTCCAAATGATCCTCATAAGCAGACCCTATATATCTCACATCTCTCTATCTCTCTCACTAGAAAGCTAGTGAGAAGTATGACGATGGAGAGAAGAGGTCTAAAGCAGAGGGTGATGGGAGCTCTACGAGCCACGCTCAGGCGATCCCCTTGCAGCGCTTCGTCTCGAAGCCTGCGAGAGATCGCCTACGAGCCTTCCTTGGTCTCCATTGCCCCGCCTTCCCCTCGCCAGCTCTCTCGCTTCTGGTTCGGCGACGTGGCGGAGGAGCTCCGTAAAGCGGAGGAGAAGATGGGTCAGAGGAAGAAGAAGACGAAGAGGAAGAGGCGCAAGCTTCTGACCAACAGCTACGGCTTCACCAGCTCTTCTTCTTGCAGAGACGACAGCGACGACGACGACGACGACGACGACGGGGAAACTCTCTTCAGCAGCGACGAGACTCTTCTCTCGTCTCGGAGCTTCTCTTCAGACTCTTCCGAGTTTTACTACTACTCGCGGCCGGTTTCAAGCAAGAGGAGGAAGAAGCCAGCGAGGAAGATGACAGCGAGAATCAGCTCTAAGAGGTGGAGACGGCGAGCTTCTTCTGTTTCTTCTTCGTCTCCCTTCTCCGGCCATGGCGGGTTTGCCGTTGCGGTGAAGGAGATCGCGCAGGCGGGTTTTGCCGTGGAGAAGTTTTCCAGCGACCCGCGCGAGGATTTTCGGTGTTCGATGCTGGAGATGATCATGGAGCAGCAGATGTTCGGAGAAGCGGAGATGGAGGCGCTGCTTCGAAGCTATCTCTCTCTCAACCCTCCCTCGCATCACCGCACCATCATCGAAGTTTTCTGGGAGATTCGCGAGACTCTCTTCGGCGAGACGTTTCTCTCTTGACCCGAGAGAAAAATCACAAAAATCTCTCTTTTTCCTTCTCTGTCTCTTTCTCGCACTGCCGGCGGTTCTTCCGCGAATTGCTGTTGTGTAAGGTGTTTATTAAGTGTGGAAAGGTGAATTCCTTTGTCCGCTTTCTCATGGGCTGTTTTGAATTGTAGAAGCCGACGAGGAGAGACTGTCCTTCGGCTGCGTTGCTAATTTTATACGACGACGACGACTCTCCCACGTTTTGGAAACCCGTCAGTCACCGATATGCAATCAACGTCACCCTGATATAGACATGTTTGAAAGAAAAATGAAGGGATGGCCTAACGGAATCTCCACGCCTAGATTTGATATGACTCGTTCTAAAACTTTGATCACTATCAGTAATGGTAATTAATCTGCATATCAATGACGACACCCATCAACTGAATTCCTCGCTTCTTGCGAGTTCTCTCGCTGTAGATTATGAATCTCGGACCAAAGGTAGTCATTTCAATTTGAATGGAAATCCGGTCTTTTACGATCGTTTCAAGTGGAAATGAAAAGACGGATTAAGATGGCGGCCGCGTGATAATCGATCCCAGCTCTCCTATCGCACTGTGCCGCCGGCAGAGCCGACTGCGACAGATCTAGTCTCCTTTTCCACCCACTCAATAACCCTCCTGAGGATCAGATATAGAGATAGAGAGAGAGAGACTGTAGCTTGCCGATACGTCAATGCAACAGTCCCAGGCTATCGAGCAGAGGACATAGAGAGAGAAAACGGAAGAAAGCACAATCTATTTTATATACTCCCTGCCTTCTGTGTCTATGCTGTGCAACCCGGCGCCGTCTGTTGCCAAACGCGAGAGGGAACTCGACCTCTGCTCCGGTCTGACATACCGAATAAATCTAGAGAGAGAAAGAAAAGATGGGGGGAGGGTGAAAGGCGGCCTTTTTTCACGAAGACGACCTCCACTTCTATCGGGTTCCGACAGATGGGTAGATAGAGAAAGAGATGGGGGGAGGGAGAGATGGCTTAAATGCCTGTTATCCGCGGCTTCGTGTGTTGATCCGACAGAGAGGATAGAGATGGAATGAGAGCGAGAGAGAGAGAGAAGGGTGAAGGGTGAAGGGGGACTGGAGACTGGCAGTACAGGCTACGATAAAGCTTTACAGCGGCCTGTAAACCCCTATTTCTGCGCATTGAATGCTACATCGGTTGTGGCGCCTCGGCTGTTCGAATTCCAAGCTCATCAGGACGCCCCTATCTCTTCGGTCTGCCTTCCGCAGGCATTGGAATCGCAAACATGTCGTCCATTTAATGAATTGGCGAGGGAATGTTAGAGGAGTTTGCTCGCAAGAAGACAAAACAGATGCAGACCCGTCCCCCCCCCCTGAAATACCCGACGACTGCCATCCCCTCATTTTTCAAATTTTCCATTTCCATCGTCTCTCTCTAGATTCCTCTCTTCTCCCTCCTCTCATTCTCTCTCTCTCTCTTCCTGTCTCTCATTCTTTCTCCCTGTCTGCCTCTCTCATTCTTTGGCCCTCTCTTATTCTGTCTGTCTGTCTCTCCTTATTCTCTCTCCCTCTTAGGGATTGGAAGTTCATTAATTTCCCTGTAGCTTCCAGTATACAGTCCTGTTAATGTGCTGCAATATCTCTGCGTACCCAAGTGGTTGATTCTTTCATTATCTATTTGCCTACCTATTCATCTATCAATATGATCAGTCGGTCCATTTGTCTGTTTGCATACTTGATTATCCTACCAATCTATTTATCTATCCATGTAGTTACCTATTGATCCTCCGGCCATCTATCTATTTAAGGGACTGAGGAGCTAGTATGGCTTATAGAGCTGTTGGACATAGACGGATGTCGTTTTTGGACGGACTGAATGGGCTTCCGTTCAGTTATCCGTCCAGGGCACTTTGATTCGTCTGATTTGTCTGCATATGCCTGCATATTTATCTATACCAATATCCCCCCTCCATTTAAAACAAATGTTCAAATTCTTATCAGGTGACAACATCTATGTCAAGAAGCGCACACAGACAGTAATTAATAAAGTAAACGCTAAGTAGAAAGTAAAGGAACCCTTAAAACTCTAGCGGAAGACAAGGTCTAATCTTCATATTTAGATTTGCCCATGAGCATCCACGCCTTCATGAACTACTCTCTGAATTTTTCCACATTGTGCATGCTTTCATTTGTTGTAGAAGAACAATCATGTGGAAAATGAGAACTCGTGTACAAACCATGTTTTTTTATAAGTTATGGATTGGTAAAAAACAACGTTATCCTAATATTTGTCATTTTGTTCCCTTTTATCACTATATAATCTCCCTCTTGGCAGAAAACATCAGCCAACAGTATTTACTGAATTAATGTTGAAACAAACTGAGTATTGAAACATGCATACCACGGCAGCATATTTTAATCTACTATAAAAGAGAATAAAATGTGCACTAGTCCTAAAAAACATCAATTATTTTAAAATATACAAATACATAATAATAGTGTTACAATAAGAGCCTAAGCACGGAATGTGGACCTACCTCAAATGTGAAAAATACCTTGATCGTAAAAAAACAAAGTAAATAATCCATCGCTTCCCAATATAAAATATGAACTTAAAAATACATGAATGGCACAAAGACAGAAAGGGGCTGAGGATGGAATTTTGGTCTAGCTCATGAATGAAAAAATATTATTGAAGAATAAAAATAATGGACACCTGAAAATATAAAAGGCACAATAAGTGTGCTTGTCAAAATTCCATCTAGCTCCTATTTGTATGCTGCACTGCAATAATTACAAATGGAGTAAATAAAATAAAAAAAATGGCTAGGAATGGGGTCATAAATAATAAGACAATGATGAGTAACAATAAGAAAATGAAGAAGTAGAAGAATTATAAATGAAGACTATGAATGATGAAGACAATGAGTAAGAAAAAGCCACATGAGAAATGAAAATACGAAGAAGGACAAAAAATAACTCAGTCGTAGAAATATCATGAATAAAATGAGAAATAAAAAAATAGGAAGCAAAATTCAAAGAAGAAAAGGCAATATTATATGATAATAACAAAAAGACTAAAGTATTTTGAATCTAATCAGGTTAGGAGTGTGATAAAATCAAATCATATCATAATTATAAGTTGATCAGAGTCAAATCTGATCATAACTCAGTCCTGACCAGGTTGACTCTAATCCATGTCACAAGCTAAGGAGAATAAAATTCTGATCAGTTTATGAATCCTATTATAATTCAATTTTAATCAGGTTGAGGCCTTGATCAAGGTTGATACTCTAATCACGCAGTTCAGTTAAGATGGTCAGTGAGATTTGGGGGTCATCTGTACAAAAAACATAGTAACTAGTCATCCAGCTATGCCATAAAATGCCATAAAAAACATTTTATGGCATTTAAAACAATAAAATCAGATGTATGGGTGATCCACCATAAAATACATACTATAAGCACACTCTGACAGGGAAAATATTTAGAAATATCTGTAGAAAAAGGGAAGCATGAGAGCAAGACACTAGTTTTCGTTGTCAGACCATCTTCTAGATACCTTTATTCCATTCGCTTATATAGCCTCTATCCAAATCAGTTTAATTAATTGATATCAAATTGATAATAGAAGTTTATTTTATCTACTTTGTACTCCAAAAACAATGCCCTTTTCTTGCAACCATTAGATCTCTTCGCAAGCCCACAATTTTCCTTGCAAAGAAAACTAAAATTTTGAGATATATTTTACACCATTTAATTATTACAAAGCTTTACTGCTAAGTGAATGTTTAGTAAATTTGACATAAAAGAAGAAAAACTCTTGATAGGAAAAGAACAAGGAAAAATCTAATTATGTTCTATTCAACTCATGAAGTGTACTTATTAGTAAGAAAATAAAAGAATTCATAAGAGAGAGAGAGAAACAACCTACAACTATAAACATTTGTGCTGGTTGGTGCCCCTTCTGCTCCTTGAATAACACAACTGATGGGCAACACGAGACCAAAAAAGGTAGTTGGAACATGTTCCCATGAGGGGGTCTACCATTCCTCATGTGGAGACTAATCACCAGAGTCTCTTTCCACCAATTTGACCTCCTCAGTCTCAAGCAAAGGCTCTTCCATATCACTGTCCAGATATTTTTTTCCTCAACCAACATTTTAATGCCATCAGGATGGATATGTTCTGTGCCAAAACCTTGGCCATTTGTACATAAAAATTTCTCATCTTGTGGAGAAGAATATTTTGACTAGTGCACTAGACACACAAAAAAGAAGGAACTCTCAAGCCAAAAAAGAAATATTCAGGAATAGCTTACCTCCTTCACCTTGTCACCATAACAGAGCATGATTCGACAACTGAGGCATTTAGGTCTGCAGCTCATTTTTTATGATGTGGCAAGACCCCTACAGGCCTTGTTATGATGGAAGGTGCAGAGCTTTACTCGATCCTTCCATCCTTGATCACAAAGTGATCAGCTACCTGCATCTTCAAACTCCTTATCTACTAGTTGTGTTGCCTCAGCAGGGGTAAACGGTGGAGGAATTCCCAGGCCCATTATATCGTCTTGAATGATAACGTTGATGACATGTGCAATAATAGGCACGTAACAAGTTCTATCAAATGTAGGTTTTACATATATTATTGCATAAGTCAACACTGTAATCATTGACTTATTGTTTCTCTTGTTGTATGTTTTAATAAAATAACTTTTTTTCCCAATTGAAAGTCCACCAAAACTATGATTGGCAGTTGGCGAGACACTCCCGGCTATGCGGTCTGTCAATATTATTTATCAAGAAGACACATTATTGAAGTCTCCAGCTGTCAATAATCCAATAGATAATGATTCCTAACAATGAAACCATGTTATTGCTTGTACATGTGTCAACTGGTAAACAAAAACTTCCAACACTTGAGAGAAACTTTATAATTGTTGCTTCTCTTTGAAGAAGATGAGCTTGACGCAGTCACAAAATGGTCCTCAAACACAGTATTCTTATTTCATATTGTGAAAAATAAAGTGATACTTCGCTAAAAAAATATCGTCAATAACAGTCTGTGCTTGGTTGGTAAGAGAGATAAATTTTGTCAACTTCTCCTTAGATATTTTAAATGTGATAGAAAGTATTCATCCTGATTGGTGGACTTCTCTCAAATACATCATTGACCACTAGAACTCAGTCTTTTTGACTCATTTGCCTTTGAGATGGTTGTGAAGCTCCTTATGGCTCTTCTATAAGTCCATTGGTCCCCTAAACAGCAGTAGTAATTGGAGGATTGTTCTCCTTGCACACCCTCACTTCATGTTGATTAGTTTGAACTCTTCAAAATGACACATTACCTCCAGTTCGTGCCCTTGATGCTTTCTTTGTGACGTTCCTTGAGTGTTCATGCCTGTGTAAGTCTCCTTTTACATGTAACGTCCCTATCCCAAGTAACGTCCCTATCCCAAGTATTGTATCCTTCCCATAATTACAGATGTTTACTCCATTTGGCTTGAATTGATGTTGGTTTCACCTTCTTCAACGGAGATTGCTTAAAATTAGTTTACCCTCTTGTAGGGCCTCCTCCTAGGATGAGATTAACTGTGTGCGATGATGGACCTATAGTAATATAAATCCTCAATGATCATGATCATAATCTTAAAGAGAGAAAGTCATTGATAATTAATTAAAGCTAATCATACCAGCATAAATCTGAGTTACAATATTTTAGCATATTAAATTACATAATGTCTCTAACAAAGACATTCATAAAAAAATTCCCAATAATTCTCTGCTCAGACCATACTTCATGGTTATCCATCAATTATAGTTAGGACTTCACAGTCGTAATATTAGTGAAATCCCAATTGAGTGAGTAGATTTCTGTTCCATGATGAATTGCATGAGACTAGCATTTTTTGAAAAGTAAGCCAACAGAAATATAAATCATGCTAACCAAAAGAGTTATGAACCATGGTAACCAAAAGAAATCCACCAACAAAATTACAAGTAATCATGCTTAAAATTAAATACAAGTATCCACTAAGAAACATTGCCATAAAAAATGAAACAAGGCCTCCATGAGGCTTTTGATTCTTGAAACTATTATTTTCTATTGGAGGAAGCACTCAAGATGATAAACTTAATTTTGAATGGGTTGAGATGGTCATATCTATATTCTGAGAAAGATGGAAAGATAAAACCTTATTCGAGTCAAGGATCCATCAAATGGGACCATATTTTGAAGTTTGTTTTTAAAAAATGTATTTAAAATAAGCGAGTGCATGTTCATCAACTCTCAGTTATTGATTTTTCAGTATACTTTGGTTTTCATGCATTATGGTGGGCAAGTAATTGACCATTTATACAGTTATGTAGTCAGTGACATACATCAAAATGATAAAAATGGTGACTTATAATCTCTACCTAATAAATAAAAAGGTGAGTTAGAATATCTATTAAATATCTGTAACCAATTAAACTGAATTATACTTAAATAAAATATCCATTTACTGAAATAAATCTTAAAAAATTGTTCAAAATGATTTAACCCAGAATTTTCATTTAAAAATGCCCATTTTTTATAATAAAATATTTTTTGAGGAAAAATAATACATCCTCTGTTCAAATTTAAGTGAACTAGAATAAGGAACTGCAGGTTGATATTAGAAGGTCAATAAGTGCATGAAGATGTATCATTTCCACTCATTTGTAGAGTAGCTTTTGAAGGGCATTGTCTGAATCAATTGGAAATTTATGTAAATTCATTTATTTTATCGAGTTGAATGAAAAATCAAACATTATAGATTAATAAAGGATTGAAAATAAAATGGTTAAAAAGAAAGGTATATTTCGATTCCTTATGCTACCCATAAAAAATACCATCCTTCTAAAATTCTACTCGATCATATCAATATCATTTTTTTTTTAAAATAGGAAAATAATAAATCCAATCTTAAATAATTAGTTCAATCAAGAAAACCAAATAGACAAAGTGATCAAAACTCCCTTGGTTAGTCTGATCCTCAGACAATAACTCTCATCAATTATCATGCAATGAAATAATTATCCATAAACGTTTATACCATATTAATAAGTTTAAGAATGTCCATAAAAATATCAAGCTGCACCACTTTCAAGTGGAAATCTAACCCTGCTTAAAAAATGCAACTTGTTGATCTCCAAAAACATGCGACATAAGGAAAAGTGCGACATGGTACCCCTGTAATTTTGATGATGCATTGGTATTACATTCCCAATGCCAGTCTACAAATAGTATCATCAAGCATCATGGGTGAAGAAGAGGAAGAAGATGATGGAGGTACTCTATTTCTCAGGCAAATTCATCAGATTTTTACATATTCATCTAGTTATGCTCTTGTGACTTACCATTTATTGGTCTTCCACGTCACCATACTTTTTATCTACTTGGAATAGGAAAGATTCAAGAAAGCATTATGGTGTTATTTTAATGTCATTGTAAAATTAAATTTCTTAAATCAAATATGTTTAGGTACAAAAACTCACTCAAATATGTATAGTAGGGGTGTGGTCTTCTCTAGAAGGACTGGCCTTTAGAGGTAGACCTAATGCTTGAGTTATAATTTAGAAGAATAATGGGTGGTATTGATAACAAGAGAAAGTAGTTATGTAGTAGAATAATAGGAAGGATAAACTGATAATAATGAAGATAGTGAACTGGTATAAGATTAGTAGTAAGAGTTTAGGAAGAAAGAGGGAAAGGTAGACGTAAGATATTTATAAGATAATATATTAAATATATTATTATTAGAATTTATATTTATTTATAGAAATCAGAGATAGTAAGTGGGATACTGAAATGAATTAATAGTATTATAATGAAGAGAGAGAGAGTTAGATAGGTTGTGGAGATTATTTTTGGATTTTAATTAATATGTTATAGTATTGAGCTAAAGAGATTAATAAGGATACTTAGTATGATTATTTTATTTTAAGTGATATTTAGGTAATATGTAGGATGTGAGAGATGTATATAGTAATTAAATATATTAAGATTTAGGGCGTTTGTGAATAGGTGTATTAATTTTTAGTGAAATATATGACCTTTGATAAATAGGGAACCTGATATGAGTTACTGATGATAATTAATTATTAATTATGTGTAAATTAATAGAGTGAGGTAGATATAGATATACAATAGGTATTCAAGAGATAGAGAGATAGATTTTAATTTTTATAGGGAAATATAAACACTTAAGAAGAGAGGGAGATAATAATAAAGGATAGCAGGGACCCATAATAGTAAATAAGGGGTTAATGTTTAAATAATGAAATGGTTAGAGGGTAGATTATAGTAATAAGGTACAGTTTATAAAGCTTAATATATTTAATAAATATTTATTATTATTTTTATCATATAAAATCGAAAGTAAAAAGGGGGAAATTGGGTAAAATGATTGTTGCCTGATAAGTGTTTGTCAAAATGCCTAGAAAAGATAATGAACTATGAAATTTTGATGAAATCCAAGTGCCAACTAAATTTTAATCTAATTCTATGAATCCAGATATGTTTATAAACTAGATAGATACCAGATTGAATTCAGAAAACCTCAGGTTACCCTAATTCAGATGGACAATGGTCGGGCCGCAGTTTGCTTCCCCCTCGCTCTTGTGTACATGTATGCTCATCTTCGTCCATGCTACCACATTTCTTGGGCATTCTGCACCTCCTATGACACCTTCCAAATGCACACAGGCCTTCTTTTAGATGTCATAGCTTTGATTTGGCTGGAAAACACGTGGAAGGGTCTCCCACAACCGCTTTGAAATTATGTTGAGAGATGGTAAATTTGGGGCGAGAGAGCATTTTTTAAGGCTTCAGGATTGCTGTCCTCCCCCTTTGGTGGTGAAAACCTGCCTTGGCTTCCCCCAACAGACAACGCAGTACCGCACAAGCCAAATCCACACAAGCCTTCTTGGAGTTGTCAGTAGCTTTGATTTGGATGGACAACACCAGGAAGGGTCTCCCATTGCCACTTTGAACTTCTTTGAGAGATGGTGAATTTGGGAAGAGAGCCATTTTTAAGGCTTCAGGAGTGCCTTCCTCCATTGTTGATGGTGTGATGCTGCCTTGAAGGTCCTCCTTGGGCCATAGGATTTCCCCTGGAAGTCCCCTTAGCCAAAAACCACTATCTAGAAACAAGAAGGCAGCGACCAAAGATGGAGAGTGTCAGATCTGGCCTTGGCCATGCGATCTCCTTCACAAAAGATCAAATGGCCACAATTAAGTTGCAGCCATGGATCTCTCTAATTTATGGTGCATCCCTGCACCATATTAACATTCCTGTTGTAGTATCTTGGATTGAAAGAATCGCCCACATGCCCAGTTCTGATCCATTTATTTCTCATTAATTAGAACCTGTCATTCTACAAGTGTTATAAAAAAAAGTGCACTAAATTATAGTACACTGGTTATGTTGATTCTTTTGAGCTGAAAATACCCAGAAATGTCTTCACCATTATAGACACAACTGGTACATTCCGCACTTTGGCCTATATAAAGTCCCATAGTAACCTAGAAGGACACAATTCAAAGTAATATTTTTTTGTTTTGAGAAGCCTGTTTCTGTATTCTGGGTATTGTCCTTGTGAAAGAGTGCTTCAATTCTTTTAGACTCAATAAAAAAACTCTCGTGGAGTTAACGGTTGAAGAATCTAGTACTATGAATTTCGGAATCAACTACTTCAAGTAGAGCACTGCTTGTTGGCTCAAGTCATATTTCTAACCTATTATTGTGCCAAGATTGCATTTTATATCGAGAGTCAAAATATGCTTCTATAAAAGGGAAAATCCCTTGTTGAAAATTCTCTTGAGACATGTAAATTCTTGTCAGGTTATCCGATTTGATGGGCTTCCTACACAAACTGGTTTAGAACATTAACTCCAAAAATAGAGTCATTATCCCAATAATTATTGATTTATGCTAACATTCATTATCAATGAAGTGTCAAGCAATAATATAGGGTGAGCCTCCATGGATAAAATTCCAATTTCTATCGACGACTATACTTCCTTTAAGATTGAGCTACCTTTCTAAATGATCAGAAAACTCAATCCTGATGAAGCAATAATATTTATTGAAATCTCTTGTGATGATCATTAATTAAGATAATTTTTTGTAGCAGATATACCCACCTTATCATTTCCTTCTAGAATCAACATATATCAAAGATACGACAATGGTTCAAGATGTCATCTCATGCACCACAACTATATCAATTGTACATGAAGTAAAGCCAAATGTAATAATCTGATAGATAATATTTTCAAACTAGTCCTTGGACTCTACTTGACATCATATAATGATACACAATAAATCATCATTTGAGATAAGTCCCCTTGAAAACATACCCTATAGGATTCTCCATAAACTCTTATTTATTGAGATCCCTTAAATAAATACATTAGATATATCAAGCAGATGAAGATATTAACCTATTGGCAACCAATGAAATAAGAACCTATATAGAGTTATGATGTAAATCATTAGATAAGATTTTCATATGATAACTTAATATTGGATGAATGACGCAGAAACTAGATAATCTTAATAGAATGTGACAGAGCCATCTAGGTTGTTTTCATTAGAGATAATCTTTATGAGGTTCTGGATATATGCATGGCTATGACCCATGGTGTTGGGGTTCTGAGAATGTGATTGACATGATCATTTAATGATTCCTGCAGTAACAGACTCATCATAATGGTATAACCCCTTTATATTTATTAAAAGCACAACAATAAAATCAACTTTGTACGGAATGAATATGCATTTTGTTAATTTATCAAGCAAGACATGTTCATGTGTCCAACTCTAGATGTAACCATGTGATCCGTGTCATATTGCATCTCCAACTTCATCTCAATAAGCCATGTTGTTAATGAGCCTCATATTTTGCCATTTGGATTGCATTGGGAGGGAAGGCCACCCAAGATAGTGGGAAGAAGATGGATGGGCACTAGACAAATTCTAGTCTAGTCGAATTTTCTTATGAATATATTTATAACAGGGTTCTCCTATTTATACTTGATGGGAATCTTTCATAAGAACTCCTAACCTTAAACTCTATATTAATGTTCAAAAGACTATTTATCTATGTTCCGGTGGCCCATTTATTACTTAAATAACTCTAGTGGTCCAAAAATCTTTATTTTCTGACCAGATTAATAATCTATATTGACATATAGATTAGTTAAATACAGAAAAAATTAACCCAATTAATATGTTAAATTTCTATACTATGGGTTGGTAAGCTATACCTAGTTCTCTAAATTGACTATCATCTGCTTAACGCTGCTGGTATGACTTATGGTGAGGTTAGCTAGTAATTATATAAAGTTGTAAAATAATAATAAATTCGTCTCCCATAGTCCACTACCTTTTCCAAGGACTTCATGCCATCACCTTCCTTGAGATGTCTTCTCCTATATTGAGGGATTACAGTCCTATCTGACCACTCAGTCATAGTTATGAGCTTCTTGCTACATCCAAGCTAAGAATGTTGAAAATATGTGGCCTAAAAGCCAATCACACATTCCACGCCTTGTCAATATTCATAGATAAAATATATTGATTATAATGCGCATGTGATGCTTGTAGTTGAAGTCTATAAATATAAGTTTATTAAGCTGTTTCACTATTGCGAGAGTTTTGTCTTCGATGGGATCATTAATACCATACAGAGTATTCAAATCAAAAGATATTCTCCAATCGGTGCCTAATGACGCTCTAGCTTTGGATTGTACATAAAATATGCTCTATATATTCAAATATTTACTCCGGTCAATGCTCCAATACATCTTAAAAGTCCAAAGATACACATTGAATTTTCACAAATTTACAAAAAATTTCTACATTTTCAGCGAGGCATGAATATTCAGTTAAACCATATAAAAAATATAAATTTAATTTTAGTAGGTCTAAAATCATGTAAATTATTTCAAATAACTTTATATTTATCAGTCCCTCAATCTATCAAATTAAGCCTTCCAGCGTTAGAATTTAATGATTGGATGGAAAGATAAGAACTTATGATTTCATTCATAATGATAATTATATGTGTACATAATTCCAATGGTAGGGTAATAACTTAAGTAATCCCTTACATAGATGACATTACCTGTGAAGGATCTAGTAGAAAAAAATATTTGTATTGTGAATACATGTATACACGGACACATTATAAAGGTAGGAAGGATTGACCCAATCCATGTGAATAGAGACAATGGTGAAATGTTTTTGTATGGAGAACTCTTAGAGAATTCTTCATCTAATAAGATGTACATTTCAGATATCTAATGCACATTTCCCTAGAGAAAGTAATAAGGTGATTTAAGATATTCTTGAAAAAAGGAGGCATATAATATTGGAAAAAGTTACAAGTAAACTACAAGCACATAATCAAACTGAAGGGATTTAAATATTTTGTTGCATATTATGTTGTCAATGATAAAATCCAATTGAGGAATTTAATTTCTAATATTAGTATGATTCTTTTGGTCTTATAACCTATTGCATTTTTTTGAGACACCGCTTATGTTATTTCACAAGAAAATGATCCAAGGTCTCATCAGATGCAAAAGAACATTCTAAGAGATTTGCACCTGTCATAAAAACCATTGCTTTAGGCTGTATTATGATGGAAAGAGTTCCATTTACCAACTTTATAGTGAATTCCCTAAAATACATTAGTTCATCATTATTTGAATATCACTTGAAGAGTTGTGTAGTTGTTATGAAATAGTGACTGCATTTTCCCATACCCTAAGTCCTGTTAGGAACCTCAAGCGAATGAGGGCCCATAGTTGTACGATAACCCGTAACAAATAGGTTTTGTGAGTGAGTTGATAGACACTCTCTTGTATCTTCTAGAGCATGAGGTGTAGTTTGGCACACAACAGGATGAAGACTCGACCTATTGATTGGGTTAAATCAATCTGTCATTAGTTAATCTATACGATGAAATAGTTAATTAATTTGGAAGGCCAAAAGGGTTATTGGGCCATTGGAGTCATTAACTAGACTGAACATTGGCCTGGAGGGTCATCCCCACATGGTATTTTGGATGTTAGAAGGTATACTTAAGATTTGTGTTTATGAAAAATAACATCATAGTATAGATAGGGGAAGACCCTAAATGAAATTCACCCAGGCCAGAATTATTCATTGCTCATCCCCTTCTTTCCCCTTCTCCACATGGCTCTTCTTAATTTCTGATGTGATCGGGATGGTTTAACGACGATAATGGAGTGTGAAGGGGGCTCATCATGGTGAAGGAGTAAATCAAATGTCCATTGCATAATTCATAGTTTACGGTGCACTATATACTCCATGATTCTTCATTCATGTTAAGCGTAACTCATTCTATGTCTGAACTAAAATTTTAATCCATCTTATACATTGAATATATAAGATCATTGAATATCTTCAATGAAGTGAGAATTTGTTCTGACATTTCCTATTGCATTAAAATGTTATATCTTCCGATAAATTTGTATAAATATTTTCTGGAAAAATTATAAAATAGTAGAGCATAAATCTGTTCACTAAACTTTAAAAATCAGTGTTATTTACAAAATATCTCAAAATTTATACAACAGTGAACATCAATTTGATTATGGTAAATTTCTATAGTAGTGATAATTGAGTCTTTCTCTCTCTCTCTCTCTCATTTTTTACAACTTTATACAGAAGTATTTTTTAAACCTTTTTCTGAAACTTTATACCTAAATAATATTCAAATTTTTGTATGTGGCTCACTAAAAATCCAATGTTTAAGCATTTTTCTACAACATTATACAACAGTAGAGTTTATAACATTTTAAAACTTTATTCAGAAGTGAGCTTTGAATGTTTTCTATAGATTTTTTTACAAGGAGCATCATCTCTCCTTATTTTATTTTTATACATAAGTGACCATTAAATCTCTCTCTGTCTACACTAAACTCTAAACATTATTCATTAAATTTCTGTCTAAATAGTTCTTCAGAATAAATTAAGCATATCCTTCTCTTTAAACTTGTATATAGTAATGAATCAGGAGTTTTATTCTTTGACATTCAATTTCAGTACCAATTCATACTTCTGTCATAATTTGCATCTATTTTAAGAAATCTTTCAGCAAATTCATCTTCAATACTAATTCCAAACTTTCCTTGAAACTAAACTCTTTCAATGAAGTGTGTAATTTCTATTAATGAACTATTGACACTCTACGAACTTATTTTTTGACAACGACATTGCAATTTTAGGTATCGACTCCTTCATAAATAGCCTACGACAATTAGCATTTGATAAAATTGAAAAACTGTGTTTTGAAAGAAGCCTATTGAAATAAAAAATAAATATTGTGAGAGCTGTAGATAAATATTTTACAGACATTCAAGTTGAAGTGCTGAGGTTAGGAGTAATTATTCAGGAGATTCTTGGGGGAATATTTTCCATATTGGATCTTCAGAGATCTGTTATCACGGGATAGAAAGGAGATTTTACAGATGCTTGTGAAAAAACACAAAAGAAAGAGCTGAAGATGTCCCCATTATGATGATCGAGTTTTGAGATGAGAATGTGAAGTGTACACATTGAATAGTTCATGTAAGTAGTATACTAGTTTTGACTAAAGACCATTCAGAGTCTTGGTTACTCTTTTTGGCTGGATTACAGGACCAAGAAGGTTGGTTCCCTAACCAGGGTAAATTATTGAATCATAGTAAGAAGTGTGGAGAGCAGTATACAAAAATGTATAAATGAATTTAGAAAAATACGAGTGATTGATTTTGCAAAACCAATCCAATTCCCTCTATTAATGTTATCACATTCACTTGTTACCACATAAAGCTTGACAAACCCCTATGTAGGTGACTCAAGCAAGTAATTTGTTAGATAGCTATGCTAAGTAAGAAAACACCGTTGCAAATTTCTCCTTAAGCTCTCTTAACAATTTCTTAACATTTTCTTTTCAATTTCTTCTCAAGCATTCTTCCCTCCAGGCAAAACTAGAAGGGTGATAAAATATTTTAAAAACTCCACTAGGAATGAAGAAGAAGATGATGATGAGCAAATGTGAGATGCCTAGTAACATATGGATATGTCATGATTTTTGACACGACTTATTCCAAGAAACCAATAGATGGCATATTATATTCTATACAATGTGATTCAATCCTGGATTTTTTGGATTTAGTTTTAAAAGTCTGATTTGATTCCTATTCCTATTTCTTCCAGAAAGTGAATCTCCTCTTTGATTGTTGACGATTACAAAACCTAATATGAATGTTCACTACAAGGTCCAAAAAGGTGGTAAGAAGCTCATAATCTCTTGATAACACCCTAAATTTGGTATTTAATTCAAGTAATTAGCCCAATTTTCTGCATTTAAAAAGTTTAAAATAGGGTTGTTATCATATATTTACATGTAATTAATGTTTCCAAGTAATTTCTGATTTTTTCCTAATTATTGGTTAAATTTATGAATTTTCTGGAATTTATTTAATCTTGGAATAATTCTGTTTAAATGAAAATGAAAGGTTTAAAATTTAATTTTGATGTTAATTGATGTGGGGACGAATTACTAAGTTTTCTAGAATTTTATGAAAATTTAAAGGAATTTTTGGGAATTTATTCGAGGAAGAAATGTATTTTTATCAAGGAAAAGGATATATTTATAAGGGGAATATGAGTTTTAAAGCAATTTCTAGACTTGGAAGGGTTTTTCTTAACATTTCATTGTAATTATGCCCTAAGCAACAGCTTTCAGTCGTGTATGCAGGTGTAAAGATACGATTAAAATAGTTACAGGATGTTATTACAATTAATCAGGATTTTTTTAATGGTTTTAAGGAAAAATGGAGGGGAGAGAACGTGGAGGGCGTATACGTAAATAATTTTGGGTGGCTTCTAATTGCACATAATATTTTTATAAAGGACTTTTCTGCAACATACAAACGGAATATTTTGCACTTAACTGCAAAATACAAACAGAATTTTCGGGGTAACCAGGTGGTCGAATTTCGGACGTCAGATGAGAATCCGACGGGGCCCAAGAAATATTCCTCTAGGTGGTAAGTTCACCGCTCGTGCAGCGCATACAAAGCACATGCTCGGGCAGTGACGTGGCTCTTTCTGATTGGGCAAAGTGATGAAAAACACATAGGTAAATGCATTCTAAATGTATTTTGAAGTTTTTTTTATCTTTTTCTTTCTTTATTTTTATTGCCGTCAAGGGGTACGTGGCACTTAGAGAATCAACCCAAAAAATGAAGTGTGATTTCTCCAGGCAATCTGCCATGGACACATCATTGTATGTAAAGGAATATTGATCCAACGACTATGATTGCTCAAAATTCCTTTGTTAATAACTTTTGATCCTGAAGTTTGATTGAGGTGATTTTTTCTGGATTTTCTCTTCTTAACCTCCCCTTTCTATCTGTATGGTTGGATCATCCAGATCAAGCATACATCGATGGATACAAATTAATTATTAACTGAGGGTAAAATGGTAATTTTTACCATGTAACCCTAAGTATAAAAGCCACATTTCGAGAGGAGGAGGTCATTATGGAGGTGGTTCTTTCACAACTACAAGACAGAGAGGATTTTCATCCTGGAACAACTGTGTTTGGCACTTTATTCTGAATTTTAATTGAATTTTTATTGTAATTTGGATGATTTGTTAGTGAATTTCTTCATTGTTCTTGTTAATCTTGATCTGAACTTCTAAATCGCTAGGCTTGAGCGAAATGTATAAGCGCTTACTGGGATTGAGAGGAGAGATTGTGAGATCTACCTAGCTATTCCAAGTGCACCATAAAAAATTTACAGAAAAAGTTTAATTTCTAGGAGATATTAAATTCCCCTTTATGATCTAATAGTTGGTACATTTTGAATTACCAAATCCCCAAAACCATCTAAAACCAAATAAAATTTCCTTCTTAATCCCTCTACTTGATTCCTTTGATCCTTTTAATTGGATCAAAGAATTCAATTTAGAGCTCCCTATTTCTTTTCTTCCTATCTCTTTTACCTCCCTTTCTAAATTCTTCCTCTAATTAGGGTGATTTGATCTTCAGTGAAGATTAAATAAACTCTACTTAGGGTCAAATTATTCAAGCTTCCCTTGGACGATACCTCTACTTATCATTATACATCTTAAGTGAAGTTTTTATAAATTTTATTGTATAAGCTAAAATTAACAATGACAAGGGATTATAAAATTGCAAAATTCTCCCCTATTTTTTCTTATCATCTCTTTTGATGAATCTTTGTGTCTTCAGTTGTGTATGTATTATCCTCAGAACATGAAAATCTTGGCATGATACAATTTCAAACTGTAATCAAAATTTGTTATTAGGACAGATATATTAGGAAATAGTTTTAATAACTTTTCATGTTAATTTTATTTCATTGCCCAACGAATTTAAATCATTGTATTTTTTTAATTCATCTTCTGTCATACCAAGAGCAAATGATCACCTCTTGGGCACACATTCATACAACTTTAAATTGAAGACACATCGAACAATATCAAAACACAATCATCTTCCACAATATAATGATCTCTAACTCAAAATTGACCTCAATCAGTCTGGTTGGTAGTTAGGTGTAAATGCCTTCACTGAATAAAAATGAATTCGATGAACGCCTTTCAAAAAGAGCAGCCCTTATCTCTGCTTAGAAACTCTCACTAAATGTTCATGTATAACACATACTCATCATATGATCTGGTGCATATAGTGCTAGCTTTTCTAGATATTTGATGTCATCATTGATTTTTTCTTCAAACAAGAATGTGTATGGGAGATATTTAAATATTAATAATTACCACAATGTTATGTTATCATAATTACTAATGATTTCAAAATTTTATGGAGTTCATTATAAAATTCAAGAATATTAATATGAATAATGACTACATTAATAAATTTAAATAATAAGGGAATCTTTCATTTTTCAGCCAGTTTGACATTTTTGTTGTGAAATAAGAATATGTAATCCGACTTTTGCAATGCTACGTACTGACGTCTAGAGGCCATAATCGTGCATATTGGGATGAGTCCTCAAAGAAACCAATCAATAAAAAATTTCACTCCACAGAAGGTGATTCTACCATCAGAAGGTTTTGATTTTATTTTAAGTTTTTAAGGTCCAACGTGATTCATATTAATTCTTATGTGCAACTCTAATATCGGTTCATTGGTGGCTGCAAAAACTAACACTCCCTGATATTAATACCTTTTCAGTATGATTGCATCCAATTGTTGGATTTTGAGTTCTATGTTTGGAGGTCAAGGGAACTGATTACAAATGAATACATTAATTTTTAGTATTTTTGAATTAAGTAAATCCTCAATGGTTTGGTTAGTCCTTGATAAATGAAATTGCTTTTTTTAAATAATTTGAAACTATGGAAACAATCAAGATCATTTCAAGATTTAAATTGGAGACAAATGAATCAACCAACCTTAGTTAGAGGGAGTTAGTGCTTCATACATTCAAGTATATGAAGATAAATGGATTTTAATAGTGTTGTTGATGATTTAAGCCTACGATTCAGGATGTGATACTCACTAACGTAAGTATTACTGATGTTGTTAATCATTAATCAGATTTTTCAAGCAATCATACTTCAGCTTTCTAGTTAACTGAGGTCATATCCATATCACATGTGAATGGCTGAATACACGTGCAGCGAATGGTTTTACCTGCTCCATCTCTGATGATTTTGTCAAAGATGATGGCAAGTGCTATGATCAATGCCTGGTCGACGTTCGGGTAAATGGTCAAGTCAAAGGTCATTTCCGAGCACTAGATTATTCACCGTGCACCATTTCTTCATCTGTCAACAAACATGTCAATTAGATTGCAGAAAAAAAAACAGAGGCAGGAGATGGAATTGGAGATAGAAAAACAGATTACCTTGGCATTGTTGGCAGAAGAATTACCAACATTAATAGTGCAAGATCTCTCAATTAAACTTCCCTTGACCTGGAAATCAGGAAATTTCCTACTTCTGCATGGAGGCAGGAAAATGTTCAGGCTTGTCCTCAGCTGTATCATGTGGGATCTATTCACAATGAATAGGAGATCATTGTCGTGAATGTTGCTCCCCCGGAACACCTTCCAGCTATAGTGATCAGTCAATATCTGAAGAGAAACCATGGAGAAGATTTTTTACCAACCAAGAACAATTGGAAATCTTGTTTTCTAAAAGCAAATGGGGAGCTAGTTTTCTAAAAGAAAATATTCACCTTTTCCTACATTGTTATTATTTGTTGACTTGAAGCATCCTGTAGAACTCGTCATTCACGTACTCTAGAGATCCTATTCTTCCCACAAAAGATAGACTTACCAAGCACACCCTTTGCTGTGAAATTATGTCCATTGATGCTCCAGAAGTTCTGCATGATGGTAAGATCAATAGGGTATGATGCACAAAATTTGGTACCTACGATCGCCAATGATACAGATATTTGGTGAATTGTCTTTGTGTTAGCTGTTAGATTGTCTGAAAGGGCTGGAGCAGTTGTAGGTATCCGTGCATTGTGTACTTCCCGTGCAGAATGGAATTTCTGAGAAATGTGCAATCACTAAAGTGAACATAGTGCAGACACTAGTTAAGAAAGAAATGATAATAAAAAATCACATATATTACCCACCTAAGAATATTCATGTAGGTTTGTCACACGAAAGACTGGTGACTAAACAGACATCCATTTAGTTATCCGCGTACAACATTTCCCATCGTCTGCATTGTCATTGATACTAGAAAATTATAATGTTAAATTGATGAATATTACATTCCATATATGTGTTTTACAAGCCATATTTGCATGTTATCATAATTAAATGGACAAAAATGACTCGCACTATGATTTTATGATTATTTTTAATTTTTAGTATTTTTAAATGACATTTAACCTCAGTGCATAGAAGAATTATTTTTTGCAGGGCATACAACACTTGGCTAGAGTTGTTAATGCTTTTGCTAAATTTTCTCAAAATTTTCCATATTGTTTATATTTTTCTGACCATTATATAGCCAAGAAATAATTTTTGGAATTAAAATAATTTATTTTAAAATTTATTTGACATTTAAAAATCTTTTTTTAGTTAAAATCACATGGCATCCACTTCATTCACCCGAAATTCAGGCGAATGATTGGATGCATCCAATGAGCTTTTTATTGGCTCATTATGGCATCGCAATGTGCGATAATGAGAAAATCATTATCTCAAAAGACAACATTGCGCTGGCGGCGACGAAAAAAGTACTGTGTTTTTTTTATCTGATGTGGATTTTTCGTGCAATAAATGCACGTGGAGAATCGATCTCCGCATGCATTTATGAAGTAAGAATATTCCGCATAATCAATGAATGTGGAATCGATTAGCTGCGTGCATTGATTGGACACGATAATCGATTCCGCATGCATTGATTTTAAGAAAACAAAAAAATGAAAAAGAAAATGTGTTTATTTTTTAAATTTTTTATAGAGAAGCAAAATTGGCGCTATGGCGCCCTCCTAGTCGCTCAAAAAGCATCATGATTCGGCAATGATTGCGCCCTTTGGAAGCACGCAAAAACGTGGTAGTGCACAATATGAGGGCGGAGAAAACAAGGAAAATGTGTCGACAAATCAGAAAATGCCATTTTTTATTGTGTGGAGGAGAGATAAAAGAAATCCAATGGCTAGGATTAAGTGCCAGTAAAATGACAATATCTTGAGATCTACCCCATCCGATTGCGCTCAAATTGTGAGGGTAGGTTTGTCTTTTCACCCTCTATGATCCATATTGTTGGATTTTTAAATAGAGGTCGTGAAGAAGGAGAAAATTACCAAGGAAGCTCTCCCCCAAGAAATTGTCCAGGAAGGACACAGGTGTTGCTTCTGAAGTCGACAGATCTTGGTTTGAGCATCAAAGTTATTTCTTCGTCACTATTTGAACTTCTTCTTGAACGATTCTAAAACACCAAGGCATGGGCGAAATGTACATGCCCTTGGAGATGATTTGAATGGTTATTAGCATTGAAATTTGAATTTGATTCAATATCTGACTCTTAATTCTTAGTTCTACATTTATTTTTATCTCAGCTTGCATCTTAGAGCTTTAGAATTAAGCTCGAATTTCATCTTTAATTAATTTCCCTGAAATTTGTATACTTTCTCTCTCTAGGTTAATTCGTCCACTTTCTCTCTCTAGATATAAAAATTGATTGTTTGAAAATCCAATGCAGCATATAAAAAACCTAAATCCCAAATTTCATTGAAAAATTTGTCCATCTTCAAACCCAATTTCAAAATCCCTTTCTTGCATATAAATTCCCAATTTTAATAGATAAAAAATTGTGTTGATAAATCAGAATGATTTAAATCTTAATAATCTGAATTAATCTGATTCAAGAATCAAAATTATCCTATCTAGAGTGTCTTGACTGAAAATATTAAGATCACTATAAAGCTTTTGCTTAATTTTGATTAATTACAAAATAAAATTAAACACAATTAAGGCCCATTAAATGCAAAAATTAATTCATCCTTGAATTAATTCATTTGAATTAGGATAAAAATTCTTTCAAAGTGCTTCCCTGTGGTTCGACCAAATTCTTATCCTAAACTTTCTATATTTTGAAAAAGGGAATTCTATAAATTTATTGCATCAGCTTAAAACAAAACGACATTTCTAAACATCAAATTTAGGCTTATCAGTCATTTGTCCATGTTTCGTCATCATCACAACTCCGTCATCAGTCCCTTTTGTCATTCATCCATGATGAAAAATGGAAGATGTGAGGGAGAGTTGGATGATGAAATAGAGCAAATATGCAAAGAGAGGGGGGGAAGGAAGCAATCAAGAGACAAAGAGGGCAAGAGAGACAGAGAGAGTGAAAGTGAGAGAGAGAGAGGGCAAGAGAGACAAGAGAGCAAGCCACCGAGAGAGACTTAGAGAGAAAGTGAGAAAGAGTGCGAGAGAGAGTGAGTGAGCGGTATAGAGAGAGTGACATTGAGAGAGATAGAGAGGGAGCGAGAAGGAAAGAGACAGAGTGAGGAAGAGAGGGAGAGAGTGAGAGAGAAAGATATAGGGGAGATGGTGAGTGAGAGAGAGAAAGCACAAAAGAGAGAAAGGGAGGGGACATAGAAAGTGGGAAAGATAGCGAGAGAGAGCCATGTCTACAACATTCTGTTAACAATATCAGTCTCTTTCAAAAGGACAATTACCAAATTCATAGATGATGACCATTATCTTACTAGGTGATGGTTGTCATCCCTATTGACCATGACCATCATCCCCCTCAACAATGGTCCTCCTCCCCCCCAAACATAGAATCATCCCCATCCATGACAGTTTCATCCTCCTCCATGATGGTGGTCCTCCCCCTCTTTGACAATTATTATCTCCGTTCACGACAATCATCATTTATCTCATCCATGGCCATCATCCCCTTCGTCGATGTTCATCGTCTCCTTCATCCATAGTCTTCATCCATGTCATCAACCATCAATGTCAGATGGAGGACCATCCAGTCAAGCACGTCCAGACTCATCACTAGCCACTTCGTGGAGCCTGAGCCGACATGAAGAACCCACATTTCGGCTACCAGGTTTGAGAAACTGCATTTGCGTCATCTGAGTATGTGTCGTGTCCATTTATGGCTGTATGATGGATCATTCCTCATGCATGGGCCCATCTTTGGTTTTTTTAGTTTCTTCTCGTCGTCTTTGGATTGTAGGGAGGCCCCTCCGCGTGGGTACATGCCTCGCCCTCGTTTGTGTTTGTTTGCTTGGTGTTCTAATTGTACCTTTTAGGGGGGGGGGAAGAGACCATGTATGACTTCTCTTTTTCCCCCTAAAAGACCCTTTTAAGGGAAGCCCAATAAGCTTCCCCTTAACTCCCTCTATTTTACTATAAGGGGGAGGGATGGACGTGGGTAATGACTAGGGAGTACAATGTTTTGGATGTATCAGTGTATGGCTGAAGGGTCAGACGTGAATGTGAATAAATAGTATGAACTAGATAAACAGTGCATGGTGTATTTTTGGAAAAAAATAAAAAGTTATAATGACTAGGGAATTTTATGGGCATGAATTAAAAGTTATAATTGGGTATATATTAATGGTCCAAAAATTTAATTGGTAGTATTTCTATATAAAATGTAGCAAGCTGAATTATGTGCCTCGGGAATGGATAATATTTCATCAAAAATATTTCAAGAAATGAATAACAGTGACCAAAGATGAATAAAAATGAATGTAATAAGCATGAGTGGACCAATATAAGACAACAAATGAACCGTATCCCTTCACTCACTGACTTGATTATATAAAGTACCCCAATTGATTGTTTTTCATCTTCTATCAAAAATATACTAGATGTCCTTGCCACCTGGACCTCAACTGCATGTATTTTGTTTGACTCAAACCCGAGCTAGTGTCATTCTGAGATACTTTGATTGGTTACGAGTGTCTAACTTCTTTACACTCGCTTATTGTTGGGTTCTAGAGGCCCTGATCTGGATGAACATGATGACTTATAATGAAATCACAACGCCATTAATAAAACATAAAATGAAGCACATGTGCAATGATCGCGTCCATTATTTCTTAATTCTAGAGCAAGATGAGTCGAGATGCTCATGTGTACAACCTGTAGACAAATTCACACAATACTCAATACATCAAATCTCCTCCTTCACCTTGGCTAGCTCCATTCAACCTACGTCATCGTTGTTATGTCCTCCTGATCACATTGGGAATGGAGAGGAGCCATGGGGAGGAGGGAGAAGAAGGGGAAGATCCCTGAAAAATTTTGACCTGAGTGAATTTCGTTCACGGCCTTCCCGTATTTATACTAAGGGGTTTTTATAAAACCCCCAAAACTTATGTATATCTTCCGACATCCAAAAGACCACTTGTGTGTGACCCTCTACGCCCATGTATTAGTCTAGTTAATGACTCCTACAACCCAATAACCTTTACAATCCTTCAAATTAATTAACTATATCATCATATCGATTAATTAATTAACTATATCTGATCTATTTAATCCAATTGATAGGTTGAGTCTCCACCCTGTGGGTTGCCAAGCTACACCTCGTGTTCTAGAAGGTACAAAGGAGTGTGTATCAACTCACTCATGGAACCTGTTCATCATTGGTTTCCATGTATATATAGTCCATCATCCTCTTGATACTCCTAGTACGACTTAGCGTTTGGTCAATTGTCAAACCCTAAGCGACCATCCAAGTTAGTACTGATTCGTTCTGAAATCATCGGAGAACTCTTCTTCGATAATTCACTACCTTGGGCAAAGACTTCATTGCATCGTCTTCCTTGAGCTGTCACCTCTCATACCGAGGATGGACAATCCCATCTTGAACACTCAATCACCATCATGAACTTCTTGATGCCCCCGAACTAAGGCTATTTAGAGTCCCATGATTAGGGACACGTAGGTCGTAGTCAAAGTACAAATGTCTGTCCACAAAATGTCTTTGGCGTGTCAGGTCTAAGGACCACATATACAACCATGACGTGAATCAACCTGATTAAAAGTTTTATATAATACAATTTAGGATTCGTGTGGATCAATTTAGTGAACTCTTTCCACTAAAGAGGACACATTATCTACCCTTAGTGTCTCCACACTAATGTCTACGTGATCGGCCATACTCATCATATGAGCGAGGCTAGATAGTATTATTCTATCTGGATAGTTTGATGTCCTTCTCAAGTATAATTTGAATAGAAATATTTAGAACACATACTTAAAGGCAAGTGATCTCCGTATTACGATCTCATCATAATTCACTAAATCCAATCATCTATTCACATACTTCATTATAAGCATCACATGTGCATTATAATGAATATATTCTATTAATGCACATGTAAAGAGATATGGAATGTGTGATTGGTCTGTCGGCCACATATATTTCCATGACTTATAAGATTTGGGGAAAATGGATTGTCAAAGCTGGAGATAATTAAAATGAACTTATTTATAAATAAACACTTGCCAACTCATACTCATGCATATATTTTGAAGAAATCTTAGCCAATTTGAAGTTCATGGTGTATTTATTTCATAGATGGCATCAAAGTAAGTTATTGATTAAATAAAATTAGGGTTTATATTCATTTCATTGTTAGCCTTTGACTTTACTTAATGAATTTCTAAAATTTTGTAACCCTAAAAATAAATATAATTAATGATGAGTGAGGGTTATTTCCACAGGGAATTGTAAATAGGGATTAGATATTTTTTCAATAGAAATAAAATGGATGAGAGGAGGTGCTTATATTATACAATACTGATGAAAAGGCGAGATGAGGTAATGATTATCAATATTTAATAAGAGTGAGACAACCATTATGAATAACAACACAGAGTAGATGGTGATGTGAGAGAGGTCATGGAAGAGCAATGTACAATGGAGTGAGAAGATAGTGGCAGAATGCGAACACATGTAGATAGGTATGAATAGGAAGTGTGATGGGATTTAGATGAGTACTAGGATTCAGTAAAAGTTGAATGATGGTGCTAGAAGGCGAAACAAAATGACAATGATGAGTCAAGTGCACTAAAAATGATGGATTTACATAGGAACTCAAGAGATGATAGATCTAAATTAATAATGATGATACACACCATAAATTTTAAGGTGATAACTTATAGTAGGTCCTTAAAATAAGCCAGGACCACAACAATTGTCAGATGTGGCATGCTTCTCCACTTCTCTGTTGCCTCTCTCTAACCCCCCCAAGAGACCAAGAAAAACCATTGATGGATCCTAAACCTCACTTTCTTTCCATTAGCCTACCCAAGTGGAAAGGACGTTTTAACACCTTTTTTATGACAACAATACATTATCTTATGTACTCAAGGTCATAGGTGGAAAGACGGGAGAAAAAGGAAGCTGACCACAAAACTGCAGCACAGTAGGCTTTTCTGTTTTCTGATATCAACCCTTGAACTTCAAGCTTGGCCCTTGACTAAAGAAAATATTAACATCTAGGTTTCCATGATTTCTCAAAAAATTCCTCCGATGATTAGCTATGATTTTTTGTATTATTCATAAACTATTGCTCCATTTTAGCCTCATGTCCCTGCATAGAAAAATATGAAAAAGGTAAAGAATTAAATCATCAGTGAAAATGTGATGTGATGATGCGTTTGCTCATAGCTTGTCCCTGAAATCGTACTATCACATCCAACCTTGACACATGTGCACCACATTGATGCATGGGCCCCACGTGCACACATGGATGTAATCTATGCCAGGTGGTTGATGCCACAACATTTGAATTTACGGGAATAGAGTAAATTATTCCTCTGTATCAAATATCAGATTTCTTTGTGTCTACAATCACATTTGTTCTGATTGAAACATAGTCATTTTTCTACAAGTCCATATCGCCCATAAAAATTCAAAAACTAACTTGTGCTATATAATCATTTTCCATTAGGGGCTGTGATTTGTGAGGCCGTTATGTGATATTTCTGAAATGACTAGCTGTGATAATCACTCCAAAAAGAGAGGTTGGTCCCTGTTTTCCAAATTTAATGGTGAAATAGTGAGGGTGATGTGATACTGGGATCATCAAGATGAAGGATGGATCATGTCGATACATATAGAGGAGGCACGCATGGGAAAATTAATACATATTTTTTGAGGAAAATAGAATTGTGGATCAGATCCCTACCAAGGTGATTTGATCATCTAGTTTTGAAGATTCATTACAATTCCACGCTACATCTTTCATATGCAAAATTGTAATTTTTTCATCTCAATCATGGCCTTAGAGACTAAAGAGTGAAATCATAGCCAGATTGTGTTGTGATTAAGATGAATAATGACATCATAATAGTCAAAATTTTGTTTTTTTATTATGTTTCATGAGCCAGAAATCACACCGACCAAGAAAAAGCCAAGTTGGCTCACAATCAATGAGTTTAAAATCTAGGTTTTCTTACCCTTAATATTTAGTCTATCCATATTTTGTTATATGAGCATAATTTATATATGTGGATAGAGAATCTAGTCCATTCATTATGAATGCTCTCAATACCATTTTTATGTGATGCCTACATAGCCATCTTTAAGATGTAGAGTGACCAACGGGAACTAAACTCTCAATGGAGCACTTGAAAAGAAAGAGGACTGAAGCTGTAAATCTATCATATAGGTCATGATCTTATTCACTAGTCATTGATTCTCACCCTAAAGTCTTCAGAATTTCTTGTAAATCTCTTGTCTCATGCCTACGTTTCCCATATTCTGATTATCATATTGCACTTTTTGATGCCAAAAATAAATAATTTTAGGAAAGTGATAGATAGTCGATGCTACATGAGTGATATGGGGAAGGGCCTGCGAAGAGAGCAATTTTTAACCCCACAAAAAGAAAACCCAAAAAAGGGGAAAGAAAAAAGGGAAAAAATATTTAAGAGGAAGCTAGTTTGTTCATTCACATATCCACAAATATAGTTGATGATAGTTTGTGTGCCATTTAAATGGTGAGACCAATGAATAATGGATTACCAAATGAAAATAACATAAATGGAAGTTTCTTAGTGTGAAGGGCATCTCATTGAGTACTTGACTATTGAGTAGTCCAAACAATCTCCAGGAATGACGGATGGTATAAAAAGTTCTCTAGACAAAAGCAAAACAAAAAAGGGGAAAGAAAAAGGGAAAAAATATTTTAGAGGATTCATTCACATCTTCAAAAATATAGTTGATGATAGTTTTTGTGCTCATTTAAATGGTGACACCGATGAATAATGGATTACCAAATGAAAATAACATAAATGATAGTTTCTTAGTGTGAAGGGAATCTCATTGAATACTTGACTATTGAGTAGCCCAAACATTCTGAGGGACTGATGGATGGTATAAAAATTTCTCCAGACAAACCCTCATCTCCAAGGGAACGGATACATTTAAAGATGAAATGGACTTTTAGATTATCCTACATCATCGTGAGAAAAAGTTGATGGTTTGTTTATGCAACATTATTAATAAGGGACTAGCAACACGGAAATAAGGGTGTTTCAACAATATAATATTACAGATTCAATCATTTACATTTAACAAAAAGATTGGTTTTATTATGATGCATATTATCTTGATTTTTAATCAAAATTACATCTCATGTATTGATTGGTTCATTATATTATTGTTACACTCTCTACAGTGAATTTTTATATGATTAGAAAACTAAATACATGATAGAGATAATATCATGGCATCATGTTACTTTGACAGTATGACTTTATCCAGAAAATGATCTAAGATCATGAGAGAAACTCAAGGATTGTGTGAGAAGAAAGAACAAAACAGAAATAAAGAAGAACAATATTAGAAAAGGGACCATTTGAGGCATCATTCAAGCAACCAGCAGACATCAGACAGCGAGACCCATCAATCAGTAAAGGAGCACAACACTCAAGCATCTACTCCAGTGAATTCTGAAGCTCAAGAAGCCATGTAATCAGGTCATCAACATAGTACCTAACAGCCCAATCAGCTGCCTATGGCTAAGCATGACTACACCTTCTATAGCACAATTTTTTTATTACTGCAAATTCAATACGAGAAAGTTCAGATTAATTTCATGCTTTTGTGGTAATTATTTAAAAAACCTCCATTAAGAAATTGAGAACTATAAGTTTGGCATTATCTCCTTCCTGCAAAAGAGACTATGAAAAAAATGAAGCTGAATTGGTCCCATCCGCTCTTTCATATTTGTCTGCAGAACAAATTGAAACAAAATTTTGTTTCAAAGTGATTAGTATATCTTACAAAACTATTAATCCAGACCACTATCCTTTAGATAACCTGTTAAGATTATTCATGAATGAAAAAGGAATTTCACATAATTTTTTACCATTTATCCGCTAAATAATGTCGATTACAATAACCTTCTTATTATTTATCCTAATTGACATTGTAACATGAATTTGAATCTTCATCTTTTTCTCATAATTCCCATCGAACCTTTGTCACTACCGGTTTTACATCTCATAGCCTTCTAGTTGTTAACTTGTGATTCAATCCAATGAATCACTATGTGCTTTAAGCACAACTTTAGGAGGTACCCATGACCATAAGTGACAATGCGAGACAAAGGAACAAAGCAAATAAATGCGATAAAGTTATTCAAATTCATTAAGTAAATAACCTATTTCTTTAATATTGAATTGACGTTCTAAAAGTCGCGCCTTAGAAATTCTGGAACTATTTCTTTGGTATCTGGGATTGTCAGAATAAAAGAATAATATTTCTATGTACAAAACCATTTATGGCATTTCAATCAAAACCCCAACATGGGATATTAGTTATTTATCACTTTGTTATGTAATAAAATGGTGAATACCTATGTGCCTCTTCGACAAAAAATCATGCACGACTCTACGAGCGATACAACTTTAGAAGCGGAAGCGAATATTATAAAAAAATGTTCTTTGATAAGTAAAGGCATAAGTTCTTGAAGTAAAATGTCCATGTATGGAGCTTATATGTGCAGGAAAGGGGTCTAGATTTTGAATTCAAAATATATCTGATTAGATCATATATGTGCCATCTAAATGATATTCTTATAGACATAGAATGGGATGGGGCAAGGAAGATAGGAAGACAACATCATGGCCCATTGAGCTGCGACCTTAAAAAAACAGGACATGGAAAATAAATGGACTTTGAGCCAGCCTGGCCTGAAGTACACATCATAACAAGCTTATTTAAAAAGCTTGTTAGGATCTCTGACGTCCAATCTTCACAATAATACTGAACATTAAGATCGAATAAACAAAATATATAATTATATATTTCTCTTTTTCCCTTAAGGTGTTGATGAGGGTGGCGGGGTCCATTCATGGAATAGAGACTATTTGGCAGTAGCTGTCAGTCGGATGGTAGAGATGATGAGGGAAGGGAAGCACAACTTAGGAGAGTCCATAATTGTGATTTTCTTGCAGCTGTTGTCCTGTTTCATTGGAGAGATCTGACAGCCAGATACAAAATTCGTCCTTCTCCAACCCTGGCCATCCTTCCCCTCAGCCCTATAGTGGATTTCAGTAATGAGAAATCTGTTGGATACTCCACCGACATTTCAAAGACTGCCTTCAGGTGAGCCATGCAATCAAGGGCATAAAGAAACCCCTCAACCCTTAAAAGTAAAATTTCATAGTTTTTGGCATCTTCCGCTTGAAAACTCCAATCTCTGCGAAAACTTGATAAGCTCCGGGTAGCTCTGAGAAAGCTCCATGAAGACTGAGATCATGCCACCACAGAAGATGACGAGCTATGAAGCACACCAAAATTGGGGGCAGCGATCAACCCTCTTGTCATTTGCTCATGGAATCAGTGTTATCTGATTGATCTCAAACTTGCTTTACTGAACATATCATTTAATTATCATGGAAATATATCAAGTTAGCTTGAATCAACATTTGAATTAAATATTGTTTTGAGAGCCTCTTTGGGGCATTTCATGCAGCACATGGCATTAATCTGAAATTCTGAAAATTAATTTTTATTTCCTAATTAATTTTACATTAATTTTCTTTATAAAGACCTAGTTTTTAATTTATTGAGATAATCTGCCCTCTCCCTTCTTTAATCTGCATAATTAATTCCTAAACTCCTTTTTTATTGTCTTATCATTAATCTTCTTCATATATGTTAATCTTCTTTTTATTCAAATAAAAATTTAAAGCACAGTAACTATTATCTGTCATATCCTTCGTATGACACTATAATAAGTTGTTATCTCAACACCTATTGTCTGCCTCTATCTTAAAAATAAAAGAACAATGCCAAAATTAATACGACTGTTAAGTAATAGTCTATGACAGTATCTTTGAGCCACAATTGAACTAATTTATTTAGAGAGAAACATTTTTAAATGTCAAATAAAAGGCTTGGAGATATGTATATGGGAATAGTGCATGGACACTTCAAGTTAAAGCGCTGAGGATTGGAAGAATTATTCAGGAGAGTCTAGGAGGAATATTGGAGATATAGGATCTTCAAAGATCTATTAACATCACTTGAAAGACGAGAGCTCTTAAAGGTGCTTGTGAATAAGATTCAAAGACGTGGGAGAGATATTGAAGAGATTATGATGTCCCTATTCGAGAGATAATGTTGTTAGACAAGAGTGCGTAGTGTACATATTTCATTTGTAAATTCAAAAATATATTAGTTTTGACTCAAGATCCTCCAGAGTTTTGGTGACTAATTTTTGCTAGATTATGGGACCAAGAAGGTTGGTTCCCCAACGGGGGTAGTTTATCGAATCATAGTGAGAGGAGCGATCAACATTATACTAAAAAAATAAAACTGAACATCGAAATATATAAGAGATAAATATTTTTAATACACCAATTTAACCTTCTTATTAGGTTTTTCATTATTTTTTGTTGAGCTTTGATACTTGTGCAGCTTGGGATGAATTACTTCAATAAACCAATAAATATGATATTGACCTCTAAAAAATGTGATTCAATGATTGAAAAATTATGGTCTAATTTAATTCATATTTATTTCATGATGTGAATCTCCTCTTTGACTGTTCATCATAACATACCACGATGTGAAGGATACACTAGATGGTCTCAAGGTAGTTATGAATTTACCAGGTCTTTTGAGGAATCTTTTTTTCACTAGGACAATCTTGGAATGTATCATCCCTCACTAATGACAATCTTGGAATGGCTTTTTGCGTGAAAATCAACCATTTTCACTAGGACATACTTTATCAAATAATTAAAAAAATATTTCATGATAGTTTCATTGCATTGTCCAAGGACTTCATCCCATCATATTCCTTGAACTTGTTTCCTCTAAAACTATGAGCCAACAATCCCATCTTGAGGAATACATCAAGGGATTAGTGGTGTAGAGGGTGAAGAAAACAAGAGAAATGGGGGCCTTTTTATAGGCATAACCCATGGCCTAAATGCCCCCTAAAAACTAGGCACGATCCTAGAAAGTAGGCACGATCCTATTCTCAAGGAGGTGCTAAGTCATCCTACTTTCTAGGATGTACCAAGTCAACCCCCACGATCCTGAAACTTAGGGCTGGGGCTTTGACATTTTCAACAATGTGATATTTGGCGATCTAGATATAATTGCCTTCTTTAAAATTTGACAACTTTTCCAATCAATTGGACTTGATTTTTCTAGTTAAATGAGAAGATCAATCATATTACACATGCATAGCTTAATACTTATGGAACGAATGATTTCGACAAGTTCTTCAAAATAAATTATTGAGTGAAAATTTAACTCTTATATTCTCCACATGAAAGTGAAGGACATCATGTCTAGTTTATGAATATTTATTTTGAGTATTTTTTGCAGTTGGATTTTAAAAGATGTTGAGGTTATTGTGTACTTTTAAAATTTTGTGGATAAGATTTTAGAAAGTTTGTTCGGCGGAAAATTAGCTCGTCTGGCGATTATCCAATTGACCATTTACTTACAGAAAGGAGAAAATCAATATGCATATAAATAGGAGGCATTTGCAGTGTTACTTGGATCTGAGAAAAGGTGTCTAATATTAGTCGATTACAAATTATATTTCTACATCGAAGCTTCCTCCACTCCCACCCCCTTCTTTGTTGATTTCGTCTAAGACGATGATAAGTGCAACAATGAAGGCCTGGTCGACGTTTGGGTAAATCGTTACCCCGAAGCTGTCCTTTCCGAGCGCTATGTTTTTCAGCGTGTACTGCTTCTTCATCTGTCAACATATTTAACAGTTTGATCAGAGAAGAAATGAAGAAGCAGAAGACGGAAAGAGAGATAGATAAACATATTACCTGGGCAACGATGGAGGATGTATCACCAACATAAACAGAGCACGATCTCTCAAAGAAACTCCCCTTGACCTTAAAATCAGGAACGTTCTTGCTCGTGTTAGCAGCCAGGAAAACGTCCAGGCTTGTCTTCAGCTGCAGCATGTGGGATCTCTTGGCGACGAACAGGAGATCTTTATCATCAGTGCTGCTCCCCCGGTAAACCTTCCATTTATCGTGAGCCGTCAGCACCTGAAGACAAAAAAAAACCCATGAGATTATTCTTTCGCTCCCGATAGAAATTCAGCCTCTATCTCGAAAAAACCGCGAAATAGTATTCAGAAAACAAATAATTCACCTTTTTCTGCATGGTTAGTACGGGTTGGCCGGAAGCGTCCTGCAGAACGCGCCGTTCGCGTAGGCTGAAGACCGTCTTCTTCACCCGAAACCAGACGTTATCCTGCACGTCCCTTACGGTGAAATCGCGTTCACTGATGCTCAAGAACTTCTGGGTAATGATGAGATCAACAGGGTACGGGGCGCAAAATTGGGGGCCGACGATCGCCATGGTTACCGATTATCGCTGACACGCTACTGTGTAAAGTGTTGGGTCGTCTCAATAGCCTTGAGCACTTGTATATACCCGTGGATTGGGTGCTCTTGCCACGCGAAACGAAGATGAAAGGAAAGCGCCGAGACGGACGAAGTCAACGCGGTTGCGACCGATAACCCGAACCCGAAGTTAACGCAGAAATCTCTGGCGAATATCTAATCATGTGGTTCGTCCACGTTCGCGAAATATCTATGAAACCGGACGTATCGTAGCGTACCGACGATATTTTTATATTTAATAATTCCAAGCTATCTTCTCTCTGGCTCGCTCTTTCTTGCTAACGTTTTTACGCCTCGATCTTCTTCAATATTTTTCAACAGGAATCGAATACTCATCTAACTCGGTGATCCATCTAAGCATTACTCTTGACGTCTTCACTTATCATTGCCGCGCTAATATGATGCATCAAGCTTGTATTTTGATTCAACTGTTCTGTTACCCCGACTCATTCTGCATTGCTCTTGGCATCTTGTTCGTTCTTCATCTTTGCCATACTCCTTTTGCCGAGGTTTATGCACGCATAACAACTATAATGTTTCAAAGTATTGTTTAAATATGATGTACAATGGTGGCTTAAATATGTATTATGTTAATGGGGATTAGACTTGAATTTTCATAAAATTTGTAATATTGACACCACTTCAGAAAATTGGAGTTTCTGGCGTCGGTGGCCCCAAAGTTTGTGAGTGAAGTGAGAAGAAGATCACATAAAAAAAACCAAGAAAAACCCACTAATTGACAGGAATTTTCATTGTCGAAGAGCTTGAAATGTTGGAAAGATAAAAATGAAGGATTAACCTAATAACCCGAGTTGTTTCTAATATATATTTATACTCTTAAGATTTTGAGATAGTTAGGTATCAAAATTCATCTAGATAAAGAGGAAAAACAAATGGATCGACGAGCGATCTCAGCTTCCCTCTAATACCTCTCTGTAGCGGAGCCCTTGATTCTAGCATCTGATAACAATGATAAATATACCCATAACTGCACGAAGTTGATCTAAGTTTAAGAATCTAAAATTTGAATTTATGATATTATTAACTAGCCTATTAAAATATTTCTGTTATATAATGAATATTATATATTTTTATCGAACACTTCTTCATTTTTACTACTAATCAATATTTTCCATGTGTGAAAAAACTTAAGGAATTAAATGGGCTGATTATCACTGTTCTGAAACTATTTATTTTGGATATTGGGTCAGACTTCAGCATTTCTGGCTGTGGGCTTCAAAGGAGTAGTTAAAGGGGCATAGACCACATCCTAGATCAGTCCACTAATTTCTCTAACTTCCCTCCAAAAGAGTATCATGAAATTCAAGTAACGGAACCATCAACCAATCGGAGTAGAGCAAGAAATGACATGGAGAGAAATTGGGAAATGATAGACAAGGATAGTAAGCATGCCCATGTATAAATAATTCATATCTCTCTCTTTCCTGAATTCTGGACATGTTCTACCAGTGGCTGGCTAGAAGAACAAGGTCCTCAAAGATTTTGGTCTTTCAACATAGTTGATTTTAAGTGTTTTGAAGTGTTCATCCTTTTTTTCATCATTTTCTTGAAAGAAAAAAATGCCTGACCCTACTGAAATATAAGGATCTAAGTTGAGTGACAGGCACTATGACCGTAAACAAGAAAAATAAGAAATCAACATAATGTTGGGATCACATACCCTAGTAAAGATAACGGAAGATCCACACCACTACAAACGATGTACAAGCCGAATACGACTATAGATACTCGTAAACAAAATTTGAGATATTGAGATCTGAACATATCGAGAGAAATAGACATATTGGGAATTTGATATCCCCTCTTGGGCATTTATTTGAGCTTGCCTGCTACCTAAATTTTATGTTTTTTATAGTTTCACAATCTCATCATTTGTATAGAATGAATTGGCTGAAATCTTTCTATTTAAGAGTGTGAAATATTTCTCCATATTCAGCAACTTTTTTGTGCTATGTTTGCATTTCTATTTGAGGATGTATTATTGCGTACCTTTCAAACCCCATCAATTCAGATCAGAGAATCGCATAACCCACCACTTTCATTTGAATGGGATCCAATAAAAAATTTCCCGCATTCAATTACTGGCTTGTAAGACGCCTACGTAATTTCAATTTGCATAGGCAAAATATCAGCAACCTGTATGACCAGAGAAAAATCACCATCTCTACAATGGCCAACCATGAGCTCTTAGTAACCACTATATAAACCAACGTTTAGACAAACTCTACGTAGAAGCAAATTTTGATGAAAAGTAATGATGCAAACATTATAAATGGGAACTCAAACCTTACCAGCGACTGCTTGTTGAAGTATCCGCTTAAATTCCAACCATTTCAATAGAACCCCCAAATAATCTGCTTTTTCACGAGAAGAAAAACAGACTGCTGAGGCGCATGAGAAATATTTAAATCGAGAAGAAGAAATGAAGCGTAAAAACTTATAAGAAATATAGCTCACTTGAAGCCGAGAGGGTATTTCTATATAGGTTTGATGGAAGAAGAAGCTCTTAATCTTTCAACCACAATTGCCACGAGCTTGGATAGGCCTAGATAAATACTCGCAAATAGGAGATCTGGAACTACCTTTGGAATAGTTTCTCTTTGAAAGAACCAAGCTCTGCAACTTTCATTCACCACTGCCACGACCTTGGATAGGCCTAAATAAATACCCGCAAATAGCAGCTCCAGAAGTACCTTTGAAATAGTTACTCTTTGAAAGAACCAAGCTCATCGATGGGCTTCAAGGAACCCCATGTGGGGCCTATCATTAATTTAACGCGCAGAGGGACTGAAACAAGGAGGAAAATTAGGCAAGCAGTTCATAAACGTCCAATTAAAGGAAGCAGAACCCAACAAAAGTCTCAAAAAATAACCATTAAGCTTTATGGCGTTCTCCATGCTTGACTGGAGTAGATTACTGGCCTCAGGAAGAACAGAAGGGTCAACTTCAAGCACTAGCTCGTCATGCACCTGATGGCAAATGGAGATGGCATTTTAAGAAATTCCTTTAAACGTTGACGCAATACGAATAATCTCACCCTTAAAAATTGACGACTTCTTAGAAGGAAATTTCAGGAGATTTTTAGATAAGGTAAATGACCAAATAGTAGCCAAAAAAGACAAAAACGCCAAACCTGCAATAATATATGGCAGCGGCCTTTAAGCGCAGCATATTCTTGGTCCTTGGCATTGAGCGAATTCTTCTGGGATCTTTCAGCGACCGCAGAAAAAATCTTTATCATAGCAGTTTTAATGATATCCGCAGCAGAGCCCTAGAAAAACTTCTCTGTTAAAAAAAAATTATGGAATGCGAAATTTAGATAAAAAACTCACACGATTTCAACCTGACAAATGGAATTCACTGCTTGTCTCTCTGCTTTTGCCTTCTCTTTTTTATTTCCAGATTCTATTTTCGACAAATACCTTTTTCTCCCCTTAATAGTCTGTATGTACCTGCATTACATCACTAATGAAATCAACATACCAAACATTTCTAAGGTTGGGCAAACATCATTCGTCACGTCACAGCGAGAAAAAGAGAAGAGAGCAAGAAAATTAGTGAGAAAGCAGGAAGAGAGAGCAAGAAAGCAAGAGAGAGAGAGAGAGAGTCCTGTGACCTGAATACATGACGTGATGGGTTTAGTGGTGATGAGATACTATGACAAGAATTTCAAAATTTAAGGATGCATGTTCTGATGCCAGACATCATGAATTGTCATGGTGACATCACCAAGTGACCAGTCGTCAACCGACCATCATCATCCCATCATGTCCAGACGTGATGGTCCCTATTAAGAAGCAAAGGTAGAAGAAATATATACCCTTTCTGTCGACAAGATAATACAGCTTCTTGGAGCCAGGCAGAAACAGCAGGGAAGGATTTCTTAAAGCTCCTAATTTTTCCTGCTGCTTCATCCTCCCCACAATCTAGTTGTTCTGCAAGAGAGCTGGGACCCATCCCATATAAAATGCCATAGACCAACCGTTTCGTATGTCCTCTCTCGTCAGCCGTTATCTCAGATTCAGATTTCCCTTTCCACCTTGCAGCTATCATGGTAAAAACGTCTCCATCAGGCCTGCTAAGAAGGTCTATTAAAGCAGAATCCTGAGAGAAATGGGCCACCAGTCGTAGTTCTATTTGTGAGTAATCTGCGACAAGTAGCAGCCATTTTTCCTGCATCACATCCAAGTACAATGGTTATCAAAAAAATATAATCCAAGCTTCAGATAAGTCAAGATAAGGAAAAACATCAAAAATTACTTGAGTTGGAACAAAAAAATCACGGGCATTGATTTGGTGATACTCCGGAGATGAAGAATTCATGGTGAACTCCAGCATATGTTCCACACACTGCATGAAGGCACATGAATATTAGGTTGATTTTATGCGCACGCACAAGAAATGATATATATATATATATATGAAGGTAAAAAGGACCTGAAGATTTGGATCCTCCATGGAAAGCCGCCCGGTGACCGCTGATGTCTGTAACCAATGTCCTCTCAGTATATATCTTTGTGATTCTACATTCAGCTTGGCTTTAGAACATATCGACCCCAGAGTACAGTTTAACAATTTTGCTAGTGTCCTATGTTCCTTGATTATGGGAACAATAGGATGTTGCCCCCTGTAGATAGGGAACATAATCATGAAGAATAACGAGGAATGGAAGAAAAACACTCAAAAGGAGGATTAATCCTATTAATGGAACTCTATCAAAGAAATTCACCGCTCAAAGCTCACCAGTTTCATATATCACATATTCTGTTTCCAATATACTCATTATGACTATGATACAATCCTCTACCCCCAAGGGTATCTTAGGTATTTTAGCCGACTGGGGGCACTTTTGTCATCTCTTTTCTTATAAATATGTATAGCCCTCCCTTGTGGAGGGCAGGCGAGACTTAAGGTAAGATCGGCCTCTTGGCTCACTATCTCGATCCTCCCTGTCTCAGTCCATTCCACTTGACCGTCCAATGATCCCCTATCCCCATGATCGTTTCACCGGATCTTCAGTCGGCTCCCCTCCAATCCAATCCCTAGCCTTGCCTTTTGGTTCTCTCCTAGGCTCCGACAATCCCCGTCCCCGCGATCATCAACTCTTCACCGCGTCATCAGGCGACTTGTCCCTGGTCGATCCCTGCCTCCCCTGTTCGACCCTTCCTATCATTCCCGTTTCAACTCTCCTACCCCGGGAACTTCTACCTCTTCTCGCCCTCTACTCTCCTTCTGATACGAACCTAGACCATGGTTCTTATCTGACTATCTTTGGATTTAAGTTGTAAAAAGATTTATACCTTAAAACTGTTCTAGGATAGAAAATTCCATAAAACTGTTCCTACTCAAAAATTGCTGCTTTTAATGATTGCCTCCATCTTCTCAACTTTAATTCGACTAGTGATCAAAGTTCAAGACACGTAAGGGATCATGTTCATCTTGAAGTAAAAATCCAGTTAATCATGAAAATTAAATTACCTCAGCATTTCCAGTATTTGTTTATCAGTGCTGGGATGCTGCTTTCCCTTGGCACATTCAGGAACAGGCAACTTCAATTGGGAATATAGAATATTAGCAACATCTGCAGGTGTGTACAGGGAAAATGCCCTCCCTGCGAGTCTATAAGCTTCCTTCTCAAGCTCCCTCACCTTCCTTGCCAGAATCTGCCTCGCCTGAAGACAAGCTTCCATATCAACTCCAATACCTTGATGTTCCATATCTGCAAGAACATGAACCTACATTCCAGGGAAAAAAATTGATGTCATATTTCTCCACAAAAAAATGTCTAGAACAAATATTACCATTGGATTCTCTATGTGAATAAGCGAGGGGATCAAATCCTCAGTGATGAGCAAATGCCAAAGAATAGAGCCAAGAGCTCGCGTCTGCGCCACTCGTTTGCAACAACCATTATGTGCTGCGAGACGCATCTGATTTCTCCATTTACCATCTCGATTTGCTGCCGCCACCATCTCCGTGCTCAGACGCTTCCTAACCGTCTATCATGAATATATGACAGTATCAGATGAGAGCTTAGAAATCCAATGGATTGACAAAGGAATTTCGATGCGACCCAATGAATATGATCTGTGCTACCTTCTCTAAGTTTGGAATGCTTTTACTTTCCTCATCCGGCCAGAGAATCCATGCAGCAAGGCATAAGTCGATTCCATTGTTAATCACAACAGTGGGCAGCAAAATATGAGAATTGTCCACGATTTTAAATCTTTTATCCAATCCAAGTCCAGGATGTTGAACACCCAATTTCTGAACAGAAATTCCCGGGAGCTTTAAGGCTTGAATTTGAATCTTTAAGTTCCATGTGAATTTCCTTACATCGTCACGCTGCATTATCCTACATATCTTACCCCATCTATCGCTAGCTTTACTCCAGAATTCATCGGCGAAGGACTTACTTGCATTGTCTTGAGAACACATTAAATCTTTGGGAAGCCTAATATAATATACCGGAGAATCCTTCCAGCATACTGCAATGCCAAGCACTTCAAATGGAAGAACGGAGTATTGCTCTGATCGTTTAGTGAAGTGAAAATCAAAATAGAACTCTTTTAGTTCATCCCACTGATTCAGAAATGAGTCGAATCCCCCAGAAAAAGAACATGCATTAATGGGACCTTTTCTGAGAGAATCACCTACTTCTGCTGCATCTGACTTTGGAGTTCTCACCGAAACATGATTGACGGCCACCAGCATACTCTCTTCTGAAGAAAACGATGCCTCTTGATTCTCTCTCGTAGCATTTGAGTTAATGCAAGGAAAATGATCCATGGCTTTTGACCCAACCTCAACCTGATGTCCTTTGTACTCAGCACCAACACTGCCAGGACTGGTATTGTTACCATTGGATAGAACCAGTGGATGGGAAATATGAGCAACATCAACCCCAAGAGATTTAAAGGCTGAAAAGGCAGCAAGTCTTGCCTCCTCCGCCTGATCAAGAACTATTTTACGGGCACCATTTTTAATTTTCTTTGCCATCCCCAGTTGTATCCGTCTCATAGCTGGGTTTCCTGCACAGTTGATTGAATCTAATCAAGATCAAAATTATATCGCGGTAAAAAAATAACTTAAACAACAAAAAGAAGATCACCCAGACATACAAAAATCTTAGCACGAAATAAGTTAGACTTTGTTATCAGACCTTGACTATTTAAATGAAGTCAATTAGAAAGATCAACAGAAAACCTTTAAGCAATATCGTAGGTCAGTGTGGAGATCATAAACAACAACTTCAACTACTCGAGTAATTATCTCCGTATTTATACATATCTTAGTATGTTTCCCATAGACAAGAAAGAAACACAAGATCAGCCAAATGACAGAGATACATTAGAAAAATTCATCGGATTACTTAGCAATAGTCTTGAAGCATTATACTAACACAGCTGACAGCTCTGGTCTACTGCCTAACAATGTTTCTCATTATTTAGGACTGAATGATGTGGTTATAAAACCTACAAGTCTGTTGAAAATGAAGGGGCCAGAAACCCTGGAGACGGAAACCTGAAGAGGAGACAGAAAGCTGAGAATGTTTCCTTGAACTCAAGAATTATGAGTGTGATACAAGTGGCATTGAGAGGCCATAAAGAGGACGGGTTAGAGGGTAGGCCCAATAACCCAATAAATGGTGAGAGTGTGAGACAAGAGATAGATGTGGCATCAGAACACACAAGGATGAAAGCCAAAATCTATGACAGTCATTCAGTTTTGAAGAAAAAAAATCTATGACATTTATTGTTTTAAAGAAAAAAATCTATCACAGTCATTGTCTTGAAGAAAAAAATCTATGACATTCATGGGACAGTTTCATGTGCATTGTTTGCTATACCAGTGTCATGGATGACTTCTAAATGGAACAACTAAGCATACATCTTAAAAGCCATACACTACCATTAATGCAATTTTTTTAATATGGTAATCAATCACGAGCATTACCACAGCAATACAGTCAATTAAAATCTGATCATGAACGACATGGGTTCTTGATGGATAAATCTGAAATTATTCATACAAACTCCACATTATTGGGGACCTAAACAAGCTCAAAAATCAGTTTTTTGTCACACTTTCAAATGTATAGCGTGAATGCATAGCCAAGAATCCTTCCCAATCATCAGAAAGAAACAGGAAATCAACTTACCGTCCTGTGCATTCCACGCCGAAGATTCATAGAGAGCCTTTGCAATATCAGGAATGGATGCCTCAGCAATAGACAGTGGAGTTCTCAATCCAGCCTTGTACAGCGCCCTAGCACGCGACCCCTGCACATTGCATATTTGAGGGAAAATAATGACTAGAGGACTAAAGAATACGATGTCTAAAGAATCTCATTTATAAAAGAAACATTCGGCATATTTGAATCACATTTGTTAAATTACCTTGACGTATGGAATATTCGTCAGCTCAGCTATTTCAGATCTCACTCCAAATGAAACCCGATTCTGAAACTTAGAAACCAATCCTCCCAAATCATGCCATCCGAGCCTTTCACAGAAAGCGGAGACCATAAAAGCAAATCTACCAGCATTTTCTTGCAGAGACTGAATCATGCCTCTGGAAACTTTGAAAGCATCACAAACATCAGGCATCGGAACCTCCTGAAATAAAAAAGAACACAAATTGCTATGATAATAAACAGGCACAGTTTACAGAAGTTTTAAATGCAAACTTAAATAGGGTTAAAGAAGGCCATAAATTGATTTATAACAGATCAACAAATCATGAGATAGGAGATTCAACACAAATAAAAAATCTAATGAAACTGTTTGATTTGAGGAATTACAGCTAACCATCATGGTAAAAGCTCCATACCACACCAAATATGGCAATAACTCAGGTGATTACTACTCAAACCGTAAAATACAATTTCTACTGGAATAATATGAACCGTTGTTTATATAATCATTTGCACACAATGACGTTTATGAGGTACATTACAGCAAGTACTTTAATTTCCTGATGAAGAAGATATAAGCCAACTTGATTGCAACCTAATTCAACAGAGAAAGTATAACATCCCAATGAAATAGATATTTTACTGGGATAGCATATGCCTCACCTGAACAAGTCTTGATAACATAAGAGCCACATAAAAACGCTTCGCTACCCTTAGAGTTTGATCACCGGAGAGAGCTCTTCCATTACTGTTGCCTCCAGCAATAAATTCAGGACCGTGGAGGATCTTTGTTCCTCTTAAACTTTCAGAGAAATGCAACGGAGCACCATGAGATACTCTCATTAAGAAAGGCTCCGTCACTCCAACCCGATTCCCCACAGACTAGAAATAAAACAGAGAATTATGTGAGGGTCAAAATGATAAGTCCAAAACCTCTTTAAAAATGGCGATCATGTTTCAAACGGAACTGTTAGATGTGACTCAACATTTGTATAATTCCTCCAGTGAGTAAAAAATAGTTCAAAACATTGAAATTGTATTATATCGAAAAAAAAATTGGGACATGATTCTGGGTTTCTACCTCCCTCCCAAATTGGGAAGGAGGCATTTAGGAATGTAAAATCACACCAAGAGTTGGATAAATTGATACATTCTTTTCAAAGACATGTCCTAAGAAGGTTCAGCATCTGTAGGAATAATGAATCTGTGCTTCGATTTCTGCTTCTAATGTCTGGACTGGTCAGTGAAAGTAATCGCCGATGTTCCAATAAGAGAGCCCGATAAATTGGGCCATGTGCGGGATCTCACAAGTGGGAGCACAGTCCCATGGTGACCCTACAAATAACTGAGAGCAGAAGAGAAGCAAGAGATCTCTTTCTTTCAAAATTCTATTTCTTGAGGGGCAGCTGTGGCTGAGGACTGGGAAGGGAGGTACCTGCGACCAGAAAGGGGGAGAGGATCCTCATTTCTCTCTCCTTCCTCATTTCTATTTCCTATACTTCTTGTTTCTTTGCCTCTAAATACAAGGCTTATTCTGCTCAGTTCTATCGTCTGTCTGAAGAACACCTGGCCTCATCAATATATGGTTTCCTCATTTTTCTCTCCTTCCCCATTTCTATTTCTTCTACTTGTTTCTTTGCCTCTAAATACAAGGTTTGTTGTGCTCAGTTCTATCTTCTGTCTGAAGAACACCTGGCCTCATCAACATATGTTTTCCTAATTTCTTTTCCTCTACTTCCTCTTGGATACCTGTTGGTATTATAAACAGCACGAAAATTTAAGCCTACTGAATACTCTAAAATATCATGTGAAATTATTTTGCCACAATTGAATGTTATTTCAAATAAAAGGCTGGTATAACCGACCATTTGCCACAGCAAGAACTTGGTACCACTGATTGAGTTGATTCTACAGTAAGATCATGTCCCTGACGCAGCAGCAGGTTTAAAGAAGGATCAAGAATCTCCAGAGGAAAGAGGAGAGTGGAAGAAGAGAGAAAACAGAATAGAAGAATGAAGTGTCTTACTATTGACATGATTAGGCGTCACATTTTCGTTTAAAAAAAAACTATTACCGTGAATAGGCCTGGTATAATACCAGGTCAGTACATGAGAGAGAAAAAAATAGTGAAGCTTCTGAATGAATATGCATTAACAATCTTGCGAATGAATATGCATGAGAGAGAATATAAGGAGATAAATGCATTAACACGCTACTCAAGCTTGTGAATGAATGTTATTATTCTCCAATGGAGTTAGATATCCCCAGAGGACTTTGACGGAAACCATAAAGGAAGCAAGACCGATATTGAACAATATCAACACACATTCGCATTAACAATCCTGGATTAAATACCAGGTCATGGGTAAACGTATTGGGCCAATAACTAGGCCCATTAGTCTGAAAGTAGGAATAACTAAAAACAGGGAAGAGAGAATAGGAAATAACAGAAATAGAAAGAAGTAAAGAAAGAAAGAGCGAGGAATTGGAGTATCCTGTCTGACAGTTATCCATGCCAGCTTGATGCAAATATCCCACAAATGAGCTGAGTAACCTTTGTAAAGATTTTGTTTGTCTTCAGAGAGGATGGAATGTACTGAATTCAGAAGTCTCACATCTTTAGTTTCTCATTGATAAAGTCGTGGTCAACCTTGGCATCCTTTGTGCAGTCTACTCAATACAGTCAGGTGCTATTTTAATAGCAAGAAACTAACTGGACAGGCCAGTCACAAACGGGACAAAATTCAGCTAGGATCTGCTTGATTCATACAGCCCTGGAATCAAAGCCAGAAATTCTGCCTCAGCAATCAACAGAACAACCACAGGTTGTTTTTATTGTACCAGATAATCAAGTTGCCCTGAAAAAGGAGCAAAACTCTTTAGCGGACTGCCAATCAACCAGAGAACCAGTTTTGTCTGCATCAACATAAACAACCAAACGAAGTCCAGTGTCCTATTAAAACAGATTCCAAGTCCCTGATGTCGTTCCTTACCCTTGAGAGATGTAACACAGTTGTACTCAAAGGGCTCAAGGGTAGAATCTTCTCTTTCAAAGTTTCTATTGTGAAAGAATGAGAGAGAGAGAGAGAGAAATGGGGATTAGAAGGGACGATGGAGATGAGAGGCCGGGCGCCAGGATAAACATATATAGAGGTCGAGCAAAGCCTCATCTGTGGGGAATTTCTGTACAAGAGACAAATGAGGAAACTACATTATTTTCCTTTTGCTCCTTGAAGACTAACAGTGGCAGCAGGAGGCCCCCGACCACCTCCAGCCCCGCCATGATGGAATACCCAGACTCCAATCTGGTCAAGAGAAGTCCACAGAGCTTCCCGAAAGCCCCAAACAGAGTTTCCATCAAGACACCTCTAGCTTCAAAGACGACTGGCACTGGCTCCCCACCTGACGCTCCATCAGTCACGAGACCATCACCACCGTGAGGTCACATTCCCACTGACCGTCTGGTTCCATTCACAATCCGCAGTATAGGCCACCACAGAGACCCCATGGATGAAGGAGCCTGTATCCAACTGTCAAAGATCTTTCTGACCCAGAGTTCGGAACTTCATCCAGAAACTGCACAGACCTTGAACATTGGGACACCACTCATAACTTTCCCCTCCACCGAAGAGCCCTCCAGCAGCCCCCCCAACTTCCTTGGTCCTTTCATGAAATCCATGTAGACCCCCTTCCCTTTCCCCTGTCGTTCTCAACAACGACATTCGAAGTGGTTATGGCCTACACAGCTGCTGCTCCAGCAAATCAGAGGATCCTGGTAATCCCGTGCATTATGCACCCACACCAAGCAATGAGAGCTTATCACCATAAATCCCTCATTCATCATTTCCAGGATCCCACACTCAAACCAAGTTCCCTTGCTCAGTGCAACCCAAAAATCACCCAACCCCCCTCTTCCGTCGCAATCCTATGCACAAAACCACCAAAAAGCTTTGCACAGTCACTTGACTCAGCCTTCTCAAGCGACCCATCAATGTTGTACAGTGAGAACCCAAATCCATGTCTCCAGCCACATCCCATGGGCCCATTATGACCCTGTCCCTTGCATGTACATGGGTAGCCAAACTATGCCTTCCAGAACCCTCAAATACTCCAGCGACCTCTTCCCAGCACTTCCACAATGGGCGTGGACTCGACTCACATCAGAAGACAATCAAGGGGACCAACGCCTGCATCGCCACCATGCAAGGAGTGATGTCCATCTCCAAGGGGGTAATCAGGCTCTAGTCTACCACGGCCGTCATAGGGATGGTGTGCCCTCAGCTGTGGAAGTCATTACCACCTCCGCACGAATGGCTTTGAGAGATATGAGAAACAATATGCTTGTTCTATATACTAGGTTATATTGTTTTGGATCTCAGAGGACCCGATACAATGGATCGATCTAAGCAGATGTCATGCAGGCATTTACAATATTACAAAATTAAGTCTTAAGTAAAAAGAAAAAAAAGAAGAAAATAACAAATTGGACAAAGGAAAGCACCAGCTGACAGGTCCATCTGTTTAAGGCAGTATAGGTGTATAAACTAAATTCTAGGAAACAAATGAGGATATGTTTAAAAAACAATAAAGAAATATAAAGATACAAATGATGGCTGAGAATTTCGAAATGCACAGTTGCAGTTTTTTCATTCAAAATACAGAAGTCACAAATTGCAAAACACAATAGGCGTGTATAATAAATACAATATACCTGGTCCAGGGTGGAAAGTTCCATAAATCGCTCGTAGTACTGTTCCCAATCTGGCTCAACATCCACATTGATAGGTGTGACAATATAGACCATATGAAGATCAGATGCAAGAACAAAACCTTCCCTTGCCCTTGCAAGATCATCCAAGACAACCTAGACCAAAAATAAGAGCTGTGATTACTTCAATTTAAGAAAAGCAGGCAAGGATAGAAAATTGACATAATGAAAAAATGATAGAAATTTGGTTAAGGAGTGAAGTTCATGAGAAGTACTAATGATTCTTCAGGATTAAGTGAACTTCCAAAGCTTGCACGTCCAAGTGGTGTAGCTGTGTATAACATAGATTGCTGATCCCATTGAAGAAATTTGTTTTGGCACAGCCAGCGAAGAGAATCCTGCGCTGACTTCACAACTGCTTCAAATGGTCTGGTAGAGTTCAGGAGGGTGCACCTAACGTAACGGTTAATATCGCTGGGAGTTTGCACGATCCCACCAGCAACAACCTCTAAGATTGCATGAGTCATTCCATTTTTGCCCTCTGTGAGACAAGATTGCAGAGATGGACAGCTGTCATTCAGCATGCACTTGACTCTCTTTAATTCTTGATCTTGGCAAATTAGTATCTGGACAAGGCAGATTTAAAACAACAAAAGAAGGGTAAACAAAAGCCATGGACTTACAAATGGACACGACAAAATAGTGTCTGCAAGCAGGGAGGCAGAAATTAACCAATGAATCAAACGCTTAAAGTTGTTTGTCACCCGCCCAAAAATTAATCATGATAAGAAGTAAAACATAAGTTTGTACTGAATCACCATTATGAAAGACAGAGTAAACCACACCTTGTGAACTCTGAAAAAGTCTAAGTTGTTTGTACATTATATTTCCCAATTCCATTTCTTTAGCCTATGTTCTTCTGGAGCCCACTTCAGTAGTCAGAATATTTATATGATGAGACACATAAATCCAAACAACAAATTATTCTGAAGCAGAGAAGCAACAGTTGTCTCATAGAAAATACCATCATGATGACTAGCTGCAAATAATGGACCAGTTTTGATAAAAAGAATTGTCATTCGTTCTGGATTTATGATTCCGCTTAACAAACATTAAATGAAATAAACTCTCTTACACTTTCTCCCAGGGCATCAATCCCAGTCCGGCCAGCACGACCAGACATCTGTTTGTATCTTGTTCCATCAATGAAATCACGACCAATCCTGGGCTGACGAAATATGACCCTTCGAGCAGGGAGATTGACTCCAGCTGCTAATGTAGATGTTGCAGTCAACACACGCACTAGGCCCTTACGGAAGCAATCCTCAACAATCTCCCTTTCCTCAACCTGATTCAGAAAAAAATTACGAAGGGATATCTTAAGTAAAACTATCCAATTAAATTATACTCAGTCAATTTGTCAAAGCAGCTATTCGATTTGGCCATCCAAGCAAAAATTATGAATGGCCCAACATTCATGTCTAGCCAGTAAGTTTCATCTGAAGAGTGCCAGATGTAACAAAATATTTTACTATGAAAAACAAGTTGCCAATTGCACCAATAAAAGAATGTCAAGTGACCTACTGTGAGGCCTGCATGGTGATATGCCACACCAGAAGGTATTGTCTCTTCAAGAACAGGATCTAGTCCTGCAGGAGACCGTCTTAAGGCGTCAATAACTGATGCAGCACCACTGTGCGTGTCACTTGATTCTTGGGAATCAACAGAATTTTTTCTTAGATACTTTGCAACATGCTTCGCTGTCGATTCGCATCCCTTTCGACTGGAACAAAAAATAAGAACAGAGTGGCCTTCTTGAACAACCTGTCGATGGAGAGGGAAAACTTTTGTATCAGGTGGTACCAGATGAATGATAAAAGTTCAATAAGAATTTTTAAATAATAAATTGTTGCAACAGCTTTGAACACGGCATACCTCATCACACAATTTTACAACGTGATCAGGGTCTTTACCCCCATGATTAGCGTTCTCCGGAATTTTCCACACAAGATCCAACTCTTTGGTGAAAATACTAGTTCCAACCTTGATATATTCTTTGAGTGGAACAGGACGAAATTCCGTCTGGTACAGTGCTGCCTACATACCATAGAAATTGGTCATTATGAGAAGATATGAATAAATATGTGGTGCTGATACACCTTGGTAGTGTCGATGAAATATCTCTCAACTTTGAATTCAAGAAAACACTAGAAAACAGCAATGTAGGTCAGGACTCGATTGATAGGAATAATGAGAAGAGAAAATAAGAACGGCACAGACGAACAGATGGCTCCTCCCATCAAGTCGGAGCTCCCCTCCTCCGGATCAGCAGGCCAGTTCCTGCTGCTTCAGCCTTCTGACGGTCGTAACCGTCAGCTTCTGTTCAAGAAAAGATCCCAATGTCTTTCGTGTTCTCCTCTTCTCTTATTTATTGGGTTTTTCCCCCACTTGGTCAGCACGGGCGGTCAACGGGCTGTTGGCCGGCTCTCTTCTTATTCCTTCTTTTATATTTCTTTGAATAGAACATATCAAGAGTTAACTCAAATCAGCACACAAAAGTATGACCAAATGCACAAAAGCACTGGAAAATAGAGCACATGGGCTTGCCTTTCTCATACGCTCGTTATATTTCACACTTCTATACAATTTAAAGATACTATTTTTAAAGCAGGCAGAAAATTTGAGCTTAAGGAGAAGAGGATTGGGTAGAAAAGAAGAAAGCATTCTCATTAACTTTCTCATGATATGACGGGACGATACAACTCAGCAGCATCTGGTGAAGCATGCAATGAGCCAAGCATCTCTTATCGATTTGAGGGTCAAGGGAAGAGTCCATGAAGCCTCGGACTGCCTGTTAGGCCCCTAACTAGGCGGCATTCCCTGCCCAGAGGCCTGCGTGCTTATTGGGAGGGCATGTCCGCGTTTTAGACTCATGATATTAAAGGACTGAGTCATCATGGGTAGTGATGTCCAAACCTGATCTTTCAGGCCATCGCCCCTTATGTGGTGATACACTACAGATGGTGTGCATGCCCGTCCATGCCCTAGGCAAGACGGATCAAGCGAAGTCCGCGCGTGTTGGGCGCGCGGGCCGACAGGCATGAGCGCGTGCGCACCAAGCGCCACGCGCGGGCGCCAATGTTACGCGCGAGCGCCAATGTTACGCGCGAGCACCAAGCGCCGCACAGGAGCGAGAAGTGCTGCGCGCGGGCGCGGGACGCCCAAACCGGGCGGCGTGCCGCGGGTGCAGTGTGTGGAGTTGTGCGGGGTGACGCGCAGAAGCTGTGCGGGCAGTGTGCGCATTGCATGTGCAGGGCACGGGGTAGGGAGATATCTTGCCAGGAGACTAACGCATGTGGCGCAATGAGAGGCACAGAGGACGCGAAGCGCTCCCGCGGCTAGTGCTGGGCGCGCAGCGCCTAGCTTGAGGGGTCAAATGCGGCGGCACAAAGGACGCGAAGTGCTCCCGCGGCTAGTACTGCGCGCAAAGGTGTCGACACGAGTACTGGTGGCGTGTGTGATCGTCAAGGCAGGGGTGGTGTGTGTGATCGCCATGCCCGCGGGCGCACGGCGCCCGGTCCGGAGCACATGTGCAGCGGCAGAGCGGGCGCGCGCGCGCGGAGCGGCGGCCTCAAGGCGGAGAGGCAACACTACCTTGGCGCAAGGCGCTGCGTCTCGTTGGTTTGTATCACCCCTCGTCTTCCCCCATGTAATTGTCCCAACTATGATGCAATTTTTTATGATATAAATGCAAGGACCCTATTCCCTGACGGGGCTGCGTCCCCACCATCTCCTCTAACCCCTTCTATGTGATCTTAAGCAATTGCAAAAACTTCCGCTGCAAAAGATCAAAGCTGTTCAGTGTTTTGCTCCGAACACTGAGGCAGGCACACGCCAGATTCGAGCAAGGGATCTAGCTCGGGACTTAACCGTGTGACACTGCCCCATAGATGAAGTTGGGAGCTCAATTGTGGCATTCTCTTTGTATCCTTCCAGAACTATGAACCCAAGATTTGAAATATGATGTCACTCTTTGATGCCTGAAGAACTGCACTGTTCTAATGCATATGTATGACTTCACACAGGAACATTACATTTGTAAGGGGAATACAGCCCACTTCAAAAGACTGCTGAGTTTAATCGTTTGCACCAGATTAGTAAATTCAGGTTAAGGAAACAGCAGCATGATCACTCGAATGTTCAGGCTATCCACATGTTGTAGGTGTTATATCTGATTTTTTTTTTGAAAACATATGAGGCGGTCACCCGAACAAATCGGTAACCACCTGACAGGTAGATGGTTCGAGCCCTAGGACTCTATTACATGTATACACTTTCATCTTCTCTCTTCATCCCCGTCATGAGGAAAACCATGATGCTATAAGACCTATCTCATGGGCGAGCCCGTCTGTAGACGCTTTCCCCCCTCGGAAGATCACCTTATTTTTGTGTAGCCAGATTCCCCAGAGCACTGTCAGCGCTCGGCGCCCCACTTCTCTATGTCTGGGACCGATCCTCTGCATGGACTCCAAAAAGGCCTCTTCTGATGACGTGTTCACCGTCAACTGTGCTTGGGTGGCCCTAACTGTGCATGTGAAAGGGCATCCAAAAAATAAATGATTACAATCTTTGTCATCTCTCGTACACCACACATACCGTCGTAGCATCTGGGTAGATTCTCTTGAGAAAGATGTAGGTCATCAATCTCTTTCGGAGCAAGAGCCATCCAAAAATCTTGGCCTTAAGCGAAACCAAAAGATGCCAGATGGCTCGACACAGTTGGATCATATTTTTGTCTTCCTCGTTGCCCTGCCAGATCTGTGCATAGGCTTTCCCCACTAAGAAAGGAGCTCTTATCCAATCCCAACCATCTAATTCCCCTGGCTTAGGGCGGATCTGATTTAGAGCTTGTTGCAATCCCAAGAAATCAGTTAGTCGTTGGTCTGACAAGGCACCTTCAACCCTCGGATTCCAGGTACTGTCCTAGCATTCACCTACTGTAGCTTGGGGGCATTTTGCTAGTGCAAATAGCCGAGGGAATGCTTCTCGCAAGGGGCCGTGCGACGACCAGAGGTCTGTCTAGAATTTAAAGAGAGAGCCATCGCCTATTCGGACAGAGTAGAACTCTCGGACCTTGGGGAAGATTTGTCGGAGGCTTTGCCAAAATGTTGACGCCCTCTTTATTGGGGCTATTTTCTTATCCAAGTTCAATCCTCGACCATACTTGTCTCTCAAGATCCGTATGGCGAGGTCATCGCTTGGTTGCATAATCCAAGTCACCCACTTTGCTAATAATGCCGTATTCATGCTTTGGATATGCAATACTCCTAGTTCGCCATGTTTGGTGGGCCTGCATACGGTATCGCATGCAACCAGTGCGAGCCCTCGACTCTGATCGGTACCATTGCCTTTCCAAAGGAAACGTCTCATCAAGCCTTCGAGACTCTGGCCGATTCCAGTAGGCATCTTGAATACAGAGAGAGAATATAGGGATTACTGACAAGACCGCCCTCAATAGCACCAACCTACCGACTCTCGACTCTCAATAGCACCATCCTTCCAACCGCCTTTCGACCTTCTCTATCATCGGCAGCCAATCCGCCTTAGTCATCCGGCCTCTAGTTAACGGCAGACCCAGATATCTCATAGGGAGGCTCCCAATCGGTGTTCCCAGCGCCTCTGCACATTGAGCCTCCTCTTCCAAGGATAGGCCACAGCTCACAAAGGCAGCCTTAGCCCGATTGATGCATAGGCCGGAGAAGTCTGCGAATAGGGCGAGTAGCGTGGACAGGTATTTTGCCTCCTCTATAGAGCCTTCAACAAAAAAAGTAGTGTCGTCCGCGTACTGCAGTAATGGGATACCCCAAAGGACACTAGCGTTTTGATAACCCTTCAGAAGACCATGTGTACATGCTAGATTAGTGCATGTGGCAAGTGCGTCAACCGCTAGCACAAATAATAGGGGTGCGAGCAGGCACCCTTGCCTCACCCCCCCTTTGCGGTTGTATACGCCCGCCTTCCGGCCTTCCATTCACCAACACTGAGAAGGAATGTGTTGTGATGCATTTTTTCATCCATGTGACGCATTCTTTCGGGAAGCCCCTCCTTTTCATTGACACCCCGAGGAATCCCCAGTCAAGCGTGTCATATGCCTTGGCAAAATCAACCTTCCACATGAGACCTTTAGTTCCACCTCGTTTCCATGTCGCTAGGATCTTGCCTGCTGCTACGGCACTGTCGACCAGTAAACGGCCTGGTATGAAAGCTGATTGGGAGGGTCCCACAAGTTCCCCAATCACCTGTCTCAATCTGTTTGCCAATACCTTTGCAATGATAAAGTATATGGAGTTGGACAAGGAGATCGGTCTGAAGTCCTCAATTCGTTCCGCTCCTTACTGCTTGGGGAGTAGAACCAAATATGCCCGATTTAGTATCTCCATACTGCATGTCCCTTGTCGGAACTCTTCAAACATGGCCATTACATTTGGTTTCACCAAATCCCAGAATACATTTTAGAATAAAACAGGCAATCCATCTGGGCTTGCGCCCCTTCACCATTGAGGCCTTTTATTGCCTCCTTGACCTCTTCCTCCGAAAACGAACGAATCCACTCCTTGTGTGAGGGGCCAAAGTTTGAGCCCCCTTTCCGCACCACATCCACGTATTGCGTCTACCTTTCTTATAGAAAGTGCAGAAGTGATCTGCAACTGCACGGCCCACCGGCTGGGCTCCGACATGCTCATGACCTCTGACTGTCAATTTCTAAATACTGTTGGACCAACGTCTCCCGTTTGCTGCTAAGTAGAAAAATCTCATGTTTGCATCACCAGCTTGTAGCCATAGTTGTCCGGACCGCTGTCTCCAATCCATCTCGAGTTTCTTATCTTCCATGGCTATCACCCCCCTCCACTTCCTTCATTCATGTGATTCTTCTTCCAATTTCTTCAAAAGTTATCATAACAATATATTATCACTCTTGTTTACAAGTACACAAGTCAGTAATCACAAAGTTAACTCACAAGGCGAAGGTTCGCCCCCCCCACTCTCTTAAGAATATCTTAAGAGCCTTAGGAAATTCTCCCAAGTCTTCTTAAGAGTTTCTTTTCCTACTTCATACATACATATCTTACCTATATTTATACTACACAATTTAAGCAGTTATTCTTCATTTGCTTCTTCGAACATATCCAAGGGTGGTGTCTGTGATACGAACCTTGATCTAGGTTCGTATCGGGAGGGGGTTGGAGGGCGATGCGGGATAGACGTTCCCGGGGTAGGAGAGTCGCAACGGGAATGAAGAGAGAGAGGTCGAACAGATGGGGACAGGGATCGACCGAGGTCGAGCCGCCTGATGACGCGGTGAAGGGTTGACGATTGCGGGGACGGGGATCGCCGGAGACTAGAAGGGAACTGAACGGCAGGGGTAGGGATCGGATCGGAGGGGAGCTGGCTGAAGATCCAGTGAGACGATCACGGGGGTAGGGGATCGCTGGACGGTCAAGGGGACGGGACCGAGACGAGGAGAATCGAGATAGTGAGCCAAGAGGCCAATCTTACCATAAGTCTTGACTGCCCTCCTCAAGGGAGGGCTACACATACTTATAAGGAATATAAGCAATCTACCCTAAAGATCAATTTACTAAAATGCCCCTAGTGGCTTAATTCCTAAGATACCCTTTGGGGGTAGAGGATCATATCAGTCTGTTGGATGCCACCCTTGGATTCTTCATGAAAGGATGCCTCAGTTGGATGTGCTTTTTCAGGTACTTCAGTTGTGTTGTTGAGCTGTTTTGATACCCAATAAGATTCCAACGATTGCTGTGCATAACTGTCATAACTGTCGTCCGTAATAGTCAATATCGATTTATTTCGTCTCTTGTAAACTTTAGGAAGATATGTATCACATCACCAGCTTGTAGCCATAGTTGTTTGGACCGCTGTCTCCAATCCATCTCGAGTTTCTTATCTTCCATGGCTATCACCCCCCTCCACTTCCTTCATTCGTGTGATTCTTCTTCCTCCAATTTCTTCAAAAGTTGTTATAACTGATATTTCCAATTTCTGATATTTCCAATTCTTCAGAAGTTCAGGATAAAAACTACTAGTGTCCTCAGCTTGCTGCGCCATCTCCCACAAAAATATAAAGCTGGCATTGCAAAATTATTTGCCTGCCATATCCTTCACCCATAGTTAAGGTTTTCATCATATCTTGAGATGTTTCACTCGCTGCACATCACCATCTATTCAGCTCACCAATTGTGCAGTTTTAGCCATCATTCTAGGTGGTTCTGCGAACCATGTCCAATGTGAGTGCAGAAGGTGATTGAAGTCATGGTCACCACGGTCTTGGCCAAGAATACTCATCTGGGAATCCTTCGATGGATTGCACACATTGTGGCCAAGAGTCATGCTCCCTGACACATTCTTTGATCTTCATAACTTCTTAACAAATTCCCATGAGACAAGGAGACAGATGGAAAAACTACTCACAATGTCACATCCACTAATGCTTTAAGCCCAACAGCAACAGGAAGCGAAGAGACAAAGAAGAAGATGCTTTCATAACGTCAGTATGACAGTTGAGAGAGGAAATGAAACATGAAACCGAATCTAATCATGACTTACTTGAAGCCAATCGGCAACAGCAGCCACATTTGGCATTGTCGCACTCATTCCTACAATCTGAAGGCCATGAGAAATTTCAGATTTCCCACTATTTGTCCCAGAAGAATTATCACTGGATGACCCAGAGTTTCCTTCCCCTGAAGCATAACGAAGCTTTGTCAACAAAAGCTCCAAAAGGTAACCCCTGTGCTGATCACCAACCTGAAAAAGCAATAAGATAAGTACGCTTGTAGAACTGATGAGAAATACGCTGTCTTTTCATTAATATGCTAACATGACGGAATAAGGAAATTCTAAAATGCCACATCAGAGAGGGATAATGATGGCATCACAGAACAAGGATAATTATCCACTGAACAATCAGATCTCAATATGCCCAAGCAGATCCACTTTCTCTGCAAATGACAATAGAAAGAAGCATATTTCAATTAAACTAAGGGTGGGAATCCATACGAGAAAGTTGGGCATGCTCAGAGACAGTCATGTCCTAATTAACTACCCTTCATCGGATGGTCTAAAATCTTCCTCTCTCATTTATTATGGAATCTTATTTTTCTTGCTCCCTATGCCTCTCTTTGGTAACAGCGCCTAAACACATTTGACATTAATGACCTACTTCTATTTAAATGCGTTAATGAAACAATAAGCCCATGAATCATTCACGCAAAGGGCATATTTGGTGGGGGGGTAGAAGATAGAAAAATTACCATATGAAGTTCATCTATGACAATTATTCCAACTTCAGAAAGGCGGCCCTCTTCAACCATCCTATTGATTAAAGAATTTGCCTTTTCAATCGTACAGACAGCAACAGAGGTATCTTTCGGTAGAGAGCCGCTGCCTTGGTTACCATAGAAACTTCGGACATGCTTTCCAAGAGGCTCCAGAAGTAGTTCAAGATGTTCTGACTGGAAAATGCAGAAAATATCAGATATGATAAAGGTGTCAAAAAAATCGTAAGTACGATGTATACTGGGATGTGTACCTTTTCTGTGCATATGGAGACATAAGGCAGAACAAGCAAAGCCATTTTTCCGGTCAAAATAACCCGTCGAAGCATCAAAATTTCAGCAACAAGACTTTTTCCAGCACTGTTGTCATTAAATAATGGTTAAAGCTCTAGCAGCCATAAAAAAAATATGGTAAAATACATACCATGTAGTTGCCAAAAGAAAGAATCGGATATATTTCACAATTAAGAAATTGAAGTGATGGTTAACTTATGCATCAAAGTTAATTTCATGTCTCTAGGCCTCTCTAAAAGCATGTTAAACGATTCCAAAGTTCCCCATCACAGTGTCATAATAAATTGAGATGAGAAATCCGTCATTGAAATTGTGCACAGTTCAGTGCAACAACAGTACAAAGTACATACGAGAATTGACTCTACCTCCCTTTCCCACTTCTCTTCAATTTTATGTTTGTTGTATTGAATTTGCAGTGAACTAAATTTTGAGATAGATCCTGTTCACAACATAGGAACAGAATGGGTCACCAAGGGAGGAGGGGTTATTGATCCAGTGTAGTGCAAGGGCCCATTAAGCTCATGAATAGGTCAAGCCCATCTAAGCACAACCTTCAAAAGACTTAGGAACCTAGAGAGAGTGTGCTCAGGGAGACATCAACATTTGGTCATTTGCCTGTTCCGCTCTTTTCATCTCTACCTCTATCTCCCCTCTCCTGGTTGCCTCCTCCCGCAGTGCTCCCCATCTAGAGATCTTCCTCGGTTTGCCCTTCTAGACTGATTGGTTTCCCTCTGCCCGGCCCATACAACTCAACTCACTTCCCTGCTGCTCCTGATTTGACCCAGGTTCCTATCACCTATTAAGGAGGACAAGGGAAAGCATAGCAACTGGATTTCAACATGAGCCTGGAGGCATGGGGAGAGAGAGTACGCAGGTAGCTCTCCAAGGTCCGAGAAGGCTCCTACTGATCATCTGGCTCGTACCTTCAAACTGAAAAGATTTTGGTAAATTCTTTGGAGTTTTGGGCTCTCATGATAGCATGATGTTGATACCAGACAGATAAGTTTCATGAAGAGCATTGTCATGTGTTTGTTGCATCCCTTTAACTCTACATGTTTATGTTAGGACTCTCAAAACGGATTGGAAGCTCTCTGTTGGAACAGAACATAGGAATACTGCTCAAACTTTCCCCCGTCACCACATCTTCTTAGTCCTAAAATGAAGGGATGAATCCAGATAGAGCCAAGAGATCAGAGAGGAGATGAGGAGAAGAGAGCAAGTTTCACTGACAACACACTGCCCTGCATATTTTGTATTCCTCACATATTCTAAATTCCAAAGTGAGATGGGAGAGGAGACGAGAAGAAGGGTGTAAGTTTCATTAAGAGCACATTCTCCTATGTGTTTTTAAACACTTTCATTCTCCAGTAGGAGATGAGGAGAAGAGCATGCATTTATTTAAATTCATTTACAATCATTATACTAATGTGATACGTTTCCTTCGTTACCATTTATCTTAAACAGGTAAACACACTCATACTTAATTACATAATCACCCAATAAATGCAGAGAATAATAAACTTTTCCTGTCATCTAACACTTTACATTATTATTATCCCCTTCCCCAAAGTTTGATAGAAATATAGTGAGATATGAAACATAAAAAAAAACTTGGAGAAGAAAAAACATAAAAAATCCAGCAATATATTGCGGAAAATACCATAGAGAGAATTCATGAGTGTTAAATGCTGATCCAAAAATGTACGTTCCTGTGTGCATGAATGTTCATTTAATCAAAATACCTGGTGGATGCACAATAAACAAGATTTCTTCTCTCCAAAACACCATCAGTTTGAAGGCAGTCAACCTAATTATGGAAAAATAAAAACTCTATTACATCCACAAGATCCCAAATAAAATGTGAAGAAATGATACTAAGGCAACAACAACATTATAGATCAAAAAGAGATTGACATGAGGAAAATGGAAGGATTTCATTTGCAATCGTGATTGTGGAGCCAACTTGGAGCTTTCCATTTTGATTATTCATAAATCTCAAGTATCAAGACAAGAGAGCAGTTATATAGCATGCACTGAAAGGATGATAGCCACTTTTAAAAACACTCCACTTGAATCACCAGTTCTATTGCATTTCATATAAAAGTTATGCAATCCTCAATCCCCCAGAAGGATGTCTACAAGATGTGAACAAACAGGAATGTGATACACATTGATTCTTCTCCGAGAGCTACTGTGATAGAGAACTCACAAGGACTTATTTGGAAAATCGGAAGAAAAAGCGACGCGCTTCTGTCGTTACCGTCGCTCACGCACCAAGTGCCTCTGGTCAGTTTCAGATTTCTGCGACGATTTGCTCGATCAGGATTGCAACCCTGATAAACTCTATTCGATTGAATTTGATTTTGTATACTGGGTCTTGGTGGCGCAAGTTGACGGCTATGAGATGAATTGTTTGAGGTGGGAACATACGTCAATGCTGGAACCCTTCTGCTGTTATCTGTGATGCATGTAATGGGGTAGCACGGGTTATTTTGCCATGCCGACCATAATACTCCTAAATCAATTTCGGCTTGGATGGAAAGATCCATAATCTCTTTCAGTCCATAGGGTTTCGATTTCAGTACCTCTCGACGAATTTCGGCCTTTAACCGCCTGAGATAAGCATTCTCTTTGACATTACTTGCTAGATTTCGAATCTGGACGATGAGCCTTTCAAATTCAGCTCTATAGTCAGGTACAAATCCTGTCTGTTTAATTTCAAGTAGTGCTTGAAAAAGTGCATGATAAGAGATGCTATACCGCCCTCCAAAGTGCTATTTAAAATCTTACCAAGTGGTCATATCAAATTCTTGTTCAGCATGTAGGAACCAATCTTGAGCCGCCTCATCCAGATGTAGGGACACTAGATGAATTTTTTCTTCGTCAGGAACTGGACGTAACCTAAAGAACCTTTCCACTCTCTTGATCCATCCTTCTGGATTGTCACCCTGGAAAATCGGTAGATCTCCCCTTCTGAAAACTGAATCAATGCTGGCTCTTGTATTCCGACGGAGAGCTGGATCTTCGACGGGTTCACCTTGGGGGCGATCCTCTCTGGCTGGAATTACATTCGGATGCTGGGTCTTCTTCATTGAATCCATTTGAAGCTTCATTTCATTCATTCGCTCCGTAATATGCTCCAGGACGAGGTTGGTGCACTTTTGGAACTCTAGCAAACCCCCTTCACTTCTGGCTTCATGCTCCATATCTGAAGAACGGGTGAGGAGTGAGACTGATGCACGGACCAGCCTCGGTCTTTGGAAAGGCCTGGAGCTCTAATACCAGTCGGTACGATACTTCAAGAATTCTGGGGTAGTAACAGTTGTACAGATGCAACTCCAACAATATCATTAAAAAATAGAAACCCGGATAACCGAACACTATCAAAGAAGGAACAACGATCACAGAAAGGAATAAGCAGGTAGATAATGTCGACGATGACGAACGGGTAGACGGCCAGATCAGGAACGCCAACAGGAAGATGGCGAGAGGATCTCCCTCCTTCTCGTAACTCCGCAGGAAGTCTTTCCCGCAGCCCACTCCTTCTCCTCCCCCTATGTTCGATGCGCCCGTTCCCCTTATGTTGTTAGCCGCCCTCGCCTCTTCCCGCAACTGACCAGAGGCGCTTGGTGCGTGAGCGATGGTAGCGACAGGAGCACATCGCTTTTTCTCCCGATTTTCCAAATAAGTCCTTGTGAGTTCTCTATCATACTGAAGAATAAGCAGAAGGCCAACCAAAAGACAACATGTGCATCCTAACGTGGCAAATATGCAAATCTATAAATAAGCAAGAATGGGGGAAGGAGCAGAAGACTTATTCTAGGTCATTTCAAGAAAAGGGTTGTGGGGAGCAACTTAGAGGCTGGCTAGCAGGACTGGGCCTGCTCTACAGAGGAGATATCTCCACCAGGGATCTCCATCAATCCGTTTCCTCATATTTTGTGACTCTTTTATCTCCTTTGTTGTCCTCAATCTTAACCACGGATCATGGATTCTCATTTGGGATGAAGTGGACTTCTTGATATAAAATAGTAAATTATTCATCCAAATTGTTACTGTCATCGGTTCATTTCAGCATACGTCCAAAAGAATGATCAAATCATAGGATTTAAGAGCATACCACAGTACCTTAAAAACATATTTAATTGAACTTGTCCACATTGAATTCAACGTTTTTCCGAAAAAGGGGGGAAGGTAGCACGAGTTTGGTGATCCTCCCAATATGATTCATTTAGTTGAAAATTACAAATACACCTTTGATTCAAGGGGTCCTCACACCCTTCGTTCCCCTCCACAAAACCAAAGAGAATAAATTCTCCACGTCCTTTTTATGCAGACATGCCATGACTCTCATCCTTTGAAAAAGACCTCGTTGTGGTGCAGCTGTATTGCCCAGAGCAAAGCAAACAACCGTCCCCATTCTTTCACCCCGCAGATACCACATCCCGTAGAGAGTCTCAAAAGGCCTCCTCTGAGGAGACATCTACCCTTATCATAGAATGGCTGGGCCACACTGCCCGAGCGAACAGGCATTCAAAATTAAGAAGGGAGTATTATTTTTCACCCCCAACATAGCGCACTCTGCCGGGACTTCAGGTAGCCATCTATTTCTGAAGGTCCAAGTCACCACTCTTAATTAAAGGAACAGCCATTCAAACAACCGCATTTTTGAGGGGATCTTAAGCTTCCATATGACTCGGCATGCCTTGATCGTTGACGGTTCCTCCTCTGATTGTCTGTCTGATTTGTAGGTGTTGAAGTACAACATCCTTCTTAAAGATGAAAAGTAGCCCCCTTGTTAACAACTATAGCTTTTTAACACAGTTGGTGATTGTTCGGATCTTACATTGTGTAGCTTTTGGCAAAGTTGGTAAGCATCTGAATCTAACAGTGCGTATGCATCCCTGAGTGAGAATGGTATGACAAACCACATCCACACATCTTGTGCAGGCCACAGATGTAGTAAGGACTGTCGCATGCACCCTTTGTGCTAACAAGTTGGCAACAAACAATGGATTCCAAGTGAGAACCCAACAGCCCCTGACCATAACGCTGGGCACCCCAGAAAAGGCAAACAGCCAAAGGAACTCTGAACATAGGGGGCCCCAAGCTAACCAGTCATCCAGCCAATAGCATAAAGTGGATCCGTCACCCAGCTTGGCAACCAAAAATTCAGATTTAAGAAACACAAACATCAGGCCCTGCTACAACGCAAATGCCTCTCTGTTCAGAGTTGTGGCCCACTCCTAGTCCAACCCTGGTCCATAGTTGTCCTCCAAGACTTTGATAGCCATATCCTCCTCCGGTCCCATAAGTAGGCCCACCCATTTGGCTAAAAGCTGATACCCATAGGCCCCCTGGTTGATTAGTTTGCAGGCCGCATCCCAAGATTCAAGGGCTGTCCTTGAACCCAATCTTCAAGTACTTAGTGGCACCAATGAATAGCTTTGAGACTGATAGATAGAAGATGGGAAGCACTGAGAGCACTGACTACCACAGCATCATACAGTCCCCCCTGACAGCACCCTAGTCTACCATCCCTCAAGCTTCTGTAACAGGCTTCCAATCTGTGCCTATAGTCGAACCCCCATTGAAGGCAAGCCCAAGTAACTTGAGGGTAATATTCTGATTGACACCTCAAGGCCTCCTTGTCTAAAGGTAACCCAAAGTCAACAAAAACTGATTTGGCGCAGTTAACATAAAGTCCCAAACAGTTTGATCAGCACCTTCCGAAGACTTATCAAAGAAGACGAGGCGTCACACGCTGATAAGCACCTTCCGAAGACTTACCACAGAAAGATGAAGAGTTGCACGTACGGGTCACTAGAAGCACGTGCGAAAGTTAGAATAACTGGCGGGAGGGAAGGCTATAAAGAAAGAGGGGAAAAGGGGGAAGGGTATCAAGTTGGTTTTTCTCAGTCGCAAGGGCGCGGGCTGGTGGGAGATTCTCTACTCCAGAGGAGAGGGGCCGATCCGGCCTTGATCCACCTCTATCTCTTCTAGAGCTGTTCCTGCTTTATCCTTACTCTCTTCTCCACGACACTTTCTTCTACATTCCCAGTTTTCCCTCTTCACTTCTCAGATCTGGGATTTTCTTGATCGCAAGGATATTTTCTTAAAATTCTTGATTTGGGAATTCGTGAGATCTATCGAGGAATTCTATCAACAGTTTGCGAAGAGGTTCAGCAAGGTGGCACCTCCTCTGCAGATCCCTCTGTAAATAAGGTTATGCCATTAGCATACTGCAGTAGACGAATACCTTCTGAGAATCTGGGATCTGACACCCTTGCTGCTGTGGGAGCAAGCCTGAGTCGTGCTTAAAGTGAGGGTGTCCATTACAAGGACGAACAGCAACACACTAGGGACATTATTGCTTGACCCCATTTGCAGTTGAATCTATCCTCCACTAAGGCATCTATACCCCAATATAGAGAAGGAATGAGATGTGATTCATCTTTTAAACCACACCACCCATCCTGTAGGAAAGCTTCTGATATACAGGGAGGAAAAAATACCATCGATCAGACGACCGCAGTATACCGATCCGAAACAGACAACGATTCCCATCGAAGTTCAATAAAGAAAAATGTCCTAAATGTTTGATAAACAGAAGATAATAGAAAAGAAAGATGAGATCCGAAGATCCACAACTGGCCGCCAGGAACTCCCTCCGACTGCTCCAGCTACTGCGCTTGCACTGGGTCTGAGAAGAAGAGAAAACAACTCTCCTTCCCCCTTTGCCCTGCGTATTAGCTTATAACCCATCGGACGACACTTCAGCTGTCATCTGTTGTAACGGTTCCCCCTCTTCTGAACCGTCTTCTCTGATAGGCTCTGCTACAGTACTTATCAGCTTCTTTGCCTCAAAAATGTCCACAAGAAGTGCCTATGCAAAGTCTACCTTCCACATGAAACCCAATTAGGACTCCACTACGAGTCCACCAGAGGAAGCCCTGGGGGTCACATCCGGCCCCACGACCTGCAACAGAGCCCATTAGGGTGGAGGTCACGGGAGTGAGACCCACCTTAAGCAGAAGGATCGAGGAGGAAGGCGGCAGCGAAGAATCAGTACTCTTCCTTTTCCCTTCTCCTCCTGTACTGATCCTCAATGCCCTAACCTTCCTGCCCATTCTACCCTGTTTCCATTCCCCTCCTCCAGGCATCTTAACGCCCGACGGACTAGCTACGCAGGAGAAGGGCTCTCTGAATCACCCGGCGTCTCTCCCTGCTTCACTCCCTCCTCCCTTCTCCGGACATCTCTTTCTCTCTTCCCCTTTGTTCTGAACCTTGTAGGCGGCAACACACTTTTTTTTTTGGTTGAATCCACCCTGAACTCTCTACCCCTACTAAAGAGGGAAAACGGGTTCTTAACAAACCCTTGGTCTTCTTTCTTTTCCATGCTGCAAGGATCTTTATTATGACCAAGAAATGAATGATGACTTGAAGGGTCGAGCAAGCCCCTCAATCACCTCTCTTAACTAGTTAGCGAAAAAATTTGATATGATGCGATGTATATAGTTAGACAACAAGATACTGAATTCAGTGATAATTCATCAAGGTGCATTTGTCGGCTACTCCATAAGATGAGATTGCGTAAAAGGCATCTACTTCAAGAATAATAACTAACACTCTGGTTCTCCTTCTGCACCAAATGCTTCTTCAGTTCTCCAACACTTCTTGTTTTACCCATATTTATCTTAGGACAAATTTTATGCCTCCCGATGCATCTTTCCGTCACTGGCCACTTGCCTCCAGTATTACCAACTTTTGTATGCCCCAACCCTCTCTTAGTCTGCTATCTTGGAGCTTACTTGCCCTTCCCATAGTTACTTTTAAGAAAATCACCTTTAATGTATGTCACTAGTTCAGCACAAAAATGGGTTGCAGCAGGATTTTCAATAATGACTAATAAAACGTGAGACTGAGATGGAAGACACATGCAAAAAAACAAAGTGATGAATAAAATTGAAAGAAACCAGAAGTTACTTCAATACATTGGCTTGATTATTAGAATGAAATGTGACCACCTATGTGATAGGATCCTTGATAGGATCCTAAACCTATCTAGGGGTAGTTTCGTCATTTTGCCCACAGGGGCATTTTAGACATTTGCTATTATGTATTTCCCTTTAAATAGGGATGCCCTCTCTTTAGGAGGGCACCCAAGAAGATAGAAGAAAGAAGATCTTGTCTCCCCTCTCCTTGTCTAGGTCTGGCCTTCTCCTCTCCCTTTATGATCCCCATTCTCGAGATCAACTCTACCTCAACGCGTCTTCAGGCGGCTCGTCCCCGGCCGATCCCTACACCCTCAGCTCGGCCTTCCCCCGACCATTCCTGTTCTTCTCCTCTCTACCCCGGGAATTTCTACCTTACCTCGTCCTCTACCCTCCCTCCGATACGAACCTTGAGATCAAGGTTCGTATCACTATGCAGACAAATATCAAGGATATAAGCTGATCAGTTTCTAAATTTTCAAGAAGGGGTGTTAGGTTCATAGCATAGACCCAAGTTTTAAACAAAATTTTCAAGTGTCATTTCACTAGCCAAAGTGTTGTTAAAGGAAATATAACACTTCATAAAAGTTAATTTCATACTATCAGAATCCTGGTGTAAAAACTAGAGCGATCAGGATTCTAGAAAATATTGAATAAAATTAACATGGTAAAAAAACAGCAGAGCACCTGCCACTGATAAAGAGATGCAATGCCTTTCTTCATATAGACACCACACACTTCTGCGGGAAGCCATGTCCTGAGCTTTGTACACTCTTTAAGAGGCATAGAACTCAAAGGAGTGCCAACGCCGCTCTTTCCATCAACAACACCTGTGTGGCATCTTGCTTCTTCACCAAAAACAGGCGCTGCCTGGGCCATATTATCTGTTTCTGTCTTAGAACTATCTATTGCTCTGTAAGAGATAGAGGACAGAGCACTATGAATTTTTATCTTGTCCTCTATAACATTGCTGTCTTCTCCGGCCCCTGCCATATGTGACACCATGTCACTCTTAAAAACTTTATCAGTCAAGAGTCCAGCATCGACATCTCCATTGCCTCTGATCTCTTTATCTTTCATCTCCTCAGCAAAACATTCACTGGATTTGCCTTTTTCATAGCTATGGTGCTCACGTGAGAAATCAAAGTGCTTTACAGGCAGTGGAGATGCATGATGATGAGCAAACTTTTTTTCATTTTTACTCATTATGATAGCAGAAATGTCTAAGCTTAGGCCACTTGCTTTAGAGTTGCCATCGTTTTCTAAGATCATAAGCTCACCACAATATCCTCCAGTGTTTGAATGTGCTGCTTTAACAAGGTCTTTGCCAAAACCATCAGCAACCTGAATAGCTTCAGCCCAAAATTCTTCCCCAGGGGAGAAAATAGAACTTCGATGAGAGTACTTTGGAGCTCTCCGGTTACAAGAGGCCATGACAGATCCAGGTGTGTCACATGGTGGCATCTTGCTGCACTTTCTAAGGCATGAGACAGCGTCATTATCAACTGCATCAGGTTCAACTTGGAATCTAACAGCACCTCCAACCTGCAGAAAGATTCAGCAGTAAAATTCAGATACCGTTACTGATTAGCGAAGGATCATATGAGATATGACATACATCACGTTGTAGCAAAGGAGAACGAACATTTTCTTCAGTATGATTTCTTGAGGACTCCTTGGATGCGGAGCGGCCTTCATTAGGAGGCGCAGCAACTAGTTCAGATGAAGAGCCATCATGAAATTTCCCAATTTCTTTCTTAATTTCACTTTCATTAGTTTGAATTTGTAGAGGAATACTGTCATTTTGTTTAGAACCTCCAAACTTATGTTCCATCTTGCGATTCACACGGGCAGGAAGCTCGCTGCAAAAAAATTAAAAAAAAATATGTCAAGGAGCCTGGAAAGAAGCAGGATGCTCCGTTGATGATACATGACAGGTTTCACGACTTGATCATCCAAAAGCATAGATATTGATAAATAAAACTTTCTTTATTTGTTGAAAAGCCAGATACGTCGCAAAAATAAAACCTATAAAATTCTGTAAATTATTGGGAAATACCCACATGCGACAGCTGTTTTTGTACCTCTTGCAAAAGTAAAAGCTTTAAGCCTATTGTGCGTCGTCATAGGTGGTGGAAGTGTAGGTATAACATAAGCAAATTGATGCGTACGTTCCGCGTAGAAAGCATATTTGACAGTTTTTTATTGATTCAAAGGTTCCCAATTCACCAACTCTGATGTCTTTCGAAAAGAACAAGAATAAAAGAAGTAAAACGGTACAAAAGATGTCAACGACACAAGATAAGATAACAATCCTGACAGAAAGTATGTTAAGACGAAGATGAAAATTTACCCGCAGTACAGAGACAAGAAATCGGCAGCAAAGCTTCGCAATTCTTTGCTGCTTCGCGTCGCGCATACCCGAGGTTCTGCCGTTACGTCGCCAGAACAAAGATTATTAGAATCAAACCTCTCCTCTGGCCCACTATTCCGATTGTCCTCTACCTCCGCTTCAAAATCTCTACAATTAGTTGGGCAAAACGGGGACGGATAATCCGCAAGGGAATCAGACTGAGAGTCCGCCAACAATTTCAAGCTCTTCTTCGCTCTACTCTTGTTCTTATTTTGTCTGGCTGACGGTGGACTTTTAGCGTCGGGTGTCTTCACCAGGTATCCATCCAACGTGCCCTTGCCGCTGGGAGAAACGGTAACTGAACCTTCCGCATCATCCACTGCCTTCTCGCTCTTCGACGACGGAGTCTTCCTCTTTCGAGAAGCAAGTATCTACGAGAGGCGTGAATCCGGTAAAGATCTAAACGATGTAACAAAAAAAAACAAGAAAATTTCTTCGAGATAGTAAAATGCTTGCGATGAGAAACTACAAAAAATTTCAATCGAGGAAACAACAGGAATACGTAACGTAATGGATCTATAGGAATCAAAACCTGAGCAAGTGGATATTCAAGGGAGCGAGAGGAAGACGCCATCCTCTAGAGTTGGAAGGGAATCGATCGCTGACGCCACGACGACGATCAGAGCACCGGAGAGGAGCAACCGCTCGAAAAATTTGAAACTTGAACCCCCCTGCCCCTCGGTTAGGCCTTCGAACTGGCTTGTTGGACGGATGACGAATCGGCATCCGTCATCCTCCGGAACGATGGAGGGATCCGTCAACGAATTATCATCCGTTGTCTGTGGAGATGACTGATGGAGGAATGATGACAAAAGTGACGGAACGGATGACGGAAATGTGAAGGAAATGTGGTTATGGAAGTGTGAAAGAAATGATGACAGGCCCAGCTTTGAAGATCCTTTTATTTGTAGTTTTCTTAACCAGTCTAATTAGTTTCAAACTCTGTAGTTTTTTCCTCAAAATATTGAAAATAAGACTCTGTCTCTAACGTTTAAAATGACAACCTTTGGATGTAAAATGAAAAATTAGGAACGTAGGAGATATGCCCCGACGATGACAATTGGTGAGGGACAGAACTGTGACGTATAGTTCATCACACATACCTGGTTTTTGAGAATATCCAACACATTACAACGCCGGGCAGCATCCCCGTCACACAAAGTTATAGAAGTTTAATTAATTTTTTAGCCATCTTGCTCTGTTTGCCAGTGTATCTCAGTTTCTCTCTCTCCCGTCTCTATCTCTCCAGTTTCTCTCTCTCGGTCACTCTCTCTATCGGTTTCTCTCTCTCTCTTGGTTTCCCTCTATCGGTCTGTCTCTCTCGGTTTCCCTCTCTCTCTGCCGGTTTCTCTCTCTATCAGTTTCCCTCTTCGGTCTCTCTCTCGGTTTCCCTCTCTCTCTCTATCGGTTTCTCTCTCTCTCTCTCATTTACTCTCTCTGTTTCTCTCTCTCCCTCAGTTTCTCTCTCTCGGTCTCTCCCTCCCTCAGTTTATCTCTCTCTCGGTTCTCTCTCTCCTTCAGTTTCTCTCTCTCGGTCTCTCCCTCCCTCAGTTTATCTCTCTCTCGGTTCTCTCTCTCCTTCAGTTTCTCTCTCTCGGTCTCTCCCTCCCTCAGTTTATCTCTCTCTCGGTTCTCTCTCTCCCTCAGTTTCTCTCTCTCGGTCTCTCCCTCCCTCAGTTTATCTCTCTCTCGGTTCTCTCTCTCCTTCAGTTTCTCTCTCTCGGTCTCTCCCTCCCTCAGTTTATCTCTCTCTCGGTTCTCTCTCTCCCTCAGTTTCTCTCTCTCGGTCTCTCCCTCCCTCAGTTTATCTCTCTCTCGGTTCTCTCTCTCCCTCAGTTTCTCTCTCTCGGTCTCTCCCTCCCTCAGTTTATCTCTCTCTCTCTCTCTCTCTCTCTCTCTCTCTCTCTCTCTCTCTCTCTCTCTCTCTCTCTCTCTCTCTCTCTCTCTCTCTCTTTCTCTCTCTCTTCCGCTCTCGCTCTGTCTCTTTCTCTCTCCCTCTCTCTCTCTGTCTTCCTCTCTTTCTCTCTCTCCCTCTCTCTCTCCCTCTCTCTCTCTCTCTCTCTCTCGCTCTCTCTCTCTCTCTCTCTCTCTCTCTCTCTCTCTCTCTCTCTCTCTCTCTCTCTCTCTCTCTCTCTCTCTCTCTCTCTCTCTCTCTCTCTCTCTCTCTATATATATATATATATATATATATATATATCTAGAATTTGGTATTCTAATCTCTAGAGAAAGATGAAGGAACAGAATAGAAGAAGTAAAGAAAAACTTAGAGATGGAACAGTAATGCCGTCAGGCTCAGAGTGAGTCTTTGACGTACAAGTGAGTTCCTTATAGAAGTTCAGAATAGCATTAGGGCTTCCGTGGAGTTAATGCTGCCTTGGGACAACGCGAGGTTGGCGTCATGGAGGCCTAAGGACGCGGCAAGATCCCTGACGTGTCTGCTTGGAGACAAGGCAAGATCGCTGTTGTGGCGGCTGAGAATCTTCGTGCTGACGTTGACGAAAGCCTTCTCGAACCTTCTGCTGCGTCAGCAGCAGATTCGCTATTACTGTGTTCGACCTGTGTGTTTGGTTACTTGACATACCTAGGCAAGCTCATCAGAGGGACGAGGCTGAGCTTGGAGCACAATCGCAGAAATGGTTGCTTGGGTAGGCTTTTCGTGAGAATGTCAGCTTGCTGGTTTTCGCTAGACGTAAGCAGAATTTGGAGTTGTTTGGAGGCGACCCTTTCCCCAACGAAGTGAAAATCAATTTCCATGTGCTTCATGCGAGCATGGAACACGGGGTTCGGGCGAGTTATGTGGCTCCGAGATTGTCGCACCATAGTACTGAGGTACCGACGATGGGCAGCTGTAATTCCTGCATAAGAGATTTCATCCAGATAAATTCAGAGGTAACGTTAGCCATAGATGTGTATTCTACTTCCGTGCTAGAGCGCGAGATTGTAGTTTGCTTCTGAGAATTCCAAGACACAAAATTTGCCCCGAGGTAAATGAGATATCCGCTATTGGAGGCCAATCTGCCGAGTCACCTGCCCAGTCGGCGTCGTTGAACATACTTAAACAGGAGTTGGAATTATTATAGTAAATTAGCCCGAGATTGGCAGTGCCTTTCAGATAACGTAGGAGATGTTTAACTGCTTTCCGGTGCTCGGGACATGGTTGATGCATGTGTTGCCAGGCTTTGTTGACCACGTAACAAATGTTCCGACACGTAAGAGTAAGGTCTTGGAGTGCCGCCAAAATTTAGTGGTATGTGGTGGCGTCACATGTGCCTTCGACAATCTTGCTTGATGACGCGGAAGCAGGAGTGACAGTTGCTACAGTTGTTCATGTTGGCACGGCAAAGCATGGTGGGTAAATAATGAGACTGAGAGAGAGCAAGACCAAGGGGGTGAGGAAAGAGTTGAATGCCGAGGAATTTACGTGCGGGTTCGAGGTCACGGATAGCAAAGGTTCTGAGGAGTGATGTGAGAAGAGAGGTTACCCCTGGCGATCCAACATGAGGACCAAGAAATCATCAACATAAATGAGTAGATATAGATGAGAAGAGGAAGTGATTTTGAAGAAGAGAGAGGGATCAGTGCGAGAACCGAAAAAACCGAGGCAAAGAAGACAGTGGGAGAGCTTTAAAAACCAGGCCCGAGGAACTTTGTTTTAATCTGTAGAGAGACTTGCGAAGAAGGAAAACATGCGAAGGGAATTGAGGATGGGAAAAACCTGGCAGTTGACGCATATAGATGGCCTCTTGAAGGTCTCCACGGAGGATTGTGTTGGAAACGTCCAACTGACGAATTCACCATCCGTGGGAAATGGTCGTGGCAAGGAGGAGACGAATGGATGTTACTTTGACTATGGGGCTGAAAGATTCGGCAAAATCAACCCTGATGGTTTGACGATAACCCTGAGCGACGAGGCCGGCTTTATGACGATCAATGGAGCCATTGGGGTGAAGCTTGAGCCGATAGATCCATTTGCATCTGAGGACGCAAGCTGTCGGTGTTTTTGGTACGAGAGTCCAGGTACCATTCTTGAGTAATGCTTGATCCTCAGAAAGTATAGCTTGACACCAAGCAGGGTGGATGACGGCGTCAGCGTTGGAGGAAGGTTTGGTGGAGGTAACAACGAGAGTGTGGCATTGAGGGGAGGTAGGATCAGTGATGGGTTGGGTGCGAGCGTAAATTGTGCGTAAAGACTGTCGTGGTCTGGTGAGGGAAGTGATGTTGGAAGGCGAGAAAGCAGGTAGGAGTGAATTGGGGCTAGGTGTATCAGTTTGGCGGAGAACCAAGGGCCGAGGGGGGGATGTGGGATGGTGTGTGGGAGAGTGGCTCAGAGGTTGGAGCAGAAGGGTGGATTCTATTGGGTTCTAGAGGCCTAGATCTGGATGCACAAATGGAAATGCTCCACAGTAGAAGACTTTTGCAAAAATCGAATGGCATCAACAAAAAACATGAACGAAGTAACTTTTTACGCATCGCATCCATGATTTCTTGGATCCCGAAGAGAACCGAGTCGAGCTGCTCAAGTGTGCCGCCTCTAGACGTATCCACGTAATCCTCGACACATTGAATCTCCTCCTTCTCATTGATGAGCCCCATTCTTTCTCCGTCGTTGTCGTTACATCATCCTGATTGCATCGGGGATGGAGATGGGGTGTGGGGAGAAGGGAGAACAATTCTGGTTTGGGTGAATTTTTTTCAGAGCCTTCCCTTATTTTTACTAAGTGGGTATTTTTCATAAAAACCCCCAAAACTTAACTATACCTTTCGACGTCCAAAAGACCATTTGCGTGTGACCCTCTAGGCCCATGTATCAGTCTAGTTAATGACTCCAGTGTCCAAATAACCTTTATTGGCCTTCTAAATTAATTAATTATATCAACATATAGAGTAACTAATGTTGGATCGATTTAACCCAATCGCTAGGTCGAGTCTCTAACACGTGGGGTGCCAAGCTACACCTCGTGCTCTAGAAGATACAAAGGAGTGTGTATCGATTTACTCATGGAACGAGTTTGTCATCGGTTACCGTGTATGTATAGTCCTTCATCCACTTGACGCTCCTTGGATGACTTAGGGTATGGTCAACTATCAAACCCTAATCAATCATTTGAGGTAGTACTAATGCATTCAGAAATCATCGGAGAACTCTTCTCCGATATTTCACTACCGCATCATCTTCCTTGAGCTGTCACCTCTTATACTGAGGGTGGACGATCCCATCTTGACCACTCAATCATCTTCGTGAACTTCCTGATGTACCCAAATTAAGACCGTTTAAAAGCCCATGATTAGATACTCGTTGGCCATAGTCAAACTATAACCGTCCATCCACAAGACGTCTTTGGTGTCTCAAGTTTAAGAACCACTTACACAACTGCGACGTGAATCGACCTGATTGACAGTTCGGTATAATATCATTCAGGAATTTGTACGGATCAATTTGGTGAACTCTTTCCACTAAAGAGCACTCACTATCTATACGTAGTGTCCCCACACTCATGGCTATGGGACCGGCCATACTCATCATATGAGTGAGGCTAGATAGTGTTGTTCTATCTGGACACTTCGAGCTTATCCTTCGAATAGGAATGTTTAAAATACATGCTTAAAGACTAGTGATCTACGTATTACGATCTCATCATAATTTATCAAGTCCGATCATGTATTCATGGACTTCATTATAAGCGTCACACTTGCATTATAATGAATATGTTGTATTAATGAACTCGGAATGAGATATGGAATGTGTGATTGGCTTGGCGACCACATATATTTTCATCAGTTTATGAATAGTTGGTCAAGTGACTTATCATAGCTCTAATTATTGCTTTTAGTGTCCTATTTATCCATTTGACTATTTGATTCATGTTGGTTTGTCTAATGCAGTCAATCGAATAAATATAGCACTAAAAGCCAATGTGCCTTGGGACGTGAGATCGATGACACGCCAATGTGCCTCGCCGTCACTCTCGACGCTTCCCTAGATACACCCATAGCTCCTCGATCACCCAAAGTCAAGTCCCTCATAACGGAGTTCAGCGACGCATTCTCCGAAGAGTTGCTCGGTGAATTACGACTGATGTGCCACATACAGCACACGATGGATATCATGCCCAGAGCATCACTACCAAATCTGCTCTATTACCACATGGAGCCATAGAAGTACGAGGAACTGCTACGAGAGCTCTAAGAGCTACTCATGAAATGCCTCATCTAGAAGAGCCTCAGCCCATGTGCAATCCCCGTACTTTTGGCCATGAAGAAGGATAGCATGTGGCGTATGTGCTGCGATAGTTGAGCCATCAACAAGATAATGGTCAAGTACCATTTTCCCATCTCCCACATACAGGATCTCTTCGACATAATGTCCCGATCCACTATCTTCTCGAAGATAGATCTCCATAGTGGATACCATCAGGTTTTGGTTTGTCCCGGGGAGGAGTGGAAGACGGCCTTTGAAATTAAAGACGGGTTATATGAGTGGAGAGTTATGCCCTACGGCCTCTCTAACGCGTTGAGCACCTTCCAGTGGGTCATGAATGAAGTACTCCGTGCGTTCATTGGAAAGTTTGTCATCGTCTACTTCGACGACATCTTCATATATAGTTGCACGCGAGACGAACATCTTGAGCATCTTCGACAGGTCTGCATGGTTCTCAGCCGAGAACAATTATACGCCCACCAAAGAAATGTAGCTTCCTTACCCCGGAAGTTACGTTCCTAGGATTCATCGTATTAGCTTAGGGCATCGTCGCCGACCCAGAGAAGGTTCATGATCTACAAAGTTTCATCGTATTCGCCACATTCTACAAGCGATTCATACATAACTTTAGTTCTATCACGGCTCCAATCACAGACTGCCTTAAGATGGAGCCATTCACGTGGACACAGGCAGCAGATTGAGCTTTCCAACAAGTGAAGCTCATGATGACTCAAGCGCCCGTCCTTCGTCTGCTTGACTTTGGGAAAGTTTTTGAGGTTACGTGTGATGCTTTTGGTATCGGGATTGGTGTTGTGCTCAGCCAGAAAGGGTACCTTGTGGAGTTCTTTAGTGAGAAGCTGAACGACGTGAGACTCCCCTACTCAACTTACGACACGGAGTTCTACACCATTGTCCAAGCCTTGAAGCATTGGCGGCACCATCTTCTCTCGAATGAGTTCATACTCTTCTCAAATCACGAGGCACTCAAGTACCTTCATTCCCAACAGAAATTGAGCGACCGCCACACGAGATGGATCGGGTACCTACATGATTTTACCTTCGTCATCAAGCACAAGAAGGGAAAGGATAATGTCATCGCTGACGTACTCAGTCGATGAACGCATGTGCTTAACATCAATAAGGTGAAGGTCCTAGGTTTTGAGAAGATTCAAGAGAGATACACCAGCTTCCCTGACTTTGGGCCTATCGTCACGGAGATCCAACAAGGACTGTCTCGTTATTTCAAGGACTGCATCATCACCGACAGTTACCTGTTCTACCGAAATAGGTTGTGCGTGCCACACATGTCACTATGCAATTTTCCTAACTTGGGAATGTCAGGATGGAGGTCTTATTGGCCATTTTGGTCGCGAAAATACCATCGTCATCGTATAATATCAGTTCTACTGGCCCAACTTGAAGCACGACATAGGCAATATTGTCGCCCAATGCCACGTATGTGCATTGGCCAAACAGGTCAAGAAGAGTGCCGAGTTATACACCCCGCTATTGGTGCCCAAGCATCCGTGGGACGATGTCAGTATGGACTTCGTCCTAGGGTTACCCTGGTCCATACGATGACATGACTCTATCATGGTCGTCGTTGATAGGTTTTTGAAGATGGTTCACTTCGTGCCTTGTGCGAAGCCATCCGACGCTACTCAAGTTGCACAACATTTCTTTCAAGAAATTGTGCGTCTACATGGTTTGCCCACTACGATTGTCTCCAACCAAGATGTCTGCTTCTTGAGTTACTTCTAGAAGACCTTGTGGAGTCTCCTCAAGACGAAACTTAAGTTCTCGATGGCTTACCACCCTCAGAGTGATGGTCAGAAGGAAGTAGTCAATCGGAGCTTAGGTAACCTACTTTGGTCCCTAGTAGGCGAACACCTTACGACGTGGGACTTGATAATTCCCCGTGCTGAGTTTGCTTAAAACTCCTCGGTGAATCGAACCATCGGATCGAGTCCTTTGAGATTGCTTATGGCCAGACTCCTCATTAACCCCCTGACCTAGCACCCGTAGGTCCTCATGTTAGGGTTTCTGAGGACGGTGTTGCATTTGCCCAGCATGTTTCTTCGTTGCATAAGCATATTCATGATAGAATCACAAGTCAAAATGCATTGTCCAAGCAGGTTGCTGACTTGCATCGCCGACCTCGAGTGTTTGACGTGGGAGATCGTGTGATGGTGAGAATTAGACCTGAAAGATATTCTCCCAGCACGACAACTCATCTACATGCTTGTAGTGCCGACCCGTTCTCGATCCTCGGAAGAGTAGGCAATAACGCCTACGTCGTCAAAATCCCTCCTAAGTGGGGGATCAGCTCCGCTTTTAATGTGGCAGACCTGGCTCTATACTGAGCCCCTTCTCCCCCCTCCTAACCAGCCTTTCTAGACCCCTTCAGTGTGAGTGAGTTTTTCGCGACCACTCTCCCAATCATTTCACCCAATTGGCACGAGTAAGTAGATTCTATACTGCAAGATGTAATTAACTATGCAGGGGATGAGGTATCGCGGAGGTTTTTGATGCATTGGCAGGGACGCACAAGTGCGGATGACTCGTGGATCACGGAGGACGATCTACGATGCCTGCGGCCAGATCTCCTTCGGCCGTTGCCGTTCGCCATCACCAACTCGTTGGAGCTGAGTTCTTCCAACCCTAGGAGGATTGATGGAGCGCGCCCAAATGACATCGATGAATCATCATGAGAGCCATCTTCGCCATCATCAGCATCATTGCCGGTCTGTGTCCTGCCCGATCGGAACGCCAAAGCATCCGTGAAGATGCCCGGGTTTAAATACCCCGGGTAGAGCACATCCGGGCACGTGTTTGCATTTAATTATCCATTTTCGTTTGTCTAATATTTGTTTTGTGTTCTTCACAACGAGTGCACCCTTCTCGTTATGACGCGTCCATATCATCGTATTTTATCCGTTGTTTATTTTGAATTTTTTAAGTTTGTCTCTTGTGTGTTTCAATTTTAAGTGTTGTAAAAGGGGTCCCTTATTGGGCCTCTTATTTAAACTTTGTAATGGGCCCATCATGGCCCTATATAAGGCCATGATCTGGATTTTCAAGTTTGTTGCAGTTACTCCACGTTGTTCAGATCTCACCAAGAAGAGAGGGAGGAGAAGGAAGAAGAGGAAGAAGAAGGTAGATTTCTGGCCCAATAAGGGATCAACACATATAGTACGCATCAACACATATTTCCGGCCACCTATATCTTGGAACATGGTTTCAAGATAAAGTAATAATAGTCCTTTATATCTCTTAGGGCATGATATATATCTTAGCACCCATGAGCTGAAAACTCAACCTATTGATCGTTAAAATCAATCCATTATGTAGTAATATATTTATATATGTATGTATCATTAATTAGTTTGGAATGTAAATGATATTAGGCTATTGTACTTGTCAATTTGGTACATGGGCCTTGAGGTCACATGCAACTGGTCTTTTGGAGATTAGAAGATATTTAAAACTTAGGGTTTCTATGAAAAATTCCCATTAAGTATAAATATGGAAGGCAATGAACTAGATTCACCCAAAACATAATTTTTCATGTGGCCACCTGTCTTCTCACTTCTTCCCTTGGCTCTCTTCTGCTCATAATGAAATAACAATGACGTAATGACAACTGTGGAGTGATAACGCAGATCATCAAGATGAAGGAGGAAATTCAACATGTCAGGATTGCATGGCTACGCCCAGAGGTTGGTTACATGAACAACTAAATATGTCACTTAAGGAACTGAGAAACTGTGGATCCAATTTTCCCTAAGGCGATTCAATCATCAGTTTGTAAGAGCCGTCAAAATTTATTATTGTTCCACTATATGAATTGTCTGCATTTTGTCTAGATGTATCCACATAATCGATGCGGTGTTGCATCTCATATTCAGCTTGTACCAATTTTCTTGAAGATCTGAAAGATCTACTCTTCATTAAGTCTTAAAAGTGGGAATAGGGATTTGAAGATATTTTCATAAAACCTTTTACATCTTAAGTATATCTACTCACATATATTGATCTTACGTGTGTCTCCCTCCAAGCTTCTATATCATTTTAGTAAATAACTTTAATGGCCCAATTATATTTATTAGGTAGCCTTATTAATTAACTACAAAGACACATAAATTAGTTAATCAAAGATCAATTTAACCCAATCGAAATGCTAAGTTTTCAACTTGTAAGGTGCCAAGCTACACGTCATGCTTTAGAAAATACATACTAGTAATTGAACTCTATCATAGAATATTTACCGTTATTGGTTATAAAATATTTACCGTATACATGTAATTATTTATGTGCATGAGACTTCTGAATGACTTGGGGTACGGTTAACCATCATACCCTAATTTTTCATAAAATTACTACTAATGTATATAGGAGATCATTGGAGAATATTTTCTCTATTATCTCCACTACTATGTGCAAGAATTTTATGCATCTTCTTCCTTGAGTCATTTTCGTCTTATACCAAAGGCAGAAAATCTCATCTTGATCACTTAGTCACTTCATGTACTTTATGAACCAAAATTTATTTAGTCTCATAATTAGAGACTATTAAATATTAACAAAATATAGTCATCCGTGCACGATATGTTCTTGGTGTCAAGATAACTAATATGACCAAGACATGAATCAACTTGGTTGACATTTAAATATAATGCCATTAGGGTTCATACATATCAATTCAGCACATTATTTCTCCAAAGGGAACCCATCCTCTTTATGAACAGATTCCTAACTAATGTCCAGAACATCTGCCAGACTTATCATTTGTGTAGGATCATATAGTTGTCTTCTTTCTAGATAATTTGATGTCCATCTCAAATATCCGTCAAATATGAATGTTTAGCATATAGTTAAAATAATTTTGATAAGTGTATTATGATTAGAGTTTGACACTTTGGATGGGGACCGGTCAGACCAGACTAACCAGGACAACCGATTTGCCATTTCGTGTTGGACTGATTGGTAGGGTCGGATTTGGTCTGACGGTCAAAACAGATGATGATCATATATTGATTAAAAATAAAAATTCTTATTACTGTCTTCTTCTTATTCCTTTTTTCTTTTCTTCTTGTTTTGATCTCCCGTTCTTCGTGTTCCCTTTTCCTTTCCTTCTTCTCTTTTTATTTTATTCTTCTTTTTATCTTCTATTCTTCTTTTCTTCTTCTTCTTCTATTTTTTTCTTCTTTTTTTACTCTTCATTTATCCTTCTTTTCTTCTTCTTCTTCTTCTTCTTCTTCTTCTTCTTCTTCTCTTTTTATTTATTCTTCTTTTCATCTATCATTCTTCTTTTGTTCTCTTTTATATTTTCTTCTTGTTTTGTTATTCTTCTTCCTCTCTTTTTCATATTCTTCTTTTTCTCTTATTTTATTCTTCTCTTTTTTTCCTTCTTCTTTTATTATTATTTTCTCCTCATTTACTTCCTTTCTTCTCCTCTTCTTGTGATTTTATTTTCATCTTTCTTCTTCTTCTTCTTTATTGTTCTTTTATTCATCTCTTTTTCTTTAATTCTTCTTTTCATCTTCCAATATGGATTTTATTTACTTTGTAATACATTTTTCTTTTCACCATAAATTCATGACAATTTCTCTATTTTGATTTTGACTAGTCAACATGGTTGGACCGGGATGGGACTGGGATCAGAGTAGAACTGGACCAAACTTTAGGTAAGGTTCAGGTCCTTAGTAAAACCTAGACTCAAGGGGACCGTTAGACCCTAATTATGATCGCATCATAATTCACCACATAATTACAAGAATTGAAGCACTTCATTATTATTATTATCCTTCTATGTACATATCAGATAATAATAAAAAGTGAACACATTTATTTCAATTAACTTAAACATGACACAGATGTGTGATTTAATTCAAGGTCATCTAATATCCATCAATCTCCCACTTGGACTAAAGCCAATCATCCTTATTTAATAATCACCTTGTTTTTTTAGTGAAGCTAAAAAATATCGTGAGGCTTCATTAATGGGTCTGCTATGTTGTCAGTAACTTGAACCCTCCAACTTTTGATGAGATAATGACACTTTTGTTTGTGCTATTTCCCAATTGTTGTCACAGCTAAGGAGTAGGAATCGAGATTGTAGGAACTACACTATGTTTGATGAATAATTTCTTCCATCACACTACCTTTTTTTAAGTATTGACTGCAGCAATGTATTCAACGTTTCAATTCACGTCTGAAGCAGTGCTCTATTAGAAACTCCTCCAAGATACCATGTCTCCGTTCAAAGTGAACATAAATCCATATGTGGATTATTGTCATATGTATTTGATAAGAGATCTAAATCAGGGTAATCATTCAGCTTAAGCTCTTTCTCCACAGGAGTATTGCACCCATAAAATGATACAAAAACAGAACTAGAAATTGGCTCATGCTCGGATACCACTTGATAGATAACGAGCGTATCTGAAGGCTCCATGACAGTGGAAGCTGGCTACCTCGCCTCTTGGATCGTCTTTTTTGGAGGTGCAATGGCTCTGGCAAGGCGAGAATCTTCCTCTAAGGTTCAAGGACCTGGAAAACTGGAGAAGCAGCTAGTTCTCTTTTAGGGAATGAACCATAATGCCACCTTAATGACAATAAACCCCTAATCTGCAATCTCTGACATTAGGATGGACAATAATGCCCGTTACATCTGAGAAGTCAATTGGGTCCATATCAACAGTTAAAACCCAGAAAAACATGAAATGAATAAAATACATCAGAAAGACAGGCCGTCGCCAGCCAGCATACGTGAACTAACTATCCTCATCTTTGACCAATGAACGTTTTTTTTAATGAACAAGCCTGGTTGACTGTCTTGCTTATTCTTTCACACTAAATAATGTTGTGTTTTGTACGCGTTTCCTGCCAATTCTGCGGACGTGTTTGGCTTCAATCAAATCGCCCGACGAGAAATAGGTTGGCGCCGCCATTAAAAACGCGGGTGACTTCGGCGTTGACGAACATCTCGTTGCCCACTACGCGTATTTTGAAGAAATCATCTCCTGTTTCTGCCGACAGCGATATCTCGTCCGTCTACGGTTTTTCAGATAATTTGCTGCCAAAGTTTTCTGAAGAAATACGCGTTAAGAAAAACGCAACTTTTCTGGGAAGATCATATTACAAAGTTTTCTGCACGGTCGTAAAAATTTTGACTTGTTGCAAAAGCGAGGTTTTAAATTGTTTCTATCGGATCCTCTGACTCCGCGCGTTCTCTCTCCTTTGACATTTTCCCAATGTCAACTTAGTCGAGCACCCAAACAGGAAAACCTGGACTAAATTCCACGCAAAACCCCGTTCTAACAGTTCGTCTGCATGTCTGGCGCAGAAAGTCTTCTTTCTTGCTTACCCATCTCTCTCTCTCTCTCTATCTCCGCCAAGACCCACTTCTCCGTCTTCCTCTAGCCGCCTCTAAATAAGGGCACACAGCCCAATCGTACATGGAAGAATTATAAATAGATAGTTAGATAGATAGCTAGAGAGAGAGAGAGAGAACTGGAAGAAGAACAATGACGAGCGAGCTGTGGGATCTGAGAGCAGTGGTAGAGGGGTTCTCTTACAAGAAGCCTGTTCTTCTGGAAACACCCGTCGAAGATAATCTTCAAGAAGCCTCCACAAATTCGCTCATCAAGCCCCCCAAGGATCACTCTCCCAAGCCGACACGAAGAAGGTCCGCTCTCGCTCTCTTTTATTTCGCAAAAAAAAAGATGCCGGGCTCAGGGAACGCCACGTCAGGGACGTGAGGCCTCAGGACGTGATGGAACGGATGACGAAACGTGACGGACCGTGACGTGATGAAACTTTCGTCACGTCACCTTCCTGTCACGCATCCCAGCATATGCAAAAAAAACCGTCACATTCCCGTCAACGTCCCTCCATAGAGCATCCCTTCACGTCCCCGTCATCGTGACGGTGTCATCGTCACCAGTGACGTGAATAAAACCCTACTTGAAGGGAGGGGTATATCTCTAATTATTTGTAGGGGGCGGCGGTTTGTGCACACAAAAAAACAGGGATTTCTGTGCAAAATGCCAGGAAATTGAAACTGCCACATCACGTGGTGTCAGCCGTTGGAAAGATTAAGAAATGATTTTATATGTATTTCTGTCCGTTTTAACTTTTCAAAATTCCGTCACGGTCGTCATCCTGGGTACCCCATCACCGTCACGCCCCCGTCACAGCCACTTCGTCATCCGTCGCCGTCACGGACCCCTAAAACCATCACCGTCACGGTCACATTTCCATCACGGAGACGCGTGACGTGATGGATGATGCATCCCAACCCATAGTTGGGTACCCAACCCAAATGTTATAAGAGTTTATAGGCATAGAGAGAGCGTACATATCCCAATTACACTTAAAAAGAGAGTAAATACAACTGTTAAATCTTGTACATTTTCTCAGGAAGATCCAGCAGAAGAAGGTGGTCCGGGAGCTCACCGAGAATGAACTCTCCGACGGGGTCTGGGCGTGGCGGAAGTACGGCCAGAAACCCATCAAAGACTCGCCATACCCGAGGTCGGATCCGCAACCGAAACCCGTTAAGCTATCGGATAAGCTGACGTCATCGTCTTCTTCCTCTCGCCAGGGGTTACTACCGTTGCAGCAGCTCCAAAGGCTGCCCGGCGAGAAAGCAAGTAGAGAGAAGCCGCGCCAAGCCTGGCATGTTCACCGTCACCTTCACGGCGGAGCACAACCACGAGCCGCTGCTCGGGCGGAGGAAAATCGGCGGCGCCGCCGGCCACGGCGAGTTCCCGGCGGCGCCGCCGGCTTCTCCGTTGAAAGAAGACGACGATTTCATTTTCACGGACTTGGAAGACCTTATAAATATAAACTTTTGCCTATAGTAGAAGATTAGAGTTGTAAGGAGGGTAAAAATGGAATTTCCATCTGTCGACGTGGACGTCCGCCGGGTTCTCCGTTGAAAGAAGACGACGATTTCATTTTCACGGACTTGGACGACCTTAGAAATATAAACTTTTGCATATAGTAGAAGATTAGAGTCTCCAGGAAGGTGGAAATGGAATTTCCAGTTGTCGACGTGGATGTCCGCCGGCTTCTCCGTTGAACGAAGACGACGATTTCATTTTTCACGGACTTGGACGACCTTATAAATATAAACTTTTGCCTATAATAGAAGATTAAAGTCGTCAGGAGGGTAGAAATGGAGTTTCCAGCTGTCGACGTGGACGTCCGCCACGTGGCGTGTCGGCGGATGAGAAGTCTCTTTGTCTTCGGTGGTTTTCCCGAAAACTATATAATGGGTTCTTCTTTTGCGCTCTGCATTTGCCCTAAGCGTTCTTCGCCTCCGCATGGCAGTGCGAGCTGCGAAGAGAGGGTCGGAGAAGATGTGAGGCGACGACGCTGATTGAGCGAAGATTGTTGCTTGCCGATTGCTCGATCGAGCCGTGAATCGAGGATGAATCCGGATTTTTTGAGATAGCCGCATGGATGCCGTGGAGCTATCTCTACTAGCGCCTGTTGTCGTTTCGAAACTCCTCGGATCGGAGGTTTTTTCGGGGATTCGGGAGCCCGAGACTGGGGACTCAGCTAGGGCTTCTTTGTTTTCTCCGCAGGTTTCTGTTTCCGGCTCCTCAGATCCCGGCCGTGGTGAGGAGAATTAGTTGAATCTTGTAAACGTCTAGGGCTTGCAATCCGTTCCAATTGTTGTTTTTCATTTTTACATCCGTAATAAGAAACATTTCTTTGCATTCATCGGGACTAGTTTCAAGATTCACGTTCTGGGTCGTAGCAGTCATCCCGCTAGCATACCGTCTTAGATCTTTCTAATTACGTGTAGGTTCTTCCCGTGTCATGTATCTGTAGATGGTGTTTTCTGGCGTGTTTCTATACCTTATTTCGTCTTTCAGTAAACGCCTCGATGGCTTTGATTATTTAGTTGTTCTTCATCATGTATCGTCCATTTCACTCGTTTGGTATATCTTAAAGGACAACTCAACCACATCTACGGAAACATTCAATTAGATCTTTGGGATTTTATCTTTTCCTTTTCTATATTAAAAAAGTGGAACGTCAGTGGACATCCTGAATATCTATTTCTTAAGCCAGGAGTGTTTGGCGGTGTAAGGAAGTTACTTGTTGGGATTAAAAGCCGGCCTAGGGTTTCCTGGTTTTTTATTCTCTCTATCTTTTCTTTTTCTTTTCTCTTAATAAATCATTTCTGTCATGTTCATTCAGTCGCATAACAAAACCAAGGCGTCCTGTTTTTTTGACACTTACCGTTAGTTCTTCGAGGTCTCCATTAAAAAATGCTCAGGGTCGTTGATTTTTTTTACTTAACATTTATTGTTTTTTTCTGAAAGAGTTATGTTAGTTTATGTTCAAGAATCAATAGGCATCAACTATCTTGGAAACTCCGTCCTTATCACTGTCTATAAATCTTCTGGTTTTTTAATCGATACAACAGTAAATATCATCCGGTTTGGTAATTTCTTCAAGCAAGCCTTATCCAATCTGAATACGCACGGAGGATTTATCTAGAATTGAAGTTAATGATGAATGTGAACTCACTGATGACCTATTTTTGTAACTCTTGAACGTTCATGCCAGACCAATGTCTGTTAGTTAAGAACAAACGTTGCCTGGAGAGCAAAAGAAGAGATAGGAGGAGTCTCAGAACAACTGTAAAGAGCAAGTTCGACTCCAAAAACAGTTTTGGAAGCAGTAATGCTACTGCCAACGGAAACAAAGGTAAGTTTCATTGTACTTTCATGCGATTTGGTGGAGGGGCCAAATCTTCCATCACGTTTTATACGTTCTAGAGAATGATTTTATTTATTTTTGAATTAGGCTGAATTTCTTTTAATTTTGGGTGACTTGTAGCTGTTTGAAATCCTCCTCTTTGACTCTTCTACCATCCTTTTCGGCATGGGTCGAAACTCCATTTCAGGAAATTTCGCATCAAAGATTGATTATCTCGAACTTGCAAAGAGTGCGGACGATCTATCATTGGACGAACTCCTCGATGACAACGTCAGATGCCCTCCAACTTTGTCTAATGAGAGGTCTAAAAAGCAATCATCCAATGCCAACGAAAGTGTCCTAATTTCAATTAAAAGAGCAGCTTCCTTGGTGACAACCTTGTGCACCTCACAGGAAAGCTGTCCCTCGCCATCTTCTTTCTTTACCCAGGTAAATAAAAAAAAGAAGAAACAATCTATTTACTCATTTGTCTCTTAAAATGATTCTCCTTTCCTCTCCTATGTTTCAGAAACAGTTGGATTTGAAAGATTCTCCTGTTTACCCTCCAAAATACGTAGCGGAAAGACTGGGGCTATCGTCAACCCATCACTTGGACGACCTTCTATGTACTGGCCGTGATCTGGCCCCATCTCCGTGGTCAACGCCATCTCTCAGTGGCCCCAACAAACCCCCTGTTGACTTCAGTAAGTCAACGGTCAACAGAAGCGTCTGTCAGGGGAAGTGGGTCAGACTCCACTGTCATTCGAGTCTGATGAGGGAAGACCGTAGCCGCTTCCCCGACTTGGATCTGAAGATCGGCGACGCGGGTCCTTCCACGCCGTCTTATCTTCCTCCTCCAACCTCGTCGAAGCCGTCACCAGCCACGGCCGGCAGCGGCGATCGGCGCCAGAATTCAGGTGAATATCTCCACCTTTTTGCTGGGATCAACGTAATGCAGCCAAATTTACGTCCACTCGTCTCTCAGGTCGCCACTCGCCGAGGGTAGCGGCGGCAGCGGAGATCCTCTGCGGGATGGCTGCCACAGGGTCTTCGAGGGCCCAAAGAGCCCGTAAAGCGGCCCGCGAAGCGAAAGCAAAGATCAGCGCGGTCATCCGCCTGGCCCCGGCGGCGCCTCCTCTCTCGAGATGCACAATTCCCTCGGAGCCGCGCAAGAGATGCCAAGACGAGCGACGGAGGATGAGGAAGGAGGCCATTGCTCTTTTGTAAATACGATTCTGATGTCGTTATTCACACACTAATTACTCGGCTAGAAGAGTAGAAAAATCAGCAACGAAAAGATTCTTAAAGGGCGTATAGTGCAGGGACGCGGACGGGGATGATTTTTTCATCCCGGGACGAAAAAAATCGTCCTTGAAGGATATAGACGAAATTGGGGACGAAAATTCCTCCTGGGGACTACCGGTCGGGATGGTTTTTGTCCCGTGGGGTGAAAAAACCTTCCGTCCACGGACAAATCTGGACGAAAAGATGCCGGATTCACATTCGACGGCTGAGATGTAGTCACATGGACTCGCTATGATAATTTGCATCAAAGTCCCTGTATCCTTACGCGCTAGCAAACTAATGCCACACATAAATAATTGTTCATATCTCCCGTCTCATTCTCTCTCCTCTGTATTTCCCTAAAAAACTTAGAAAAATCAATATTAATATATTAAAAATACAAAATGAGTTTCTTTTCATCCTGGAACGAGGGACGGGACGGGACAATTTCCGTACCGTAAACGAAAATTTCGTCCCGTCCATCGTTCCTGCACCGAATCCGGACGTCGGACGGGACGAAAGTCGTCCCGTCTATCGTCCACGTCCGGGACGATGGGTAACTATAAAACGGCGCAGGAGGGTTATTAAATGCAGAGGGAGGGTGTGGCCACCCACTTCTTTGGAATTTTTTTTTGGTCTCTAAACGATGAAGCGGGGGAGGGGGGGCAGAAGAAGATGTCCAGCCCGGCGTCTCCGGGCGGGCTGGCGCAGAGCCTGGGCAGCCTCGGGCTGGGCTACGCCATCGCCATCGCGCTCGGCCTGCTCGTGCTCATCTCCACTCTCCTCCTCGTCTCCTACGTCTGCTGCCGCGGCGGCTCCTCCCGCCCGCGCGGCGGCGCCGGCGACCTCGGCTCCCTCTCCTTCTCCAACAACCCTAGCGCCGCCGCCGCCGCCGCCGGCCTCCCCCACATCATCTTCGTCGCCGAGGACGACGACGACGGCGACGGCGACGGCGCGGACCGCAGCCCCGCCCCCGGCCTCGACCAGGCGGCCATCAACTCCTACCCCAAGTTCGCCTTCTGCAAGGGCTCCGCCAAGCTCGGGGGCGGCGACGTGGTCTGCGCCGTCTGCCTCTGCGAGTACAGAGAGGGGGAGATGCTGCGGATGATGCCGGATTGCCGCCACGCGTTCCATCTCCCCTGCATCGACGCCTGGCTGCGGCTCAACGCCTCGTGCCCGGTCTGCCGGACCTCGCCCATGCCGACGCCCCAGTCCACGCCCCTCTCCACGCCCTTGTCCGAGCTCGTCCCGCTATCGCAATTCTCCGCCGATCGCCGCCGCCGCTGACGGCCTTCCGTGCTCTTCCCATGCGTTTTTCCCAATTTGATTTACTCTCCCCCTCCCTGAAAAATTCCTCCAATAAACCAAAATTCCCACCCAAATCGATCTTCTTGATCGTCCTCGATCGATCGGGGATTGGCCGGGGCTGAGTTCTTCGGTCGTTCGCTCTACGCCTCTTGTTTCTAAGATTCTTTGGCCCCGGCTAAAACCCTAAATCTAGAAACTGCAGAGGAGTTAAGGCTACGCAGGTTGGAGTTGGTGCCTTTGAGAGTCGAGCCGGGGTGGGCGGGGGGGGGGGGGGGGGGAAAAAAAGAAATTTAAATTTCTCTCTCATCATGGGGAAGAATGGAAAATATAGGATAATTACAAAAGAATGTTATGGGTGAAATGGGCTTCAAAATGTCGAGGACGGCCCAGTAAGAGAGGAGGTGAGAGGAACGGTGGCGAACTCCGCTTCGGCGGCCGCCTCGGCCAGCTCCCGCTTCTCTCTCTCTTCCGTCTCTTTGACCAAAAAGTCAACCCACAGATCTGCGAAGGACTGCACGATGGCCCAATGCATGAGATACATGGTGAGAGAGACGGGTAGAGAGAGAGAGGGGGAAAAGATAGATATAGAGAGAGAAAAGGGGGAATAGATAGGTATAGAGAATGACGGTTAGAGAAAGGGGGAAACAATGGACCGAGAGATATAGAAATAGAGATAGACGGATAGAGAAAAGGGGAAGCAAGAGTCGAAGAGATAGAGATAGAGATTAAGATATAGAGAGAAACGGGTAGAGAAAGGGGGAAACAGTAGACAGCGAGACGGGTAGTGAGAGGGGGAAAAGAATAGACGGATTTAGAGATACAGAGAGGGACGTGTAGAGAGAGGGGGAGACAAATAGCTAGAGAGAGAGATATATAGAGAGAGGGGGAACGATAGACAGAGAGACGAGAAGAGATAGAGGGAGCAGTAGACATATAACATAGAGATGGAGATAGAGAGAGGGGAAAGAATAGACAGAGAATTAGAGATAGAGATACAGAGATAGGGGGCGATAGACAGAGAGATAAGATAGAGATGGAGAGAGACGGGTAGAGAGAGGGGGAAACAATACGCAGAGAATTAGAGATAGAGATACAGAGAGAGGGGTAGAGATAGGGGGAAACAATAGACCGAGAATTAGAGATAGAGATACAGAGAGGGGGGGAACAATAGACAGAAAGATAAGATAGAGACAGAGATGCAGAGAGAGGGGGAAACAATAGAGATAGAGATAGAGATGCAGAGAGAGATGGTTGGGGGGAGGGGGGAAACAATAGACAGATAGAGATAGAGATGCAGAAAGAGACGTGTAGAGAGAGAGGGAAACAATAAAGTACAGAGAAAGGAACATGACAGAGACATAAGAGGAGATCGTGAACCCCATGAGAAAAGAGAGGAATAGATAGTGACAGAGAAAACGACATCGCGAAGAAGGGAAAGAAGAGAGTACTAGAGAGAGGAGAGAACGAAAGAGGATGACATAAATGTATAATTGGATAGAACTCTAGAGAGATAGAACGAGGGTTAGAGGACTCGAAGGGTTACAAGGATAGATATTGGCAACAGAAGAAAAAAAAGGAGATGGTCAGATAGAAAAGGGAGCAAGATAAAGACGAAAAAGAAACAAGGGAAACGAAGACGACCTGAGAGAGAGGAGAACAAGAGAGATATCTGAAGATCGTGAAGGGGGAATAACAGAGGAGTAGATAGAGAATAGATTGAAAGCAGGAGAACTAAAGATCAAGACGATGGTAGAACAAGGGAGATGGACATGACGGATAGAGATAAATTAGACAGATGGAAAAGAAGCACGTGAGAGACATAAAGGAGATCGTGAACTGGGAGAAAAGAGAGGGGTAGAGGGAGACTAAAACAATAGAGAAAAAACTGAAGATCGTGAAAAAAAGGGGTACAGGGTAGAGGAGCACACGAGAGAAGAACAGGAAGCGCACAAGAGAATTAGGACTTGTGAGAGACAGGGGGGATTTGACAGAGACAAATATGCATATCTAGAGAGATGTAAATACATAAATACATACATACATAGAGAGAGAATACAAGAGTTGAAAGATGGTTGAATTTATAGAGAGCACTTATGGTTTCCAGAGGAGGTCCAAATAGGTAGACAGAGATGAGTGTGTGCTAGTGAGAGAGAGAGAATGATATATATATATAGAGAGAGAGAGAGAGCACCTGGTTTTCAGAAGTGGAATGTGTGTATGTATTTATGTATATATCTATGTATATATAGAGAGAGAAAGAGTACCTGGTTTTCAGAAGTGGAATGTGATGAGTCTCGAGAGCCACCGACGATGCCGCCAACGAGGCGGCCGGGGAGGCCAAGGACGCCGCGGACGACCCCTTTGCCTGCGGCTTGCTGCGCCGAAGAAATCCTCCTCTTCTCCTCTTCAGAGAACCCAAGCATGCGGACCATCAGATCCAACACCTGCATTGACATCAATCCCTTCAGGTTGACTTTGACCTTGACCGTGTCTTTGACTTTGACTCTGAACACACTCCGCCGCAAACAATCTCACCTCCTTGGCATGATTCCTCTCGAAATATGTCAGCAACAACTTGATCACAATCCGCCTGGCATGTGACAACCCATCAAAATAATCAAAAGCAAGAACACAAAACTACAATTATTAATCAACAAAAGCAGAGTGAACTGTTAACCTGTCGACGGAGTTGTCAGAATCGAGGGACATACGGTTTATTCTTGTCATGCTCTGCTCCAAGGTGCGGCGCAGTCTCAGATTATCTTCCTGAAATCTCTGCACAGCCAGTTTCCCTTCTGCTACAGTTCTCTCAGCCTGAACCAGCTTGGAAAGCATCTCCTCTTTCTCAGCCCTCGATTTCTCCACCTTTTCATTCGCTTCCTGCATAAAAATAAGCATTTTTTTTTTAAAATGAAACCTGGGGTAATATTTCCTTCTTCACGGAATGATAGTCCACCTTGAGCAGCTCGGAGAACTTGGCAGACTCGCCTCTTGCAGACACGAGGTCCCTCTCCAGTCGTTCCTGGAGTTCAAAAGGGACAAAAGATCTTGTGGATTAATTTTGGCTAAATTGATGCCATCCTCGATTTCACATGAGAGTACTGGTCGAACTGAGACATAGATCCAAATTTTCAACTATTGGATTAAGGAAACAAGGTTGAGGTTTAAGAGAAAGAATGAAGGGTTCTGAATGACCTTGGCTTCAGTTTCCGCATAGTACTGGCCCAGCGCGGTCTGAAGATTGAGCAATTCGGCATTCCTGGATGCTAATATATTTGCATAATTTGCAATTTTTTTCTTCAATCCGTCGATAGTTTCATTCGCCTGGGAAAGCACTTCGTTTTTCATCCGGTGTGCCTCTTCAACCTTCATCGTTTCCCGCTTGATCGACTGTTCCAGATTAACCATTTGGGCCCTCTGAGACGAAATACTCGCCCGAAGCTCCTCAATCAGGCTGCTGTCCTCGTCCATCTTATTGGATTCCTCCAGTTCCTGTACAGAGTGTAGGTAAGACTCATAAAGATTCAAACAAATGATTTGAAAGTTAAATACCTTGTCTAGTAAATGCTGTTTGAGTCGGGTTAGCTCTTTCACAGACTTATCTCTATCTTTCCGTGCATCCGCCAAGCTCTTCTCTAGCTGTTGAATTTTCTCTTGCATCTCACTGTTGACCTACAAATAGTTGAAAACTATTTGTAAAATTAAATGCATTGTCAGGTGGGCCACCGGTTTCGGGTGGTCTGCCCTATTTTCTTCAAAAAAATAAAAATTAAATGCATTGTCGTTCCTGGCCTTAAAATGGGACGAGCATAATGAAGGATCATGAATATTACCTCATGGCCGCCACCCAATTTCCCAGAAGTTTTCTGAGAATTATCTGATTCTTCTTTCTGTTGCTGATCCATTAAATGTTTCAATTTTTTTTCCACATCCAACTTCTCTTGCTGTAGAGTAGAATTTTTCAAAGTTAACGGTTGTGCCATTAACGGAAATACACATACTAATTTGAATGTCATAAGTCAAACCTTGAGATTCACGTTCTCATTTTGCAATGTGAGAACCGAAGTTCTGAGTTCTTCCATTGATTCACCCAAAGTGTCCGTTTGTTTTCTGCTGATCTGCAACTGTTTAATCTCTAGTAATTTTCCATCCATATCTTTGCGCAGCCTTTCCATCTCCGACGAAATCTGGAAATTTGAATTCGGCAAAAAAGGAATAATAGATGATTTAATGCTTCTGGTTTATCGAGTAAAATCTTAGCCCTTGTTTTCTCATTACCTGTTCTCTTTCTTCTTTCAACTCATCGAGTTCTTTTAATAGGTGATGGTTTCTATTTTGTTGCTCTGAAGAAAGGATATCAGGGAAAATTTTAAGAACTGGAACAAGTGATGTCAGTGAAGAAATTATTATGAAACCAAAAAGGCACCTTCAAGCTTGACGAGTACATTTGCTGGATTTTCCCGCTCCTTATCTAGCTTCGATCTCAGTTCCCTGATCTCAGACGTATACTTGGCATGAGTTGGTGATGCAGATCTGCTTATTCCATTGGTTGGCTGCACTGATTCCTATGACACTTGTGCATATTTCAATCATTATGCTGATAAACGTAGACGATAGGAAACCACAGAATGGTATAAATATGATAAGTTCTTCAAGAGAGCTTATCAAAGAAGGCGAATGGCGCTTGCGTCAAAGGAAGCAACAAGTGAGACTAGGAAGCGAAGCCTTATTAATAGACCATGCGTGGGGAAGGCAATTGGATGGCCTAAAGAGGAAGATCCGATCCAGATCTCCAAATTTACCTTTCCCTTTCTCCCAGTCATCAGTGAAAGTTCTGCGGACGTTCATTTTTTTCTCACGTTCTTTATCGATATCTTCTCAGAATTCTTATTTATCAGGATCTCTCTTCATCGACAAGCATTTTTGCCATCGTGAAGTATCATGATCTTTCACTAATTCGGGTTTTGATTTCTCCAAACAAACGCTTTGAACACTGATGGATTCCAAAAAGCCTTTGGGCCTTTAAGTTGGATCTCAGATCCGTGAAGGGGAATGATTTATTAATTTCACATAGATAAAAAGGTAGCGTTTAACACAAGATAAGAAGTGATTTGGACAAAAAGAAACGATGTGGTTCCGACAAAAAGGTCAAATGCCTGGGTAAAAAATAAAAGAAAATATTTATAAGGAGTAAACCTTATACTTGACAGAAAAGGTAGGTTTTTAAGGATTAAACCTTCTGCTGCCCAGAGTGCACAGAGACATCGTTCAGATACTCTTGTTTGGGAAGAATTCTACGCCCATTGATCGCAGTGCAAGTAGAAACTGAAGGAGAAGTACTTTTGTTTCGCCTATTGTTTAGTTGACCTTCAAGACCCTGCATCAAGTGTCACATAACATTTTATTTTGGGATGATAATGTTGGTTCAGCAAGAGCCAAATATATTTTAGAACTCAAAGTCAATAATGTGTTGGTCGGGAGCGAATAGGAAAAGAATCCCTTCGAACAAATGAAATATTCTTTAGATTAGTTATCGATGAAAGTAATGAAGTGTCGACCCTATCAAAATATCATGGTGCAACATCAACAGGGCCGGACATACCTCAGAATATTCTGTTTTTGAAGCCTCTGCAGCCAAAGCTTTTGGCTCCGAGTTTTTCTTCAAAGTTTTATTCTCTTCATGCAACCTAGAAAGCTCCACCTATTCAAAATCATTATAAAAAAGAATAAATCAAAATGATTTGATTTAGAGCAGATTAGTTATTTTATTGAGATTTCTTTTATTTTCATGCTACCTAGAAAGCTCCTCCAATTCAAAATCATTGTCAAGAAAGTTCCGACCGTACGGAAAGAGTAAAAAGGAACGAGTAAATCATGAGGCGATACGACATGTACTAAAACGATTGAATGTAAGTAGATCTCCAAATAATAACGGAAGAGGTTCTTTTTTTTTTTAAATGGAAGAGGTTATGTACACAGTAAGTGCAATATATTGAGAGATGATAGTGGGAGGGAGCGGCCAGAGAAAAGATGAAAGGTTACTATGGTGAACCGCCTCCCTCCTCCCCAACCAGAGAAACTTAGGGCCAGAACTGTATCAATTCAATGATTTATTCTCTTTTCAACAAAAAAAAATGATTTATTGCCTGCCTTTGAAAGATATGCTATTCGTATAACCTCCAATAAGCTTAAATAAAATAATTATATTTCAATTAAAGTACACACCGAATTCTACTAAAAGACATAAAAAAGGAAACAAGTTGATAAAATACTCGCCGAAATCAGATGACAAGAAACCATAAATTCATCCAGGTGAAGCTGGAATCTGAAGTGCTTCTGGAAGTGCAGAGACGTAAAAATAATAAATCCCCGCGAAATTAAATCATTAGGAAAAATATTTAGGGACATTATGAACAGGACGTAGTCTGGTGTAACGAACTGGATGAGTAAATCTTGAATTTTAAATGTTCGACCGCGAGAGCTTCACAGGAAGACACCTCTTTCTCCTTCAATATAGCTGCATAGTTCATGGCCAAATTCTTGATTTCAATTTCCGATGTCTTTAGCCTCTGAATCTCTGCTTTGTGCAACTCGATCTACAAAAAATATGAAGCTTAGAAAAAACGTAATGCTAAAATCCAAAGTTCTAATGAATCCACATCCATGAAGGCAAAGAAATATTATCAAGGAACATGATTTGTTTGGCATGCACAACACGGCTAATAAAATGAGTTTTCAGATTCTCCATTCGTTGAGATAAAATTCCATTAGCCATTAATAAAGTACGTTTGTCCATAAAAGAGTACAATGTATCATGAGTACGTGATCTGGAGAAGACATTCAGATGATGTGTTTTTTCCATAAAAAATATGACGAACAAAATTCATAGGCTCATGATAACGAGAACTTATAGAATTTCTTCTTCCCAATACTGCGTACTTTTTAAAAATGATCTCTTCCTTGTTAAAAAAATCCATTGGATCTTCACTTAGGTGCGTGTTGGAGGGTTTCCTAAAAAAATAGTGTGTGTGATGGAGGGGAACATAACACTTATCTGTGATGTTTTCATCAAATTTCGAGTTTTTAATGACTCAACAATAACGGCGGCTACTGTCTTTGAAGAATTCATAACCAACGTAATATCTTCCTAGTTATCGAGATTGTCCATAAATCAAACACCATGGAGGGTACGTCGATGAAAGTTCATAAAAGGTATTACCCATCGACAGGTGGAGCAAAAGCTGAAGGATAAGGGCTATTGATTTCTCAAGGACTACAAAACATGAGGTGAGATCTGAAGTTCTCTGGGACATACTACAGACGGACTATAAGATCTGTAAAAAGATCTTGTCAACGTTAATCTTTCACCAGAGGGCAGTTCTCAGCCTCAAGAGACAAAAAATTTTTTAAAAACTTTCAAACGCAATTGAGCCAAACAATCCTGTAGAATTCAACATGGTTTTCACAGATCTCCAACATACACCGGAATTCAAACACAGAAAGGACGCGACAACACAATACCTCGGCTTTGGACACCGAATTGATCCCATTGGCTTCAGGACTGCCGTTGGGCGACGTAGATTGAGCAAATCGGTGGGAAATTCGACGGTCAGAGAAAACCGCGTCCTCCCCATCATCAGATGCAAGCAAATGGAGCTCCTGGGCGTCATCCTGCACGTCGCTGGCGATCCGAGAGAGACTCTCTTTGTACGTGGCGAGGGAGTTCCGCATCATCCCAAACTCTTCTTCTCCGGCCAAAATCGCCTCCCCAAGCGAGCTCCGCGCAGATCCGTCTTCCGCTGTTGAGAAATTTCCAAGCCGCAGATCAAATTTTGATGAGAAGATTCGACCAGCTTCTTCCTTGTATGCGAAGATTTTGGGCAGTCGCGTTTTCTTGCACAGACCGCCGCGAGCTTCACCTGCCTGTTGAATCGGTGCGACTCGCCGAGTCAACCCCGATTCCCCCCCCCACTCGTTGGAACTACGATTGTTACTATAGTTTGGCCCCACGTTAGAAAATTAATAGAATTTTATGAGATACTTTGAGCAAGTACTTTGGAGTTATTTTCCAGATTGGGGGCAAATAGGAAATTACTACATTGAAAAGTATCTCTTGAAAATTTGGAAAATGTGGATTCCGTTCAAACTTGTAAAAGTTTTATGAGATAATTTAAGGAATTAATTTGGACTTATTTTCCACATTGAAACATTCAATGTGCACGTTTGTTAGAGTAAATAGGAAATTATTACATTGAAAATATTTCTTGGAAATATGAAAAACGTGGTATCTGTTCAAAATTAATAAAGTTTGATGAGGTAATTTGAGGAATCAATTCGGAGTTATTTTCCACATTGAGGCCTTCAATGTAAAATTTGTTAGAGTAAATAGGAAATTTTTAAATTGAAAAAATCTCTTTCAAATGAGAAAAGTGTGGCGTATGTTCATAAGTAATAAAGTTCAATGAGGTAATTTGATTAACCGATTTGGAGTTGTTTTCCAGATTGAAACCTTCGCTGTGGAAATTTGTTGGAGTACATAGGAAATTGTTGTACTGAAATTTTTTTTTTCAAATCAGAAAAGTCTGGCATCTGAAGTAGTACATTTTTCCTTGGAAAATTGCGGCCTTGAGAGGAGAACTCTTGATTAATCATCACTACTTTTTTTTTCATATGCTTCTGTCTGAGTCAGAAGGCATACAAACGCTAGAATGCTTGGAAAACTAATGAGATTTATTGTGAAAAAAATTAACAAAATAACTTTATAGGCCGAATTAAGAAGCATAAATAATTTGGATTAAGGTCATATTGTCTACTTATCACATCAAAGCTAAAAAAAATTTGAATTATGGAATAATCACATGTGATAGAGGTTTAACAGTTCCCTCTAAGTTGATCACAACTGGGTCATTAAATTGTGGAGTAATCACAAAAGATGTGGGTTTAAAATTTTCTTCTAGGTTGATCACTAATTTTTCATAATGCCAACTTTCTCCTTGAGTGTACATTTATTTACACCAAACAACAGAGTAACTATGACTATGCAGAAGAAACAACCAAGGAGAATTGGATAATGAAAAAGTAATGTCACCATAGATCATGTGTTTCACACAAAAATCAGAATGATGGTTCTAATAAATTCATAAGTTTCAGGTTCTAAAAATTTATTATACAAAGTTATAAATTTAGCAAAAGTCTAATCAACATCTTTACAAAAGTTATAGGATAATATCTTTTTGACACCAACATAGTTAGTGTCATAAGATTGCCAAAGCACTTTTGGTCCCCCATAAAAAATCTTCAACTTAGAGGATGAATATCTTATACAAGAATATAGAGGAAGAAATTCTAAGTCCAAACACAAATATTACCTCACGAGATGAAAGTTTTGTTCCATAACATGTTCAAGTGTGTACACACGAACCACATAAAGTGATGAAGAATATTCAGAAACCTAATCATTTTGTTGGACATATTGCCACTGGTGAAGTCAAGACATTACACTTTAAAGATGCTGGTCCTCTTACTTAGAACAAGGTGGTTCAAGGTTCCAATTCTCATAAATGGCAACAAAAGATGGATTCTGAAATTCACTCCATGAACCAAAACCAAATATGATATTTGGTTGGCCCTCCCAAAAGGTATAGTACCTATTGAGTGTAAATGGATTTTATGAAAAGAGAAAAGAAAGAGAAAGAAAGAAGAAAATAGAAGAGAAGAGAAGAAAAGAAAGAAAAATAAGAGAAGAGGATGTGAAAGAAGAAGAGAAAAAGAGAGAAGAGATGAGGGAAGGGAAGAAGAGAAGAAAGAGAAGAGAAAGAAAGAGAGAGAGATATGAGGGAGAAAGAAGGAAAAAAAGAGAACAGAAGAGAAGAGAAGTTAAGAGAAGAAAAAATAAGAGAAGAAAAAAAAAGAGAAAGAAGGGAAGAGAGGAGAAGAGAAGAAAGGAGAGGAGAAGTGTGGAGAAGAGAAGAAAGGAGAGGAGAGGAGAGGTGAAGAGAAGAGAAGAGAAGAGAAGAGAAGAGAAGAGAAGAGAAGAGAAGAGAAGAGAAGAGAGGAGAGGAGAGCAGAGGAGAAGAGAAGAGAAGAGAAGAGAAGAGAAGAGAAGAGAAGAGAAGAGAAGAGAAGAGAAGAGAAGAGAAGAGAAGAGAAGAGAAGAGAGGAGAAGAGAAGAGAAGAGAGGAGAGGAGAGCAGAGGAGAGCAGAGGAGAAGAGAAGAGAAGAGAAGAGAAGAGAGAAGAAGAGAAGAGAAGAGAGGAGAGGAGAGCAGAGGAGAAGAGATGAGAAGAGAAGAGAGGAGAGGAGAAGAGAAGAGAGGAGAGGAGAGGAGGGAAGGGAAGAGAAGAGAAGAGAAGAGAAGAGAAGAGAAGAGAAGAGAAGAGAAGAGAAGAGAAGAGAAGAGAAGAGAAGAGAAGAGAAGAGAAGAGAAGAGAAGAGATGAGAAGAGAACAGAAGAGAACAGAAGAGAACAGAAGAGAAGAAAATATAAAGAAGAGAAGAGAAGAGAGGATATGAGAGGAGAAGGGAAGGACGAAAAGAGAACAGAAGAGAAGAGAACTAGAGAAGCTAAGAGAAGAAAAGAGAAGAGAAGAGAAGAAAAGAGAAAAAATAAGTAAAGAGAAAGAAGGGAAGGAAGAAAAGAGAGCAGAAGAGAAGAGAACTAGAGAAGCTAAGAGGAGAAAAGAAGAAAAGAGAAAAAATAAGTAAAGAGAAAAAAGGGAAGAGAGGAGAAGGAAGAAAGGAGAGGAGAAGAGAAGAGAATCTATACTACTATAATAGAAATTGGTGTACCCTTCTGGCCTCTGATTGGCTGAAAAGAGAGTGAGAGAGAAGAGAGAGAGAGAGGAAGTGGAGCCCCCTACCCGCCGCCGCCCCGCCCTCCTCCCCCAGCCTCCCGTGCCCCCTCCCTGCTGCAGCCCCGCCCCTCCCCCGGCCACCCGCAGCGGCGGGGAGGGGGCGCGGGCGGCCGGGAGAGGGGCGGGCCTGCCGTGTGCACACATAACTGCACCGAACAGATCCGTGTGCGGTGTGGTGTGCGAATATTCTGTGTGAAATTCACACAGAATAGAGTTATCTCAAGCGAGAAGAGAGGATATGAGAGGATGAGATATTAGAAAGTGGAAACGAATTCTTAAATGATAATGCTTTAATTTTATGATCAACCCACAATTGTTCACATTATAATTACATGTTGGGATGATACTCTTGTCGTACTTTCGGATGAATCTTGGCCGTTGGATTTTATTTATTATCATATTTTGACATAGATGATGCGTTGTGATTTGATTTGGTTGTGTTGGTCTGAACTAGGATTGTTGGAAGATTCACAAATGACGATTTTAGATGGACGGAACAGGACTGAACTGAGTTCCATTCAGTCATCCGTCCGCAACATTTTAGTTGTCAGTTTCATCATCTCTGTACTCCGTCATCATCACAACTCCGTCATCAGTTCCGTTCCGCCATTCGTCTGCGATAGAAAACGGAACTGATGACGGACGAATGGATGACGTTGAAGAGAGAGAGGGGGGATTTCCATCAGGGAAACGTCATCAATCAGTTCCGTCATCCGTTTCGTCATTTCCATCATCAGTCATCATTTTAAGATGACGGATGACCGAAAGTAGTTCGTTCAGTCATCCGTTCTTCGCTACGGACGAATACGGATAACGGTTATGCAAGGACGGATGACGATCAGTGCAAAATGTGAAAGTATTTAACCAAGTACTTTAACTACAGTCTACAGTAGTACTTTTAACTACAGCAGAGTCTTTAACGACAGCAGAGGAAGAGTATATCACCTCAAAATCTTCCCAACCTCTTCATATTGAAAATGCTTCTCTTTCCGTAGAATAAGCGCCGGATTCATCCTCTTTCTACTCGTTTGGTGCGTCGCGGAGATGCTCGAGGACGCAGCTCATGACGTTAAACGCTACGCTCCTCCTCCGATCAGGCAAGCGGTTTTCTCTCTGATTTTTTTTTAGCTTCTCGGGCTGAAATTGGGGAGATTTCTGTGAAAATTTTCAACTGGGTTTGAGGGTCATGCGAATCATGGCTAGCTGAAAGCTCTTGTTTTCTGATCCCCCGTGGATCTACAAGATGACATTCTTCGTTTTGTTTTAGGAATCAAGTGCCCAACTGGCGAAAATCTGGAGGTGGACTGTTTCTCTCTCATTCTCTATCTCTCTCTCTTCTTCCCTCACCACCTCTCAGATTCGCTCACTATGTCTCTCTCGCTCTCTCTCTCTCTCTCTCCGTCTGTCTCTCTCTGTCGGTCAGTCAGTCTGTCTGTCTCTGTCTCTCTCTCCATCTCTCTCTCTTTCTATCTCTTTCTCGCCTCTGCTCTCTCTCTCTCTCTCTTCTTCACTGTCTCAACCTCACTCCCTCTCTGCTCTCTCTCTCTTCCTCCCTCCCTCTCACTTTCTTCCCCCTATGTCTCTCTCTCTATAAAGCTATCTGTTTCTCTATCTCTCTCTCTCTAAATCTGACATTTTTCGAGTCTCTATGTTCACTGTTCCGTTCTTCTGACATGTTGGTGCTGTGCTCTTATTAATCAAACAGAGAGGGTCGACAGGATAAGCAGCTCCCATGTCCAGAGTGGCGACAAGATTTGGGACAATTCTACAGCTCATCCGTCTTCTTCTGCATACTGGGACGATAAGGTTTTCATAGAAAGAAATTCTCAGTCCAGATTGATTCCCTTACAGGGATGCCATAGCAGGGAGGCTGAAAAATTTCTGCATCGGAGTAAGTTTAAAGCTAGAAGAATGCTGAAAAATAAAAATGATTTCTGCTAAATTTTTTCTCATTAGTCTGTCATTGGTTATCATGAATGCCTCATTCGTGTATGTACCTTGAAAAAAGTTATGTTCTTTATGCCGTTTGGAAAACTACTGGCTACAACTTAGGTTTATGCTACTTAACCGATCTCCACTAATCTTCCTTGGACGCGTCTCCAACTATCTGCCTTCCCTTTGATAATCTCTTGTGAAGAATCTATCATTCTTGTAAGTGGAACGGGTTTCTGGTCTTTCTGCTGTATAAGTGACTGATTAGAACTCTGGTTTCTGTATGATCACGTTGTTCTGATCTGTGGATCATGTCCAAAATCAAAAAAAAAAACTCAATATCAGTGTTATAGGTCTAACAATTTTCTGAGTGCTTGGTACTCTTTGGTGCCTTGTGATTTTTGGATCGTTCAACTTGCCATGTATGACAAGTCAAAATGAGCTCTATAACAGCTAGATTTCTGCCTTATTGACTAAAATTCTGTCATTCGAATATCTTTTAAATGACTTAAAACTTTAACAAAGATTGTCCAGTGGATAAATGATGTACCTTTCTGAAATAACATTGGACAAACTTGATGTGAACACTCTAAACATGCATTCTTTTATGCAAAACACAGGATGGGCTGCGGTTGTCGATTCCTACAAAAACAATATTGATCTGCCTGGTGGTAAATGGGTGGAATCAAAGTAATTCTTTTGTAAATTTCTTTCCACTCGTATGCTTAACTTTAGTCCTCTGAACAGGGCGACCCGTTGCTTATTCTGGAGGAAGTGACACGTCTTGGGCGGCGCAGCTTAAGTTTCCTCATCAGGTGGGTATTGTCCCCATTAGTCAGTTCGTGTTAGGATGAAAATGATGATGGTGAAGTTATCAACACCTTTTGTCTGTAGATAGAATGAAGTTTTTTTCTCATCTTCACCTCTACTCACTCTCCTTCTGCTAATACCACTCAGAAAACGAAAGATGATGGAAGAGTCATCAATATCATCATCATTGGTTGGTTGGATGATATGAAAATTTTCATCATCGCAGTTTCCTCCACTTATTTGTTCTCACCCTCCAGGTACTCTGTTGTTTTGATTTTTCCTGTTTTAGATGGACTTTCTAGCAGAGCTCAGGCGAGCCAGCCAGAGCACTGGTACTTGAAATGACCGGCACTGCTGTCACTCCATTCTTCTTAGCTAGCTGGTTCAAGGTTTTTGTCTTTATTCTCTCATATGTATCTACGAATTTGGGAAAAATGAACAGTGCTGTCTTATTTTAGTCAACGAAATCTAGATAATGATGTATATCTGTATTATCCAGTATTCAGTATGCCACATTTGAACTTGCAACAGAGACGTCTCGGGCATAAATAAAAAATCAATTGTTTAATTATTGCAGTTAATATGAATGTATTCAAAAAGTGTTGCTGAAGCTGTGGCAGTACTTATAAGTTGCTCATAGGTAGGCCTGGTGAAGGCCTGGAAGAAGGTCCTTCAGGCTCAGTAAAGGCCCATTAATAAACACGCCCACGTGTCAATGGTTCCACTGCCATTGGAGGTCCAATGGCAGCTAAAGGCGGGGATCATTTGAAATCCTGATCTTGATGTTGGTCGTCATCGGGTACATCGTCAGATCGGTCATTGAGGCGATGCTCTGATATTAAGATGATGTCGGACGTTGTCGGGGACGTTGTTCGATCGAGTATCAAGGCGATGCTCGAATACTAAGATGATGTTGAATGTCGTCGGGGACGTCGTCTGATCGGGTATCGAGACGATGCTCTGATACTAATTTAGTGCTGGACGTCGTCGGTGACGTCGTCCATCGGGTAAATCTATAAGGGAAAATGTAACTACGTGATGACGTGACCTAGGCAGATGTACGTGCAGGTATTGTGGGGTTTCGCCGAACTCTGAACTGCGGGACGGGCAACTGATGACCGTGACGGTGACGACGGCGGCTACGGTGTCAAGCAGAATAACTCCGTTGGTGCTTGCACATAACGGGTGGGCTCGACCTTTACCTAGGGAATCACTCAATATGTAGTTTTCTAGATACAATTACTCACCTAATTCTAACCTGAGCACAGTGGAGTGCAGCCAAAAATATATTGAAAGACGTAATATAACTGACAAGCAAGAGGAACGACGTACCTTGTCGGTGGTGATTCTCGTCGACAATGTCTCCATCGATGCAGAATCCGGTGCAGGCAGGTGTGGTAGAGGTGCGTCGGGGAAGGACCCGGAGTAGCTCTACAAGCAACGTGGTGTTGGAGCAAGGTGGGAGCTGAGATGTGGAGAGAGAGGAGCGGTGGCATGGCGTCACAAACTGTTGACCTAGGCTCGACGGGTGTGACTCATCAAGATGAGTCATCACGGCAGAGCACGGGGATGCAATGTCTGTGGAACGGAATGTGGCCTAGGTACCTGACAACGGCAGTAGCAGTGGTCCACCATGTGCATAGTAGTGTTCATTGGCGGCGTGCACGGATGGGTAGGCAACGGTGCCATCAGCGGCATCGTCGCGAGCAACTGGTCATGGTGCGCGCGGAGTGTCAGCAATGGCAATGCCAAGAACGGCGCACGTTGACGCAACAAGCCTCGCTAGTGGGCAAAACGTCGGACGACGACGCGGGAGAGGTGTGTTGTGTGGAAAAAGCGGCGTCGACGTGGCATGCGGGGCACTCACCATTGCAACAGTCAACGCGTGCGTGAGTGCCGCAATGTCCGTTGAATGGGCCTCGTAGGGATGGCGCAAGAGTGTCGGATTGAGTTTTGCAGGTGTGCCGACATCCAACGGTCAAATGAGACGTAGCGGGGTCGCATATGATATTCGGCGTAGAGAGCGTCGACCTGGGACAATCTAAGGCTTCGGGTCGATTGACGAGTATGTTGACATCCTGCGGTCAAAATGTGCGGTGTCTCGTGGTCGGCGGTAATACCATGCAGTCAAGGACGTCGTTTGGGGGCTTGACACGAGGTGGTGCGGTCGAACAGTGCGTGGGGCTCCTTTCCACCCACACGGGTGATGCCTGCAAGGCGTGGGGGGAAAGATGACTGGAACCTGGCTCTGACACCAAGATGATGCCAAAGGTTGTTGGTGACGTCCTCTGGTTGGGTACCAAGACGATACTCGGATACCTAGATGATGTTGTTTGACAGATAAATCCCAAAGGACATGTAACTACTTGACGCGATGAATCCTAGACGGAGGTATGTGTTGGCCCTGACTCGTGGGGACTCGTCGACTACGGCAACTACGGCATAATTCCGGTGACAGAGACAGTGACAATCACCTTTGCGACCGGTGACAGAGATAGTCACCTTTGACCCTCGTCGGAGCGACGACGGTGACTACGACGTCGAACGGGATAATTCCGTTGATGCTCGCACGTAATGGACAAGCTTGACCCATACTAGTGAATTCACTCGAGACATAGTTTTCACGATAAAATCTCTCACTTAAACTAACTCGAGCGCGGTGGAGCACAATCGACAATATACTGAAGACGGTAATGTAACAAACGAGCAGAGGGGAACGACAAACCTCATCGGTGGAGTTCCTTGTCGTCGGAGTCTTCTTCGGTGCGTGGGGCCGGTATGGGCAGGCGTAAAAGCCGAGGCGTGTTGAAGGCGAGTACGGCGTGGTTCAGCAGGCGGCGTAGTCGCGGCGCTGGAGCAGACACCAGAGATAGTCGGAGATGAGGACCATGAGGAGCGGGATGACGATGACGCTAGGGGTCCGGTGGCGAAAGGTTTGGCGGGCAGAACAATATGCGCGTTAGGCGACGGCACAAGCGATGTGACCAACACGTTTCGAGAGGCGACCGACAACTTTGCTAATGGGCCAGAAACCAGGCGGGTATGGCGAGCTCCAGATGCGACTACAAGCCGTCACGTGGCCCGCGGGCATTGCAGCCAGCTATAGGGCCATCGTGGACAGCCTTTGTTAGATGCGAAGATACAAGGGAAGCCTATGATGCGGGCACTGATTGTGTTTATGCAGCGTCGCACAGATGCCCAATCGCCAGGATTTATCGCGGTGCTCAGGCAGATCAGCGGGCAGGTCGACGGCTCTGGGTAAGGTCGCAAAGGTTGCAATATTCTGTCGGTGGTGGTGACCACGTCACGGGAGGCAAAGAGGCCGTTCGTGCATTACCTTCTTGATCAAGGAACAGGGCGGTGCACAACTTCGTTTGTGAGTCACCACAGATGCTCGAAAACGTCGGTTTCCTCTCTACAGGTCAACGTCATCAGTCTTCGCTCGGCAGTGGTCGAACGCCGTGGGATCATCGCCCTTGCATGGGATGTTTGAATGGGACACGTTACCTTGGTTCCAGTGACTCGTCGCACGTTGGGACGACTGGGCAACTCGGGGCTATTGATCGGAGATAGACGACTCTTGCCGACAGTTGCACAAACGCGCGATGGTTGCACTAGATGTCAGCGTGCGTAAGGGGGCATTCGTGAAGCAACAGAGCGTGCCGACGGTTCTGCGAACACGGTCGTTACCACATCGCGCAAAAGAGGGGTTTGACCAACGATGGAGGAGGCCAGTGGAAATATCCTCTGATTCTACCTCATTCTTGCTCCTTGTCTACATCTATTTCTCCTTCTTCGTTGTGAGACCCAAGCCTTGAACTTCAATTCAAAACACAAATAAACTTAGGTCCAAGTTCTAGGGCACCATTGTGCCCCTTTTTATAGGGGCACGATGTCTATACTAAGGGCAGGGGTGCCCTTAGAAAGAGCACAAGAGCCCTTACTAGGGGTTCTTATACACAAGAACCTCCCTTTAACACAAAATAAAAATATCTTTCACACAATTTGATGACATGAACACGACAACACAAAAACACTAACACAACATGACGACATACACAAACACGCGAACACGATAAAATGACAAATTGACGAGCACGAACTGGTGAAAAATCAAAACATTTGATGGCGTAGTCACGATTTCACCTGGGGTATTAAACCCGAGTGTCTTCATTGTCGCCTTGGTATGCCGGTCGGGCTAGACGCGAACCGTGGGCTGTCAACGACGATGATGGCGGCTCTAAAGACGTCTCCCATGGAGTGCCTCCGCACTCCCACGCAACAGTGGTCACCGCCGCGTTTGCGCCTGTCCTCCGCGCACGCACCTAGCCCTCCGCCGCCCTAGCACCCCTGGTCATCCACCTCACACTCCGGATCCTTTCCATTGGAGACTCGCCGTCTTCGGTGCCTTGCCGTTGTCTTCGATTTCACCATACGTGGATATTTTGCTGTGGACTCTGCCAATCAGGTATCTTCTCGTCTCCTCCCCCCCTCCCCCCCCCCCCCACAACATTATATTTCAGTATTATTACTTAGTGCAGTGCAGTCTTCCCCTATCGATTCCGCTACCTTGGCGAATACACCCATTGATATAGGATAGCCACTTGTCGAGAGTTAGGATTTCATTGTGGTGGAAGGACTACTCGTTGATCCTTATACTTGGAACAACTCAGGCCCATCAGATGCCCCTTACACCGTAATCATCTAATTTGGTCTTAAGGGTCATTGGGAGTCTAACTTGATCAATATCTCTCTTAGTGGAATCCATCTGTCGTTCACCCTAGTACGTAGACGTCTCTAATTGCTCATTGGGGTTTTCTTATCGACATTCATTTCATTTAACAACATTATCGAAATCAATCCATTACTTTTTACTGTGTTGTTACGAACCGTCGATCCAGGTGGAATTGTATTACATCAAGAAGACTCCTCAAATTTCCCAAATTTGCCACATAACAATGTAGAATCATGTCCTTGAAGTCATAAAGAATAGCAAACATTGGTACAAAATCCATGCTTTAAGTTTGGTTTAATCCACCACTAACATATGCGCTCAAAATTGTCATAAGCAGCAATCTTTTCCACAAAACTTCCCTACAATGACATTTGTTGCAAGATATGTGGTCTACAAGCCAATGGTACAATCAAGTTCCTCATTCAATATTCATCGACAATATAAATTCATTATAATGTAGATCCAATGTTTATAATTGAAGTCCATGAGTAAATCAAATGAATAATTGAATTATGTTGAGGTCAGAATATGGTGATCATTACTCTTTAAACATTTATTTTATATATTCATATTTTAAGGATACTAGAGAAGGACATATAAATATTAAAAAGTATTGTACTGTTTAGTCCTGATCATATGGTTAGTGTGACTGATTCCTTAGTGATTAGTGTGATGATACTAAAGACATAAGTGGGTCCTCTTTGGGAAAAGAGTTGTGCATTGATATGTATGAACCCCTGAATGGCATTAAACCTAAATATCAATCGGGTCATTCATATAATACTTGTGCTAGTGTTCCTTAGACCTAAGATATCAAAGAGAACTTGTGGATAAATGGTTATGTTTTGACTATGTCAGATGGGTTCCTAATCTCTGAATCCCAAACCATCTTAGCTCATATATAGAAAGAAGTTCAAGATGGTGATTGTGTGGTCAAGATGGGATAACCTTCCCTCAATATAATAGGAATTTGGCTCAAGTAAGAAGATGCGGATAAATCTCAAATCCTGGTAGTGAAAATATTAGATAAGATGCTACGTCTATGGCAACCATTGCATGAGAGAGTTGGCATTTTCATTTCAGTCTTCTAGAGCACATATACCTTGGTACCCCAAAATCTGGCAACTCAACCTATTGATTGGGTTAAAATGATCCTCGATTTATTAAAATATATGATGATATAGCTAATAAATAAGGTCAACCAATAAAAGTGCGGCCTTTGATTTTATTAACTAGAAAATAAATAGGGTGAGACAGGATAGTTATAAAACGAAGATGGATAAACATGGGAAATGTTGAAGTAAGAGGAAGATAGTGCCATTTATAAAAAGGATCTCGTTTATTAAGAGGAAGATAGTCCAAAATTTCCCATGTGTCTACATCTTTCCATTAAATTCGTCTATCACAACTTTGTATGTAATATATATCAGAGTCAGTTCATCCTCCCAATTAAGCAGGCCCTCTTGTTACACAAAAGTTTCATGTTAATGTCATTTGAGTCCGATGATTACAATAATGGCATGCCTTATGGTTAGTTCATTAGCAATGAACTACAAGTGAGATTATAATGGATAGCATTTCAATATTTATGTATCTATTGAACGGATTACTCTGCATGATTTGTATATTAACATGTGGCTTAACACAAAATACAATTATAAAAATATAAAAATTCATTTAGTTCAAGTCATTTGTGTTATTTGTTAATATGTGTAGCTTAGCTCTAATCCATAAAATAAAAACCCATATAACTTTCTATTGGTCAATCATGTTTACAGGTTCTTACTCTCAATCTATTATCCATGATAGGTTATCATTAAAGATGGTTGCCTAGATCTTGACTTTTCTAACACATCAAAGCACACTAAAAAATACCTTTACACCACAGGCCACAACATTGTTCATATACACCTAGGTGTAGCCTAATGTCCTCACTCGCCATGTCTGCTGCACACAATGGTTGCATGATTTGTTCACATGCATTCACAACTGCCGCCTGCGATATGTAGGTGAAGGACACATTATTTTATTTAATTCAATTAGAGATCTAGAAATTTCCCAAAAATGCTTAAAAATCTGATAGATATTTTCAAATTTATTCAATTATAATACATATTTATTTTTTTACATTAGTATTAAGGTTTTATATTTTTTCATTGAATTTTCACATAACATAATAAAAAATAAAAATATATGTTAAAAACATCTAAAATAACATATATATTTACTGAAAATTCACTTTAAAAACCTACGTTTTCTGGATTGGACCCTTTTTATGTGTTAGTAGGGAGTTTTGGTAATTTTTTACATAAATGCCATTATAACCGTATTTTATAGTTTATTACATATCCAATATCATTATAGATTAAAAAATCCAACGATACATTTCTATGTGCTAATATACTGCATACTTAGTTAATCATTGCTCAGTAATAATGTATTGTAGCTAATAGTCCACTCATTGCATTATATGGGAAAAATTAACCTGGTACTTATTTCAATTAAAATATTTGATTTTATATTAAATAAATATGAAAGAAAGAGAATGTATCAAACTAGAAATTAGGAGAAAATTTACAGAAACCACAAATACAGAAGAGATACATAAGGATTAATATATATTAGAAATAAAAGTTAAATGTTAACATGGTATGCTCACATGCCAAATTAAATGGTCAATGATTATGTTATTTGAAGAAAATGAGTTTTTATCAATGTGGTGGATTACTTTCATGTATGAACATAGTATATTAAACATTGTGAGGGAATGTTAAGAGGGAAATAGTGGATGACTTAGTTTTCTGAAGGCATCTTTATGGGATGTTCATTTATTTTAAATTACACAAAGAAACTAATATAGTAGCTTGCTTAAATAGTAACAATGTTTTTCTTGAGGATGTTGAAGAAGCGGATTTAGGGCGTAATTTAACTGTTGAGGAAATATTTTTTCATGCGACAAATTTATAGAGTCACCTTAGCACGGTGTTAATGAGGGTCTCATCAATTTGGAGCACAGGAAATCAGGTAAATGTATTTCATAAAAGTGTAGAAAATTTGTAGTTATAAACTTTTCAGAAATTTATTATATATTTTAAAAATTTAGAAGTTTTTATCTATATAATTTCAATCTAGGAAAACATTTGTGAACGATATGAAAAAGACATTTTAACTGATTGTACAGTGATAGACCCAAAATTTATCATGTAATTATACATATTTTAAAGTCATTTTGGTATCATTTCATGTGTATGTTCTCCAATTTTATAAGAATTTTTATTTTCATGCATTAAATAGGGCAAGTAATGAAATAATGCATTTTATGTCATTTTTATGCTTGTTCTACAACTTCAAGTATTTCTTAGTAAAAATATATTTAAGAAATGTTTAATTTTCTAATGTTCTATTTAGTATGTATCTATGCTATTTTAGGGAAGAAGACGAAGTTGGAGAAAGAAATAGGTAGAAAGAAAGAGACGGAATGTAATGAACAAGAAAGAAGAGAAATATATACATATGTAAAAATAAAATAATTTTTTATTGGGCTGGCTAAGGAGCTGACCAGGCACACCATCGCCCAAGACAGCCACATACAGGTGAGCGCGCAGGGCGCTCAAGCCGGCCCGCAGCCAGCAATGGGCAGCGCTCGGTAGGCAAGTCTAGCCAGCCACACATGGAGGAAACGAGAGAGGCCCCAACTAAGGCGCGATAGAGTTCCATAGAAGCGGATTCCACTGGCACGCATGAGAGGTATTGATGCAGGATGACTAGGACTGACACAGGTAGTGATGGATATTATGTGGCCGTTAAGCCAATCACACTACCATGTTTATTTAAGTCCATTGAATAAAATATTTACGTTCATTATTATTTCGTCCATAAATACGTGCAATGACTTAGTGTATTATGATGAGATCATAATACAGTGATCACTGGTCTTTAATCATGTATTCTAGATATTCCTATTCGAGGATAGTCGAGACGGACATCGAATTATCTAGATAGAATAGCACTAGCTGATCCTACTTATTCAATAAGTATAGCTGATTCTGTGGCTATTAGTGTGGCGACACTAAGGATAGATAGTGGGTGCTCTTTGGAGAAAGAGTTCACTGAATTGATCCGTATGAATCCTTGAATGGTATTATACCTAAACGTCAATTAGGTTGATTCAAGTCATGGTTGTATAAGTGATCCACTGACCTGAGACACTAAGGACATCCCGTGAGTGGAGGACTACATTTTGACTATGACTTATGAGCCTCTAATCATGGGATTCAAATAAGTTATATATCTGATGTAGTAAGAAGCTTACAAAGATGATTGAGTGGTCAAGATGGGATCATTTTCCCTCGGTATAAGAGGAGATTGACTCAAGGAAGATGATGCACTAAAAAAAATTCCTTGGCCTGGGTAGTGAGGATATTGGAGAAGGCGTTCTCCAATGATCCCCGTTATGCATCAGTACTAATCAAATGACGGATTAGGGTTTGACGATAAACCAAACTTTAAGTCATTCGAGAGTCTCGTGCAGATGATGGATTATACATATACGCTAACCGATGACGGCAAAGATTCCATGAGAGAGTTCGAGACTACTCAGTATCTTCTAGAGCACGAGGTGTACCTTGGCACCCCACGGGCTGGAAACTTAACCTATCGATTGGGTTAAAGTGATCCTTATCTAATTAATCTATATGTTGATATAGTTAATTAATAAGGTTGGTCAATAAATGTTATTGGGCCATTGAAGTTATTAACTAGAATGATACATGGGCCTAGAAGGTCACACGCACAAGGTCATAAGGGCATTGGTGGATATAGTTTACTTCGGAGGGTTTTTGAGAAAAACCTTAAGTGAAATATATAGAGGGAAAGGGGTCTCATTTTTGAAGCACCCATGCAAGCCTCATTTGAGAGCCTCTCCCCTCCTCCAGTCTCTTCTCCACTCATCCAAGGAAGAGTGTCTTCATGGTGAGGAGATCCTCTAGATTTCCAAGAAGAGTTGAAGAAGAAGACGTGGAGATCCAAGCACCGAGTGATCGCGTGGATACTTCTAGAGGCCAGACCCGTGAACGGCTTTAGAACTATCTTGGAGCGGCAAAGTCAAGGGTGGAACGAGTTCTCCAAAAGGTACTAGCAATGTTTTGTTTTATAGATCGATTAAGAATTGATCGTCCATGCTTCCGCATCCATGGAACGTGTTTCTCCATGGACGAACCAACGCAAAGAACCCAACAGGTAGGATAGGCTAACTCAACTAGGGATGGGTAAAACAGACCACAAATCATTACGATCGACTTCGAACATTTACATCTAGTGAAATGTTGGTGGTGCAGCCCCTTTCCTCAGTCGAGGGCGATTGGACTGTCTTACAACCATCGCGGTGAAAACAAAGCTCCAAATCCAATATCTCGAATGGTCAATCACCAGAAGATTTAAACATGCTCAACTAAGTTCGACGGTGGTGGAAAAATAGACGAGAAACACTGGACGAGAAACACTGACACCAAGGAGGGAAGAATGGACCTTTGGCACAAGAGTAGTGCAAAGAGGCTATGCAGGAAATTTTTGACGCGTTGTAGGAAGGGGGAGTGACGTGCGCTTCAACAAGGTGTCACGGATCCAACTGCGCAGTAAGTTGGCGGGGGGGGGGGTTAAGGGGGGAGTGGACCCCTTGCGGGGTTCGGGGCAGCACCCCAAAACCTAAACGGTACACGGGACGTGCACTTGCAGAACGAGGGTTTAAAGCCCATGGATACAGAATGCGAGGACTGTGTGGGTGGGTGGACGTGTGGGCGGGCAATTACGTGCGGCGGCTGCGTGGCAGGTGGCTGCACGCAACGACGGCATCAGCGGGTGGCTGCGTGGGCAGGCGACTGCGTGGGTGGGCGGCTGCATGGGTGGGTGTCCGCGTGGGTGGGTGGCTGCGTGGGCGAGCGACTGCGTGGGCGGGCGGTCATGTGGGGAGGCAACTGCGCACAACAGCCATGTGGGCGAGCGGCTACGCATGGTGGTTGCTCGTGCGACAGTGTGCAACAACGAGACCGGTAGGAAGGCCTCCTCTCGACATCGGTAGCAATAGCGATGGCTAGTAGCGGTGACGTCGGGGCGGAGAGAAGACTAGGGCAAAATTCTATTAGAAGAAAACTTCAATTCCAAAAGAAAATTCACCAAGTAGTCCATTACAGCATTGACCTATGTAGAGGCCTTGGAGGAAAGACAAAACATGAAATAATTGTAAATAAGATTCAAACCTAATTTTAAATGACGCTCGGATCCCTGTTTTGAAGTTGACGTTGGCGATGTGTCATGACATGGGATGTCTCGTGCGGTAGTGGTGTCACGTCTGGTGATAGTGCGTGGTCGTGTGCGCCATCAGGTATGGCATTTGAATTCGATAATAAAGAGTTTCAGACATTTATATAACGCTTCACATTTTAGAAACTTTCATTATGGGATTTCAAAGCCCACTATTTATGTTAGCTTCGCAGCAGGCCGGGCCACCGAGTAACCAAGTGATCGCGGCTTAACGGGCTGCGATCTTAAGAAAACTAGAACAAAGTGAGAAAGGGCTTCAAGCCAAATCGGCCCGAAGCCCATATCTTTTCAGCCACTTTAAAAGGCGGATATATTCTATTTCTTTTTCAGGCTTCCCTATTGGTCGACAAGGATGACGCAAACGCGGACCCCTCAGCGGATGGATCAAAAGACAACAAAGCTGATTGGGCGGCTGACGGGGCATGCTGATGTGGCTGAGGTGGGTACGCCGGTCCACGGCTGTGATTTAGCCGGAGCCGTTGGACCTAGATGGAGATGATTGATGGAGGAAAATTATGTAATTATTTTTGTAATTTTAATTTGCCTATAATCAAATAAATTTAATAAAGTACAGAAACCTACTCAAGGGTATAATGTGAGTAAGGTCGTCACACGGACTAGCCTTTAGGTGTATATTTAATAGATGAGTTGTTAGTTAATAAAATATAGTAATAATACTAACTATAATAAATAAAAGAAGAGATTAGTAATTAAGAAGTAGAGAAAATGATAGTTGAATAAGATAATTAGAGAAAAGAAAATATCTAAGATTATATATGTACTAGAGATACTAAGAGTACTAAAGAATTGAAGAGGTTAGATATTATATTTAAGAAGGATAATAGATACGAATTTAATAAGAATGAGTAGTTTAATAAGAGTAAAGAATAAGAATAAGTAGAGGAAGCTAGATAAATATGTTAAGAGAGAATAAATGGGTTATGAGTAGTAATTAAGAAGTAATTATATTAATATGAGAATGCTTATACTTACGAAATACTACTTAGATAGGTGAAATATTTGGTATAGAATTACTATAGGTATTTTAGATGTTTTTATAATTCTATATTTATTTTTTATAGAATTTGAAGTTCGACTTCTGAAGTTATAAGACTCAATTTAGTCGAACACCGAAAAAAGTGTTCGACTAAATGCTCAAAAGGGGACGAAATAGGAGTTAATATAGTAATTATATAGTTTATATGATTTTTATATCATCTATTTATTTATTTATAATCGATTTTGATAATCAATGGGTCTATTTAGTTGAACACTAGAGAGGAATTCGACCAAATGCCCGTGAGAGAGTCGAAGAAGAGAGATATATCTATAGTATTTAATTAATACTAAGTTTTTATTTGAATTTTTTTATATCGATTTATAAGAGGGAATTGATTATAAGGGTGGTCTTCTGTCGAACAACCGAGAGAATTCAAAATTTTGTTTTTTAGAAGATCTTGGAAGTACTGAACTAAGATTAAAAGGTGTTTCTGTCGAACGACTACAAGGTGTTCGACAGAATGCTCGAGAGAAGTCGAAATAAGGGGGAATGCACATATATTTTTTTTGATTAGATGAAAAAAGTCAGACTTATATAAATCGAACAAATAATCATCGAACACCCAAGATGTTCGATGAATTGCCACATAGAGTCCTTGGTACAAAACTCAATGAAAATACGATCAAGGTATTGATTCAATGAGTAATTACGCGTCTAGATTAATATAAAAGCATGAAAATTAGCTAAGGAAACACATAAATTAACCTGAATTTCTCTGATTTGAAGACGAGAGTGGTGGCGCCGATCGCTGCCGCCGAGTTTCGGTTTAAGGTATCCCTCGTTCTTATCCTTCGTCCGGGTTTGAATCCAGGCTTCTTTAGAGTTTCTTCGGCTCCTCCCTTGGTGTCTGCGCTGTCACGACGCCACAGCTTGCTTCTAGACGTGAAAGGGATCTCCATCATCCTAAGGACTTAAGGTTAAAAGATGTTGAAATTAGGGGCTCTCGTCCACTTTTAATGGCTTGGGAGAAATCCCTTAGGCCGTCCCAGGTCGTAGGATTGCCACTGGTCCCCCCCTTACCAGCCGAAGAAGGCGTTCGGCCGGCGGCGTCGAATGCCAGGGGCAAAATTGGATGGAATTTCCCCGGGCCGTCTGATCCTTCTTTGTTTTCGATCAATGACTGCGATTAAATGGCAGCCGTGGAGCCATTGAGATCGGTGTACCCCTTATGTCACCACGTCAGCAGCCTAGTCAGCCTTTCCTTGTCACATTTGTTCGCTGGGTGTCCCGTGATGTGTGTTAGTGATCGGAGCCAATCAAAGGTTGGAAAAAAAAGAGATAAACCCCTTAAATAGGGAGAGATAGATCTCACCGTCCAATCTTCTCAAAGAAGATTGGATGGCTGAGATCATATCCCACTATTTAAAGAAAGCCCAAAAAGACATGGGCTTCGGGCTGGGTTGGCTCGAAGCCCTGTCTTACTTTCTTTAGATCGCGGCCCAATGGGCCGCGATCATACTCGAGCTCTATGACCCGACCCGCGACGGTTCTAAAATAGAGCATGGGATCTAAATCCCATATCGAAAAATCAAAAAGAAGAGGCGCTATATCAATTTCATATTTCTTAATAATTAAAATCAAATGACATACCTTTCTTGTGCGCAACCTGGACTTATCTCTAGACCCCTGTGTGGGCTGCCTGTGTGTGCCTCTACCGGGCGCGACCCCTTGGTGGCTGTGGGCTGGCTTGAGCTCTGCACTCACCGACCTACGGTTGGCTTGTTCTCCATGTTCTAGGTCGGCTCCTTAGTCGGCCCATCAACCCTCTTTATATATATATATCTCTATATATATGTCTCTTTTTTTGGTTTATTTTCTTTGTTTCTTTATTATCTTAATTTCTCCGACTTTTATTTCTTCCCTACAATAGCATAGATACATACTAAATAGAGCAATAGAAAATTAAAAGGGTCTTAAATATACATTTTTACTAACAAATATTTAAAGTTGTAAAACATGCATAAAAATGACATTAAAAATGCATTATTTTATAACTTGCTCTATTTAGTGCATGTGATGCAAAATCTTATAAAATTGGATAAAATATACATGAAATCATCCCAAAAGGATCTTAAAATATGTATTCACATGACACATTTTGGGTTTATCAATGATCCAACGGCCTGGGGCAAATATGTCCACTCTCACCCCTGGCCGTCGACGCCATCGGCCAGAGGCGAATGTTGGCTGACGAGGGGGACTACCAAGCTATCTAACGGCCTTAGAGGATCCCCAGAGTCCTCCCCCTCCATTGGACGGCCTTGGAGGTCCCTCCCAAGCCATTAAAAGGGGACCAAATTATGCATCTTTCGAGCATAAGTCCAGAGCAACGGCAAAGATCCCTCCTGGTGACGGCGAGAGCAGAAGGAGGGTCTTGACACCCCTCCGAGCATCTTGGAGTTTTGGACAGCACTGAAGAAGGATTAGAGCAGCTTGGATTCACACAAAGACGGAGGAGAAGAGAAAGGGAGACCGCATACCAAAGCTAGGTGGCAGCGATCGTCGCGGCCACCCCTTCTCCTCGAATCAGGATGATGCAGGTTCTTCATGATGTTCTTCGATTGATTTTTATGTTTTATGACACTCTGAATGCATTATTTTATTCACGAATCAAGATTGATCGAGTTTTCTTAGAGTTTTTATCACTGCAATTTCTCTATGACATTTCATCGAACACCTCATGTGTTCGATGACTATATCTTGAATAATTTTGTTGTGAATATTATGGAATTTATTCAACACCAAAAACCACTAGAAATATTAAAAATGAGTTAGATATAGTTTCATATTTTTTGTAGATGTTAAATCACTGAAAAGTGATTATACTAATTTTAAGGAGTTTACTGATTTTTGGAAAATTTTAAATGCAAAAATAATTTATCCTATTTTTTCTGATTTTCTTATAATTTTTAAACCCTAAGAATATAGAATTTCTTGCACCGGCAAGCGACGGTGGCGGCGGCAACGGAACAGCGGTGGTGGACCGAATGGGTTGGCGGGCCTGGTGTTGCCCTTATAGGGTTGGACTTAGTGGGTTAGACCAATTAAGGCAGCCTATTGGTCAGCCCAATTGGATTAGCCCAATTGTGTCAGCCGAATTAAGGCAACCTCCTGGGTAAGCCCAATCAAGGCAGGACAATGCGGTTTTTTTCACTAAATAATGGAATTCAAACACAATTTTTTTTGAAATTTGAAACAAAGAATGAAAGGTGATCTAGAGAGAGATATGAATGGATTTTAGAGGTATAAATAAATGGATTTTAGAGAGAGAAAATAAACGAAATGAAGATATAGAGAGAGAAAATGAGGAGAAGGTGTAGAAGAAGTTTGAGATGGAATTTGAGGGTGCAAATGGAGGAGTTTTTTTATGAAATTTTGAGAGGATAAAATAGGGATATGGATAAAGGCCTAGAGAGAAAAAGAGTCAATTATAGAGAGATAATTAGGGAAAATGAGTGTTTAGAGTGAGAAAGTGATGATTTTTAAGGGTAAGTGGATGGATAATGATGGGGAAAACGTAAATCTAGGTTGCTAAAACCTCAATGCAAGTCTGTTAGCCCTCAATGCTTCCTCTCAAGTCTGGATCCTTATATTTCACCAGGATCAGGCTTTTTCAATGCAAACAAGAGAAGAGATTGAATGAAAACTTCAACAAACTTACATTAAGCAGGCTGAACAACCTGGATTCTGAAATATGTCTTGTCCTGCTGGCCATCCACTTTCTAAAGAATGAGGGAAATGAGGGAGAAAAATAGTATTTATACATTTTAAGAATTACTAAAATACTCCTTTGGGCATTTTCTATTCTCTTTTCTCGCCATTTTGATTCTCTTTCTCCATTGGTTGAGAGCTTTGCCTTGTGATTTTCAGTTTGTTTCTTCTGTAAGGTGTTTGAAGTCCCAATAGGTAGGCCATATTGTGGCCCAAGCCCCTCTGATTTCTCTTTTAAAAGCCCACAACACCATTTGATCATTTCAGCCCATTTTGATAATCACTTAGCTCCCAAAAATTCTCCAATTCCCTAAGAATTGTATCTTCGAATTCCTGTAAATTTCTGCACATTTGTTACTATAAAATACTCGTCAATAATGAAACTGACTGAATTCATAGAAGTCAATGAAGTTGGTGAAAAATAACCATAATATGCAAAAGTTGGAATTTCTTGCTAATGCATAAATATTTGGTTAATTCAAATAATAACATGATAAATTATAAATTAATAATACCAAAACATCTAAAATGTATGTATATATATAATATATATGAATTTTTATATATTTCCATACATTTTCTCAGATCTCGATCTCGATGAGAAGATCAAGATCCTTCGTTGTTGTCTCAGATCTCAATGAGAAGATGCGTAATAGAGGGCTCTCAAGGGCTTTTTAAACCCTTTGGAGGGTCTCTGGTTGTCACGGATAAAGTATTCCGGCCAATAAGAGCCATGAACAAATAATAAAAGAAACAAAGGTTAAATATATTTGAGAAGGATATGTTTAGAGGGACCAATCCGGCCCACTCTAAATACATGAGACCATCCAATCTTCCTTACAGAGATCAGATAGTGGAGATTAAACTTCTACGTCTGAAGTGGCCCATTATGACACGGGCTTCGGACCAGAATTTTTTGAAGCCCAATCATAATTATTTTTAGTTTTATAAATATCAACGCCCGTTGGGCTGCGATCCCTTTGTTGCTTCTCAGCCTGGCCCGATGCAGAGAGAAAGAAACATGCGAATCTAATCCCATATCAGAAAATTTTAAAACACATAATGCTATAAAGTCCATTATTATAGTATGAAATAAATAAACTTTCCCTCTCATGCGCGTGCACAGGCCTATGTGTGGGCCTTATATGGGTCAACATGTGGGCCTTATGTGGGCCTATGTGTGGGCCATGTTTCAGCTCTTGCGCGCAGCGGCACTCACCGTTTGTAGGTGGGTTGAATGCTTCTACATGCGCCTGCCAATGGCTCGCTTGATGATGGTGGTGCTTGGCTCATAAACCATTTTTCTTCTCTTTCTCTGAAAAATATAAGCTAACATACTAGAGAGAGGATAAGAAGCATTAAATATTTTAAGCATATTTTCAATAAGAATTAGTGGGGTGGTAAATTACGTTATACATTACAATAAAAAGTGTTATTTTCACCAATTGCTTTATCTAGTGCATGAGATTAAAATCCATATGAAACTGCAGATGAGATAGATAAAATGATCTTTAAATTGGTATTATAATTTGCTCAAGTTCATAATGCATTTAGGGTTTATCAGCAGTCAAACCTGATTTATGAATGGAATATTTACCTAAAGGACTTTATGATTTAACTATACATGCAAATAGTTTAAAACCACTTGATTCATCCCATCCTTCTCAAATATATATTTGGCTTTTCTATTATTTTTCTAGTGCTGATCATGTGGAAGTGGAATGTCCATTTCATAAATAGGTTATGGCCATTAATATGTATGAGATGAATGTTATTATAGAAAAAAATTATAGGAATCCTTGATATAATGGGTGTCAAGATAACACATGACAAGAAATTAATTTAAAAACCCTTTTGCTTTTCATAAAATTTTAAGTTTAAGTGGGTAATGGCTAGTCTAAAAGGTGGGGGTGAATTAGGTTCAGTAACTATATTTTTCTTTTATTTTTTATTTTTGATTAACCTTAGATTTTTCTACATAGGAAATGATGTTGAGTAAATGGGTGTCACAATTATTATTTTTAGACATCATAGGCTAATCCCTAATGATGTCGGGGGTATCTGTCCCAAGGCGATGATGTGCGCTAACTGTATCCGTCCCATGAAGCTCTATCATCCTCAACCCCCAGAGCCTTCCACGGAATGACATCGCTTGACATAGTTCTACTTGGCTCCCAAAGCCTTCTTCTTATGGCCTTAAAGCCTTCTTCTTATGGCCCCAAAGCCTTAACCTGGCTGACCACAAAGATCTAGCAAGAACACTATATTTTCAAACAAGAGTAAGTATTCAAGACAAGGCCAATTTCATGTATTTCAACAAGAATAATTTTTAGTTCAGAAATTTATTAATTAGGAGATAATAATTCACAAATGTAATTTTGACTTCCCTGCATTAAAACCTCCATACTTGTGGTCATTCTTTCCTCGAGTCGTCTTCTCCTCAACGTTTCTCTTTGGATGAAATTCTTTTATTTGTGTTTGACCTTTGGTCCTTAAAACTCAAATGCATTTTTCATTCCTGCACCAAATGAGATGATTTGACAGGAAAAGTTTTGAAACACAATTATGCACAACCGTTAATAAATTTCAATAGGTTTTTTGAATTACTAAAATTTTAAATATCATTTCAGTAAGATATGATGGGTTTTATAAAAATGTGCATGAAAAAATATAATATGGATTTAATGAAACATTAAATGATCAGAATTATCTAATAATTCAATAAAAAAATAGAGTGGATGAGAGAAGAAAATAATAGAAGAGGTGACCCATAACAAAAGGAAAAATGGACAAAAATGGATTTGTTGTGCAAGAAATAGGTTAACCTTTGATTTAAACTGAAATTAATCTGAGGCATTAGTTGGATTCTATGACCTTGATGTCGATGAAATAAGGTTGATTTCTACATCAAAAGACTGAAAATATAATCAAAACAGTATCAAAAGAATGATGCACCAAATCATCCAGGATCAAATGACATCCATGATTTCTTAAATCCTTGGGTGGGACATCTTGAGCTGCTCAAGTGTGTAGAGTCTAGATGTATCCACATGGTCCAGGCATGTCAAATGCCCTTCTTCAGATGGATGAGAGCCATTCATGCTCTGCTGTCATCGTTGCACTATCTTGATTGTGCTGGGAATGGAGATGAGATAAGGGGAGAGGGGCGAAGAAGAGGAAGAACCATGAAAAATTATTTCCTGAGTGAATTCTTAGGGGTCGTAACCTATTTATTCTAAGTGGGCACTTTTCATAAATGGTCGTGACGATGTCAACGCACCATCTTCGGACGTGCCGCCACCGTCATCTGAGATGCCTCGCATCCTAACTCGTCATAAACATCAACTGAAGAACCACCATGATGACGACCACATCAGCGCACCGACGACGAACGCCCCTCCACTTACGCATGACATATCTCGCATCATGACACGTCGCCAGCGACAACTGCAGAACCATTCATGACGTGGAGTTGACACATTGCCTCGTCCTTGACGGTTATTTTATTTCTTATTTTCTCTTTCGTCCACACCCTATATGTAGGCCAATGTTTCAAAAGAACACTTAGCGAGTTTATTTCAAGAATTGAAGTTTTTCTTCTTGGAAGACTCGCCCCATCCTCCCCGTCCCGTTCCACGTTGCCATCGTTGCTGATCGCCGCTGCGCACTATGCCCTTGGCCATCGCCTTGCGCCCTGGTCGCTCGCGCCCAGCGCTCCGGCCTCCGCACCCCTGTTCCTTGGGCGCCTGCGCCCTTGGCTGCTGCCCCACGCCCAGGCCGCCCCGTGCCCTAGGCCGCTGCCCCGTGCCAAGCTGCCCCGCACAAGGGCCACCCGCACAGGCATCCACCATACGCAGGCGCCCACCCGCCAAGCGGCCAGCACAGGCACTCGCCCGCACAGGCCGCCCGCCCACACAGGCGCCCGCCCCACGCAGGCGCCCGCCCCACGCACGCGCTGGCCCGTAGAGGCTGCCTGCCTGCACAGGAGTCTGCCCCACGCAAGTGCCCAATCGCACAAACGTCCACCCCGCGCAGGCGCCTGCCGCGCCCCGTCCGCCTGTGCCCGCAGAGTCCCCGGCCACCAGTGGGCACGACACCCTATCGAAGCACATGTCATTTGTCCCGCCAACGACGCGTCGAGAATTCCCCGCAGCCTCTTCACGCACTATTGAGTGCCGAGGTACTTCTACACTCTTGGGTGCTGTGTCCTTCGTCCAGTATTCTTCGAGGGTTCATCCACCGCCTTCGGAGTAGATTTGGATTTTGAATCTTCAAGCGAATAGATTGAATAAGCCTTTGAATCTTCTTGCGATCGCCCGTTCGAAGTTATTGATTTTGGTGCTTTGCATCACTACGGTGGTTTTAAGACAGTACTCCCGCCCTCAACGAGGAGAGGGGCTGCACCATCAGTATTTTCACCGGATTTAGTTTTCGAACTCGATTGTGTGATTTGTGGTCTGTTTTATCCCATCGTCCCTAGTCGTCTGGAATCCAGTTCCCGTCATCACCTAGCTCCATCACATCTAGTCATCCTGCATCAATAAACTCCCAAACTTCAAGTATATCTCTTGAGATCCTAAAGAACATTTGCATGTGGCCCTTTAGGCCCATGTATTAGTTTTGTTAATGAATTTTCTTCCCAAGTAACCTTAATTAGACTTCAAAAATTATCAATCATATCATCATTTATTAATTAATGACAGATAAATTTATCCCAATTGATGTATTTTTTATAATAAGTGGGCACTTTTCATAAATTGATAGCTTATCTATTAGTGGGGTGCTAAGCTACACCTCGTGCTCTAGAAGATATAAAGAAGTGTGTATAATCTCAGTCATGGAACCTGTCTATCATCTGTTTTCATGTAAGCTTAGTCGTTCATCTACCTATTGACATCGGGTATGGTCAACTATTAAACCCTTATTGGTCATCGCAATTAGTATTGGTGTGTTCAGAAATTAGTTGAGAACTCTTATCTGATATTACATTGCCTTGGCCTAATACTTCCTCACATCGTCTTCCTTGAGCTATCTCCTCTTATACTTAGGGTGAACAATCCCATCTTGACCAATCAATAGTATTCGTAAACTTCTTGATACACCCAAATTAAGAATGTTTAGAATTCCATTATTAAGAACCAAAAGAACATACTCAAAGTAGAACCATTTGTCCACAAGATGTCTTTGGTGTCTCAGGTCAAAGGACCATTTACATAACCATGAAGTGAAGAAACCTAAATGATATTTTGGTATGATACCTATCAAGGATTTTTATGGATTAATTCACTGAACTCTTTCCTCTAAATAGCTGCAGTTAATTATTAGTGTTTCCACACTAATGGCTATGAGACTGGCCATACTCATCATATGAGAGAGAATAGATGGTGCTACTTTGTCCAGACACTTTAATGTACTTCTTGAGCATCCTTTGAATATGAATATTTATAAAATATGATTAAATACAAGTGATCTTTGTAATATAATCTCATTATACTTCACTAAATTGGATCATATATCCATGGTCTTCATTATGAGCATCACACATATGAGGAGTAGATGTAATTTGATTCCTGGCCACATATATTTCTAATAAGTCAAAAATAGGGGTGAATTTTGCAATTTGATAATCCCTTGTCGTTGTTGATTTTAGATTATAAAATAAATTTTATAAAACCCCAACTTAAGATGTATAGTGATAAGTATGGGTATCATCCAAGGGAAGCTAGTAAGGCATCCCGTTAGTGATTTTCTTGAATAATTTGATCCTAATTAGAGTTAATTTAATCTTCAATGAAGATCAAATTACCCTAATTAGGTTAGGAATTTAGAAAGGGGGGTAGAAAAGATGGGAAGAATAGAATAAGTGAGGCGCTCTAGATTGACTTCTTTGATCCAATAAAAAGAATCAAAGGGATCAATTAGAGGGTTTAAGAAGGAGATTTTGTTTTAGTTTGTTTACACGAATTGGGTATCAAACTTCACTAGCTACTGTATCACAAACACACTCTAATTTATCCTAAAAATTAAACTTTTATAATTTTTTAATGTGCAAATGAAATAGCTAGGTAAATTTCACAATCTCTTCTCTCAATCCCAGTAAGGGCAGGTACATTCCGCTCAAGCCTATTATTTAGAAATTCGGACCAAGATCGAGAAGAAGGGTAAAGAAATTCACTAACAAATTATCCAAATTACACTAAAAACTAAAATAAAACGACATATAAAGTACCAAATAGGCTTGATCTAGGATGGTTCTCCTCTTTGTCTTGCAGCTGTGAAAGATACCCCTCCAGAATGACCTCCTCATCTCAAAATTCAGTTTTTATACTTAGATTCAATGGTAAAAATTACCATTTTACCCCCAATTAGTAATTAATTTTTATCCATTAATGTAGTCTTGATCTGGATAATCCAGCCATAAAGATATAAAGAGGATGTTGAGATGAGCAAATTCAGAAAAAATGACCTCAATCGGACTTCAGGATCAAAAGTTTTTTGGCCAATCATAAATGAATTTGGACCAATCATAGCCGTTGGATCAATATTCATTTATTTTAATTATTTTTTCTTCACACGCAATGACTTGTCGATCTCCCGTTTGCTGGTGCATTTTGAAGATGTTTTAGCACCTACCCCTGGCTGAAATAAGAGAATAAATAAAAAAATACACATTGTACATAGTGCTGTGCACATACCTGTGTGCTTGTATTGCTGCCAACCCACCAAAGGGTTGTGCGTGCAGTGTGTATGCACAGCACGGGCAGTGAACTTACTACTTCGAGAAAGCATTTGCTGAAATTTTTTAGAAAAGTCTGTGATTAAATGGGCCGACACAAACGGACGCGCCCAAAACATATTTTATGTATATGCCCATCTTGCTTTTTCTCTCATCCATATTTCCTCAACAACCATACAAAAATCCCAATTAATTCAATAAAAAACCTGAAACTATTTTCATTGGATCTTTACGCCTGCAATGGGTGGCCAATATCTGTTTTAAGGGCATAATTGCAACAAAAAATCAAGATTCTTATTTTCCTTATAAATATATCCTTTTTCTATTTACAAATTCATTTCTTCCTCGAATAAATTCCCAAAAATCCAAGAAAATTCTAGAAAAATCTAGAAAATTCAGTAATTCATACCCACCTTAATTAACATTAAAATTAATTTTTAAAAGTGTCATTTCCATTTAAATAGAAATTATTCCAAGCTTAAATAAATTCCATGAAATTCGTAAACTAGCAGAAAATTTGGGAAAAATCAGAATTCACTTGGAAAAACTAATCAAAATGTAAATATAAGATAACGGCCCTATTTTAAACTAGTTAAATGCAAAAAATTGCAAATTATTTAAATTGAACACCGAATTTAGGGTGTTATCAATTTCTATCATAATTCACATTCTGTTAAAAGTCATATTTTATCTGAAAATCATGATGAAACCATGGATGAAATTTCTAAATTAACGAATGAGAAAGTCTTACATGCTCTTTCTGATGTTCAAAAGAGGAAGAAATAAAAATTTTCTGGAAGAAGTAGATTAATCTAAGAAGATAGATTTCAAGTGTAAAGATGATGTTCCATCAATTACATATCGTAACGCTCATGATGTACATCTTGTTAAGGTTTTTGAGTAATTGACTATAAGTTATCTATTGATTAAAGCAATGTTTTATTCCCTTGTACAGTAATTTTTGAGAAATCTGTGAACTCCTATAAGAAAACTAATAATAATTCAATTTATCTGAATATTTTAGAATTTATTTACAAAATCATCCAAAAAAGTGAGGGCATCTAGGAGTTCCTCTATCAAGTGTGAAATTAGAGGAATGATATTTTCCAAATCATTACTTGATTCAGGACGAAGTGTTAATATCTTGCTGAAAGCTTTAAATGCTAAATTAAAGTTTGGGGGTTTAGCACTGATCTAAATAATATCTTATCTTACAAATCATTTCTTGATTCGCTGGATGTAGCTAACAAACAAGTTGGGGGGCATTCTATAATTATACGATCATATGGATTATTAAAAGACATTTTCATTAAAATAAAACACTGTTATTTATGAATTTATGTCATTATAACTGTTATGAAGGTAGAAAATATCTTAAAAATCCTCCCATCATTAGGATGACCCTTCTTAGCTACATCCAGCAAAAATATGGATAGGGAAAATGGAATAGTAGAAATGAAAGTTGGAAAAGAAAAAAAATATTAGGGTGTCTTGATTGATGAAACATCCTGAAAAGCATTGTAAAATGTATATTTTGTGATGGTTTTGAGCATAGTGATTACTGGTTTTTATGTGCATCAACTCACGACTTCCTAATAAGTTGACAATTATTGAGAGAGATGTCTATCATCTTGAGGAAAAGGTCAATTTCAAATCGTTACAATCAACATTGGAATACCTATTTTTAGGATTAAATAATTATTTTTGGATCATCATCTCTTCATATTTATATATGAATCATGAGAAAAGGGATCAATAGGTTGTACATAAATGTTAAAACTATTGGAGAATGCCAATAGAAATTGAATCATATCATGCATGAGTTAGTTACTAACTAGTTATTAAAATGGTTAGAAAATGGATCTATTCACTCAAATTTTGAAACTCCTAGTGTAAGTATTGTGAATGTAATTCCTAAGAAAATGTGAAGCATTGTGACCAGAAAGGAGAAACAGTAAGAAATTCAAATTAGTATGTGATGAAGGCAAATTACGTACGTAATTTTTGTGTTGTTGAAATTTTAATTTGACTAAATCCAATAAATATGTTGAAATATAGAAACTCATTCAGATGTATAGTTAAAGGAAGTTTGTTTCAATAGGGACTGGCCTTTAGATGTGATTATAATAATTGAGTTAATGAGAATTAATAATGGTACTGAATACAATGAATGTAAGATGGGATAAGTAGTTAGTAATTAGGGGATAGTATCTAATGGATTAGATAATTTAAGACACTATTCAATAATAATGAAAAGTAAGTTATGAGAAATAGAACTAGAGAAAGTGATGGTGAGGACGCCGACACATCACCATCGAATGCGTCGCCACGGTCAACTGAAGTCAACGTCTCCACCACAGATACGCCGCCATAGTCAACCGACGTCATCACTCCCACTCCGGACATGCCACAGCCGTCTCCGCCACGCACGTCTTCATGCACGCACGTCAAAACTCCCGCTCCGGACATGCCGCAACCGTCTCCACTACGCACATCTCCACGCAAGCACGTTCCTTCGCACGTCATGACACGTCGCCAATGACAGATCAACAACTGCCCCTTGGCGTGACATGAAGCACGACTCGTCTTTAATTTCTCATCTTAAAGTTGTATTTTTCTCTTTCCTTCAAGGCCTATATGTATAGACCATTGTTTCAAGAAACAGTTAGGCAGTCAAATTTCAAGAATTGAGTTTTGTTTAACTCTTCTTGGAGGACTGCCCAAGCCTCCATATCTCGCCAGCTCTAGCGCCGCCGCTACCGCCGCCGCCGCCGCCTCGCAATGTCGGCCACTCTCTCTCCATCCTCTCTCTCTCTCTTACTCTCTCTCTCTCTCTCTCCCCCCCTCTCTCGCCTTCCAAAGGACGCCCAAGGCCACCCCCAAGCCGCCCGCTTGGGGCTGCCCAAAGGCCGCCCAGGCCGCCCTAACCAGGGCCATCCAAGCAGCCCCAACTAGGGCCGCCCAAGTCGCCCCTGCCAGGGCCGCCAAGGCCACCCCCAGGCCGCCCACTTGGGGTCGCCCAAAGGCTGCCCAGGCCACCCCAACCAGGGCCGCCCAGGTCGCCCCTGCCAGGGCTGCCAAGGCCACCCCCAGGCCGCCCGCTTGGGGCCGCCCCAACCAGGGCCGCCCAGGCTGCCCCGCAAGACTTCGACACCAGTGGCACCGGTCGTCGTTGATGCCGTCCGACGCTTTGCGCGCGTGGGTATTCGCCTACGTCTGATTCTGCGACAACGACATCTACTCTCTACCAGGGCCGTTCAACGCCCGGAACGCCTAGAATCTTTCTCGTCTAGTGGGCTGCTCAACGCCTGGATTCGCCCAGCCTGGTCACGATCGGAATTTCCCGCATCCTCTTCACGCACAACGGTGCCGAGGTATGCCTGAACTCTTTGGTGTTGAAAGTTTTCTCTGTCCAGTGTTTTCTCGAGAAGTTTCCACCGCCGTCAGAATTAGATTTGGTTTGGATTTCCACTTCTTCTCTCTCTTTCTCGAGTGTTTCTTCGTGACGCGAATTCGGATATTGATTTCGGTGCTTAGGCATCGTCGCGGTAGGGGAAGACAATACTCCCACCCTCGATAAGGGTCGGAGCTGCACCACCAGATTTTCATCGGTTTTAAAGTCTGAATTCGACTGTGTGATTTCTGTGGCTGTTTTATCCCTCCAGTATCCGATCCATCCCTAGTCGTCCATCTACCCGTAGTCTGTCCCGTCAACCCAGTCATCCATTCCTTCGTCGTCCATTCCTTAGTTGTCCATTCCGTAGCCGTCCTACGTCAGAAAGAGAGAAAATATAAGATATTATTATAGCTTTTATGGATCTTAAAGACAATAAGAAAGTACGATGTTGAGATGAATTAATAGAGTTATAGTTAAGGATGATATTATTCTTGTTAGTGAAAGAAATAGAGAAGACTAATTAGATATATTGAATAGTAAAATATTAATTGATAGAAGAGAGGAGGTTATTTATTAAAATTAATAGTAAGTTATATCTTAGATAGGAGATAGGTATATCAATCATGGATATTAAGATTTTAGTTAGATAGGGAATAAGGATCTTAAGGGAATAATAAGATGTAAGAAGTTAGGTTATAGAAATATTTAGTTTAATAGAAGGTAAGACAAAGAGTGAAAGGGAGAGAAGGGATAGAATTGTGATTACTAAAAGGAAGGAGAGATTACTGAATTGTAATTAGTATCAATATATATGTGAGAATATAGGGGATGCCGGTCACGACCCCCTAACTCCAGTGTGATATTCCCCCCTCCCTCTCTTCTTTGCTCTTCCTTGAAGCCTTTTGGAGTCGTATGCACACCCACAGAGTTGACACGACACCGCCACATGCTCTCCACTTCGAAAGGGACCTCTGCCTTTGTGTCTTTTTTTCGCGATGAGAGATGCAGTTAGAGTCTTCAAATTCCTCCCTTTAAGGGTCGAGAGAGGTTGTCTCACCCCTCCAAGGGAGCAGGCTTGATCCAACAGCTCTCTAGGGCCCATGGGATCAGCCTGTGGTCCCCTCATTGGTAGCCCGTCGGCTGGCCAACGAGGACGACAGCCAGGGGTGGAGAAGGATGAGATTACTCCCCGGCCGTTCGATCTCCATTTGAATGGGTTCAATGACTGTGATTAAATCACATATGTGGACCCATTCTTACGGTGTACCCTTGTCCTCATCCCCTTAGCACTTCATCAGCAGCCCCATCACCACTTTTATCCTTTGAGATTGATTTATTGACATTATGCATTCATCTATTTTTTTGAATTATTTATATATTTTATGCAGGAAAAGTAAGAAAGGTAATTTATTTAAGTCTTAGCGTTAAATGCCTAATGTGTATATTATTCAAGAATCTTAACAAATTTGATCCTTCATTGTGGTTGTCATTGTGATGGTTGTCACATTATCTGGTATTCTAGTGATGATAACAGTACTTGGTTTTGATATCTTTCATCCATTAAAGAACTGTTATCCAACCTGTCATCCACTATCCATTACTGGATATTGTTATGTAATTTCTGGATAATCGATGACACTGATGATGTTACTAGATGACAGTTTGGATAATGACCAACAATCCATCCTATGGAATCCCATTTTCTCACTCTGCTATTAGGTTCATGAACGTTTTGGAAACATACAGGCTAGAGAAGGGAATTTGAGCTTGATTTAGAGTTTTTTAGATTCAATGAAATGAAGGTTTTAGTTAAATAATGGTGTGATGAAAGTCAGTTTGACTATTAACACTATGTGGATTCTCAAATTCAAATATATTCTTCGAGTAGGATCAGAATCTTGGGATTGTCTCAGAACAACCACCTACAAGTTAAAAGTCGTTCCTGGTGAGCTAATTTAACTATTGCTGTATAAATTGTAAAAATTCTCAAATTCGATCCATGTCAAAATTTCTTCTCTACTTGTCTCATCATTTTTATTTCCCCATCTTATCATGATATTCAGCTTTATTCCTGTCACAATTATTGATATATATCCCGTGATTCCTGCTCATCTCTCTTATAATTCCAAAGCTAGACCGAATTCCAATTCTCATATATTTACCCCAAGGTCATTGCTTGCTACCTTAGTGGATCAAGGTTTGGGTTATTTAAATATCGTTGATTGTATCTTATATACGATTAAACGGCGCCATACGTTTACATTTCATCGACACTGTTATGATGATTTCCTCTTGTCTTTGTGGGTATACAGATCACCTCAGATCATCTGTAAGGTACTTGTCGGACCAAGGTCGTGAATTTCACTACGTCTGATTTTTCTTGATACTTCGCTCAACAAGGTTTATTTAGAGAAGTTGAGATAGATTGATGAAATTAGAATACTATCGCATAAACGTCTGCAAACATTAGAAAAGCTTCAAACCAGTTCGCACAAGGTGTTTCCACGGCAATTAAAGCGTTAAAATGATTCACATTGCTTTTGAACTATTGCTTTTGTTGTAAATCTTCGTAATATAATTTTAGTATATTATAGCGTTATAGCGTCTCACATTGGTTAAATGACAACGAATAGTCCTCATCACTTTAGACGTACATTTCCTCAATTTACAGACAACTTCACGATTCGCATGAGATTTTTTCTGACATTTAGCTCTCAACGCATCTACAGGAAACAATATTTATATGTGAGTCATTATCAACGAGACGCGTAGAGTCCCCACTGCTCTCGCCGTCTTATTCTGTAGCAACGAATCCTGAAATGTTTATTTTCGCATTATCTTGAAATGTTTGTTTCCCTGAAGGGATTTAATAATGGAATAAAAACTAGTATCATGCCGTCATGATATATCTATCTACAAAACCTATATATTAACAGCTACTGAGCTTTATCTTCTCTGTTTTGTCATGCATTAATTGTTCTCTCTTTGGGTTATTCAACTTCTGCCACCATAATAAAATAAAAAACCTGGAGTAACGAAAAAAGCTCTGCAGAGCCCTCAATGCCCAAACAAAATCATCGAAGATGCCCAACTCCAAAGAGATATGGCTTTGATTCGAAAGCATTGTCATAAAATAAAAATAATTTTATAAAAAGTGGACCAGATTCGTGACAGTACCCGAATGGTAAATAATGAAAAATTATCCTTATACTGGTCAGTCTCCCTGGCAGCCACCGCAGAGAGAAAATTTGACGCTGGCAAATACTATGTTTTCTCAAGTATTGGTGGGCACAAATGGAGATTGAGATCTCTTTTTGGATTATTGCAGTAAAATGAAAAAAAGTACTCTTCTATTTTTGGATTATCGTGGTGAATCACTGCATGAACTGGAGGACGATCCACAAGGCCTTATTTGAGTCGGCAGCTCTGACTGGAGCCAGCGTCCTAGAAATTTATCTACTTCGCGGCCTTTTTGAGAGGAAACTTGGCTTCACCAGGGTTTAAAATTTTTCTCTTTGTGTGAAATGTTTGATCATATCGATTTTATAGATTTATGTGTATCAGTTTCAGCCCGGTTTAAGTTTATGAATACGATCAGTGGGGATGATACGAAACTTAAATAAATCTGTTTGAACATCAGATTGTCAGTATTTTGCTTCATATTTATTAGGGGGTGAATTAAAATAAAATTTTAGATAGCGGGTGAAATTATTTATGCAGTACTTTCCGATCGACGGGTTACTATCTTTATCTCTCATCTCTTTTCAGAAAATCATTACTCTTTAGCCCAACGTTTTAATGCACATATCTGCACATAGCTTGCATGAGATATTATGTGATGACGGATAACGTCTTCCGTCCACCAACCCTAATTTCAACTCTCAAAACCTCTCCCCGTCGTCAAGGAGTAAATATCTTGTAAGAGAGGGAGAGAGGAATGAATCAAAAGATTAACAGTTCTCCGAGTGAATAAGGAGAGATATGATCTAATAATCGTCAAACGAGGAATTTGAGACGTGTAAGAGAAAGAAACCCACATGCTGAAAAACATCCCCTGGTTTGGGACGTCTATAGAGGAAGCTCGGATAGGATCGAATCGAAAAAAGACTATCATCAACGAATCAGATTAACATCACCAGCCGTAGACGACCATCGTACATCTATCCTTGATCCACTTGAAGCTTCTCCTGAAGGACATCTTGATCTTTCCCTCCGCGGAGTACATCTTGTAACCTGCAACCCTCTTCTTTCTCTGCATCTCCGGGTCGCTAAGCGTCCAGCCCTTGGAAGTTGAGGACTTAGCGGCGTCGCCTGAGTTCTTCCCGTTCTTGAAGCTCATCTTCCCAGGAGCCGGCTGGGAGTAAGGAGGGGCATAACGCATACTGTAGCTTCTTTGATCGTAGGGCCCCGTCCCTTCTTTGTATCGGCTTTCTTCATCCTGCGCCCGCCAGTCTACGCACGATTTTGATCGGAGATTTGCCATGGGCTGCGAGCTCTCTGCCGCCTCCGCTTGATACTTGTGAGAATATGGTCAAGTATTTGGAGCCTTCTTGGAAGATCTTCGAGTCTATTTCTTTGAGCGAGACCACCGCGTACAGAAGAACCGGTCGTAGCTTCTGGGATCGCGTATTATTTCTTTAAACGACGTCAACGGCCTCTCTGGAAATAAGAACAAATGGCGGGTTCTCCGATTAAGACGCGAAATAAATTGTGACGTAGAGGTCAGCGTCAGAGATCGATGGCAGTGGGCTGCCCACGTTCGCAGCGTGATTGGGGGACGAGGGTTGGATGAAGAAGAGGGCCTACTGTGCCGACTGCGGAGAGAGAGAGCTGGCTGCTCGATGGATCGAATGGTCTGGCCCCAGTTTTCAATATGTGGGCCTCACCGAAGACATTGATACCCACTATTGGTTGTTTCCCTAGCCATATCTTTAGTTAGAAGACGGTATTGATTGCTTCGTCGGTCCAACGCAAGAACATCATCATCGATTTCGTGTTTCTGGATGATGACCAATGATATAAATCTAATTTGTCAAGAGTTTTAATTTCAAGCCTTAAAGTTGACCCCTAATATATCTATCTCCCTCTTCTCTCTATGTGAATACATATTTCTCGATCAATCTATCTCTCTAACATATATATCCATCTCTCAATCTATCTGTCTATACATATATAAATCCATCTCTCTATTTATATTTATTTATGTTTCTTTATCTATGTATCTCTCTCTCTAGATCAATTTTGATGATACCATATTTTGACGTAGTCTTCTAAGGAATTTTCAGCCACTTCATCTCTTCCATCTCATGAATTATAAACGCCATTTCTTGCCCATAAATGCTTCTTCAACTACACAGCATTCATATAAGTTATGATTTTCTTACTAAGAAATATGACAATACTTTTAGTGATCGTCTGTTCCACTTCATCTTTGATCTGGAATTTTCTGCAACTATTCACCTCAATCGTCTACTCATCACTCAATAAAAATATTTTTTCTTCTCATATGATCATGTAATGGGACCTCGCATAAATGTAGAACTGTAGTATAATCATATGCATCGTTAAAAATTTCTCATTCCCCAAGTATTTCATTAAAACAGATTTTTTCATCATGTGGTCAAAGATAATCATTCCAGAAGTAATCGATTGTGTCCTGGCATCTAAAATGTCAAAATTTCTGTTGAACTATTTATCTATATGTTGCAAGAAAAATCCAAAATCATAGGTATATCTTTTGATGATTTTGGATTTTTTCTTTATCTATAATAAACAGAAAACTATCTTCATAAGTGCTCATCTGTACAAAAGTGCCTTTGGTTCCCTTGATCAACCTTTGGAATATAGAAAAATCATTAAACTCCTTGAGTGATTAAATTTATATGAACCTTCAAATCAAAGTTACAGAAGGAGAGGAAGAAAAATTAGAGTGTAGCATAAAAATTAATGAAAATAGGACTCAAATGTTCTTTGGATGTGAGAAATCTGTATATTCTTCTTGCTAATCAACAATAATTACAATATCAGGAAACCCTGTCATATATTTGATCCCACTCAGATATCTTTGCAGCATGGATAAATTGTCTCTTCAACATTGCTGCATCTCGTTTGGGGAGACTGTTTGGTTTTCCAACCCTATGTTCTGCTCTTAAAGCCCTGAACATTTGAAGTTTTGTTTTGGTAGTGGACCAATTCGTTACCATGCTACTAAGCCATTTTTTATTTTCAAAATGACAGTAAGCCTTTAATGCTACGGATGCTAATAAATCAGGTACTTTATTTTTATGCCAACAATCAAGAAATAAATTTCCTTCATTTGCTGAATAAAAACTAAATCAATGGCTTCTGATAAAAAACATGCAGTTCTCGTAAGACTAATAATAAACAAAAGCCAATTGCCCTTTCCTGATTTTTTATAATATCATTAGAATAAATAGTTTTTAATTATTATTCTCATGTGATTTTTATAATGAAGTCATTGAATGCACAAACTAAGTTAATGAATAATGATGAGATCATAATACAATGATCACTAGTCTTGAAGCTAGTATTCTAAATATTACTATAAATTGGATACTTGAGATGGACATCAAATTATCTAGATAGAATAGCACTATTTGGGCCTACTTATATGAGAATTAAGGCTAATCCTTCATCAGTGTACAAGCATTAAGGATATATCTTGTACATGGAGACCAAGGAAACTAACTTGAGATTAAGGATTCATGTCATGATTGTGTAAGTGGTCCATTCACTTGAGACACCAAGGACATCTTGTATATGGACAACCATGTTTAACTAAAATGTTCAAGTCCCTAACCAAGTTTGACTAAACATTCAAACATGTCCCATCTCGGACATAGCAAGAAATACACAAAGGTAACCAAGCAGTCAATATGGGATTGTCTGCCTTAGTATAAGAGGAAATTGACTCGAGGAAGAAGATGCATTAAATCCTTTGTCAGGGTAGTAAGGATACTGCAGAAGGTGGTCTCCAATGATTCCCATTATGCATCAGTGCTAACTGAATGACTGATTGGGCCTTGCTGACTAACCATACTCTAAACCATTTGGGAGTCTCTGATTAGGATAAAAGTTCCACGATAGAGTTAACACTATTCTATATATTGTGAATTACAAGGTGTAGTTTGGCAAGCCACTGGCTTGAAATTTAACCTATGGATTTTGTTAAATGGATCCTTGACTAATCAATATTTGTGTTGATATAATAAATTAGTAAGGTTGGCCAGTGAATAGATTCATACATGGGCCTAGAGGGCACACTCATAATATTAAAGGACACTAGTGGATATATTTTATTAATAATAATTTTTTGAAATGTTATTATGAAGTAAAAATAAGGGGCACCAATTTTAGGTGCCCATCCCACCCAGATCTGGACACCCCCCCCTTCTCTTCATTATTTTCATGCTCCACTCATTCCACTAGAAAGTCCTGATTTTGAGAAGATCAACTAAATCTTCTAGAAGGTTTGGAGATGAAGAAAAGAATATCCAAAATTTCCTTCATCGTGGGGATAATTTGACAGGTTGGCATGTGAACAGCTTGAAAGCACTCCCAGGGAGTAAGTCAACGATGGTACAAATTCTTGATAAGGTAGTCTATGTTTCCAATGTTATAGAGATCCGTTTTGAATTGATTTAGTACTCTTCTGCATGAAAAATGGTCTCCCACGTATTCAATCATGGCACTGAACCCAACGCATTAAACTTTGACTCACCAAAATTACGGTAAAATTTAAACCAAAGTTGGAGAAGGGGAGGAAAATAAATTAGTGGGTTGAATTTTTACGGTAACTTTAAACAAAAGTTAATGAAATTAGGATTGAATTTTGGGTTTTAAATCAATTATATTTAATTCAAAATCACGCAAAAGTGTTATTATTAAGTTGAACAAAAAGATAGAAAAGTGTTGGTTAAAAAATAGATGCATGACATAAAGTTAACTTAACTTACTTGCATATCATCTTATTCATGAAAATGAAAAATAATATATAAATTCCAATTTGTACATTTCAAGGATATTCTGGAATTCTGAATTTAATAGATAACATGAGAATACATCGTCTAATGATGACACAGTCTATTATAATTACACACTAGTGTACTTGGAATTCAGGGTGATAAGACCTTCTCCCTGGAGTATACTTCACTTAGCTTTGACACCCTAAAGCTCAGTTATTCAGATATTAATAAGTCTAATAATCATTCATATGAACCATATGTACCAGTCTAGTTTATATCTAATGATGATATAGTCTGTTTTAATAAATTTTATTAGACAACCTTATTATAAATCCATTTTAACATCTAGAATAAGTAACCAAGGATCAATGTGATCCAATCAAAAAGTTGAGTTGTCTGTCTTGTCTGTCATGACCTAGAATATTCAAAGGTGTATGTCAACTGTATCATGGAACCTTTACTATCATTGGTTATCATCTATGTATAATCCCTCATGTGCATGCAAATCCCAAAAATACATCACGCATGGTCAGCTATCAAACCATACTGTGGCATTATATTTTATATTGATGCATGCAAAATCATTGACTGCCTTGGCTATGGATTCAACTATTTATCTTTCCTTGATTCAATATCTTATTATATCCAGGGGATAAAATCACATTTTTATCACACAATAATCTTTGTGGACTTGCTGCTGCATCCGAACAATAATTTTTGGAGTCCCTTGATTCTGAAGAACCATACTTCACAATAATGTAGTTCATATAAAAAATGACCATCCTTCACAATTTATTTGGGTTAATATCACGGTACAGCCCAAACCAGGTCAAAAGTCTGCGAGCTAACCTTAGCTTTATTTTTGGTACGGTATATCCCAAACTCACTAAGTCGTCTGCGATATATCCTGGTGATGACGTGGAGTCCATCGTGGCTGCCAGGTGGATCTCCGACCAGATTTTGACCTGGCGGAACCCACCTGGCAGCCACGCTGGATTCCATGTCATCACCGGGATATGTCGACCTGCCAAGGGTTTTTCGATAAGAGAGAGAAGGGCATTCTAGAGAGAGAGAGAGAGGTGACCTAGAGAGAGAGAAGGAGAGAGAGGTTCTAGAGAGAGGCATTTTGTAGAGAGAGAAAGGGAGAGAGAGGCGCTCTAGAGAGACCCGACCTCTCTCTCTCTCTAGAAAGAGAGGTGTTCTAGAGAGAGAGGCATTTTGTAGAGAGAGAAAGGGAGAGAGAGGAGCTAAAGAGAGACCCGACCTCTCTCTCTCTAGAAAGAGAGGTGTTCTAGAGAGAGGCATTTTGTTGAGAGAGAAAGGGAGAGAGAGGGGCTCTAGAGAGACCCGACCTCTCTCTCTCTAGAAAGAGAGGTATTCTAGAGAGAGGCATTTTTTAGAGAGAGAAAGGGAGAGAGAGAGGCGCTCTAGAGAGACCTGACCTCTCTCTCTCTCTCTCTCTCTCTCTCTAGAAAGAGAGGTGTTCTAGAGAGAGAGGCATTCTGCTGGACTTCAGTCGAGTCTCTCTAGAGAGAGGCGCTCTAGAGAGACCCGACCTCTCTCTCTCTCTAGAAAGAGAGGTGTTCTAGAGAGAGAGGCATTCTGCTAGACTTCAGTCGGGTCTCTCTCCCTTTCTCTCTCTAAAAAATGCCTCGCTCTCTAGAACACCTCTCTTTCTCTCTCTAGAACCTCTCTCTCCTCTCTCTCTCTCTAGGCCGCCTCTCTCTCTCTCTAGAATGCCCCTCTCTCTCTTATCGAAAAACCCTTGGCAGGTCGACATATCCTTGTGATGACGTGGAATCCAGCGTGGCTGCCAGGTGGGTTCCGCCAGGTCAAAATCTGGCCGGAGATCCACCTGGCAGCCACGATGGACTCTACATCATCACCAGGATATATCGCAGACGACTAAGTGAGTTTGGGATATACCGTACCAAAAATAAAGCTAAGGTTAGCTCGCAGACTTTCGACCTGGTTTGGGCTGTACCGTGATATTAACCCCAATTTATTTGGTTCCCAGATCTAAGGAAGACATACACAACTGTGAATAAACCAACCTGATTGAAACCATATATACCATGGAGGGATTGATAAATCCAAATAGGTTTAGATGTCGTTGTTACTATTTGGATTTAAACAATAAAACTTATATTCCCTTAACTACTCTATATGAAAAATATAGCAGGAGTGAGGAGTTGATCCATGGGAAGCAGGAATTAACAAAGTAGAAATTTCAGTTGATTTTTTTTAGGATTTTTAGATAGGTTCTGCTATTTACTCTTAAATGTCCTAAGCAGAAAATAACTATAGCTGAGAAGAACTAACCTAAATAGTTATAATATATATAGAATGTGGAAAATAATCTTCAGTGGTTTCTAGGGATTAAATGATAGAAGTTCTAAATTAGAGAAATAGTAAAAACATGTATCTCCACTTGAGCACCGGCGATGTCTAGCGGTGCAGCGGTGGCAGATGGGTGCAGGCGCGCGATTGTCAAGCACAGGTGAGCGGTGGTCTGTGTTGGGCACAGGGTTGCTTCAGGACTTAGCCAAAATTTGGCTAAATCCGGAGCTGAAGGTGAAGGCCGCTTCCATTGGGCGCTCAGGCAGTAGTGGTTGTTGAGCGAAAGAGGATGCTTCACTCAAGCCACCATAACTCAAGTTGTAGAGCTCTGATTGGGGTGCTGGCATTGGAAAGATGAGAGACAGACCTTTCCAATGATAGGTAAATGGTCTCAATAAAAGAAGATTTAAGGGGAGAAAAGGCATCTGGAAAAAGGGGTATTTTTCACTCTCTTGGGATCACACCTAACCAGGGATTATTGATCTCTAATGGTGGCTTTCTCACTTCTGGCTATCTCCTTCCCTCTAGGGGGTTTTTTCTCACTCAGATCTAGGTCAGGATCTTCACAAAAACCTGCAACAAAACTTTCATAAAAATCAAGACAATCTTACAAGAGAAGAAAAAAGATGTAAGTAGAGGAAGTTAGGTTGATCTTGGCCATTGGATCCTCAAATGGAATGAATGGCCAGATTTACATTTGGGGCCTTGAATCCAGGTAATCCAGGCCTCCTCCAATCAGCTTTCAGCTCCCAAAATAACAATGGAAGGGACGTCCATCCATTTAATTATTTTGGGCTTCTCTTAGAGCCGCCATTGAAGTGGGCTTCTTATAGCTCTTGAATGGGCTCCTGTGCTGAGTCTGGGACCATGGTTTTGGGCTTAGGATGGGCCTATTTTACAGCCCATAACCATTCTCCAACTCCACTCCAACTCCTCATGCTTTCCAGTTGCTAAATCCTACTATACACAAACACTTGAGAGATGATTGGATGTTTCACCACTTGGCTTGGAAAGCCAAGTGGGGTTAGTTCTAATATTCAATAATTAATAAAAAATGAGGATTCAGGACTGAATATTGGTAAATCATGATTATTTAGTAATTATGGAATTTTACTCATTTATCTAGCAATATTAGGATAATTAATGATTCAAATGCTCTTAATTAGATGTGATAACTTAGAATTATCAGGGATTCATATAGATCAATTTAGAGAATTTTTTTCTGTAAAGAATGCCCACCATCTGCCATTTATTTATCCACACTATAGGCTAGAAGATTCACTGTACAGAGACTAGGTAGTGATCCTCTATTATGATTACTCGATTTTCTTCTCCAGTATCATTTGACTAAACTTGTTCAAATACTACTGATCAACCCATAATGTTCTCATCAAACTCTCTTAGTCAGTTCATGAATTCTAGGACTTCATTATTAACACAAAAATAATAATTAATGAGCGTTTATTTTAATAAACATAAATGAGACTTAGGAATGTAATAAACATACATGAGTCTTTGAGGCATATAAGTCTTCCACCATGTCCTCGTCAACGTTATCACGATTCACTGTTTCTAGATCTGTGTAACAATTATTTTCAAATTTTCAGATTAATGACTGTTGGGGATTCATAGCGGGAATGCGGGAGAGAGGGGGCTTGACTTGTTAATGCCCCACTAACAGAGAGGCGCAGGGGAATCACGGTGCGCCCCCCCCCCTCTTGTCCTTTGTGAGAAATGGCCCATTTGGGGCCCATTTCTCTGTTATTTAAAGGGGTTCTCATCCCCCTTGAACCCTAATCAGAATTTCCAGCCGTCAAGTTGTTTTGTGTTTATTCTTCTTGTCTCTTCCTCTCTTCTCCTCTCTCTCTCCCTTGTTCTGTCTTCATCACTCCTTGGTGACTACTCTCTTGGCTTGGGAGTTGAAGGAGTTGCTCTACTGCACAACACGAGAAGCCAGTGCCCTGCACCGAGAGCCTTGGATGTTGATGTCACAATGGTGACGTAAGAGGTTCTTATTATCTGGCTCTATACGCCAACATATTTATCTGTCTCTATACGCCAACACATTTCTACCTTAGCATCTTGGGTCTTTGTCTTCTTCAAAGAGTTTCAACAATGACAGTTAGGATGGATGCTTATCATCATACTCAACCTCATTTCCCATCTTTTTCCTAATATATTTTTTTATTTTTAACTGTTTGCATGATAATTTTTATTATTTTATGATGTTATCGCATCTCATTAACTTCTTGCACCATATTCATGATATGCTCCATACTTTGAGGTGGCACATATGATGTCAAAAGGAGTTGGATGATGAGATGAACCAGCTGACAGATGAAAATGTCTAATATTTTGGAGCAATATTCATCTATAGATTCTGATATAATGGAGACAACCCATAATATAATCATGATGTTGAGGATGTTAAAAATATTTTATGTTACTTTTTTTAAACTCCGTTTAGAATGAGGAATATTTAGAAATAACGATAATAAATGGTTCTTCCCCAATTAACAATTCAGTCCTAATAAAGAGATGAGATATATAGTATATACTATTTTGAATCTTTATAGTTGGGACATTCTCTTTTTTATGAACATAATTAAACATCACATAAAACTAAATTATAAATGATCACATAGCAAACTCATTTTGAGATATTTCTTTTTCTATCCTATTTATTACCAGGGTCATGGTCAGATCATTCTCAACTCTAATGGAATTGTGTCTTATCATCCACCCTAAGAGGATTGCCAAAGCTTAATCCATCATATAAAATCGTTGAATCTCCTGATTTTGCATAGGTCCTGTCGGTACAGATCTACATATCCTAATCCCTCATTGAAGAGCAGTACTAAAATGTGGTATCGTATCCCAAAAATTGGACTCTGCTTAGTTGCTTGCATGCTAATTAATGTATCACATGCTTGTCACATGCTTATTTTCATTCAAATGTTCATACGTACTTGGTATCATGGCTTAGAGTGGTTAAATTCACATTTTAAATGTAATGATGATTTTCATAGATTTTCTTGTATTTTTCCAAAAAAATCGATATCATACTCATAGATAAACTAAATTTACAATTCAAACTATATGTTCTCAGTTTTTGTAGTCATTTAAGGATTTAATGCCTACTATCAGGATTTAACAGTTTCATTCAGTTTGGCATTCAATTTTTTGCAATTTTCAGCCAATGTATGCCTGTACCAATCATTGGAAAAGGCATCATTGGACATCACAACTTTTGATGCCATAATAAGCCAATCATTTGACTAACACATTTTTTAATTTTCCAGGGCCACATGAAAGAATGAAAAATGTGGGGATTAAAACACTATAAATAAAGATTCAGATTAAGATATAATTAATAATAGATATTATTGGTGGAAAATATATTGATGACACTAAATTAAAATAATAATATATTAAGAGAGATATGCATATTAAGTAGTACTTACGGATAATAATGAATGTAATAAGAGAAAACTGCATTATTCTTTTATTGTGATTATTTATGTAATGCATAAATAGCATTCTAGGATAGAATTTAATAGGGATGTTTGATAAAAAATATAGAAATTTTAAAGTGACAATGACATGTATATACATATGATTTAAAATTAAGTTAATTTTTATGAGGTGTACTGCATGAATGTATAAATTATAAATATGTATGTCTACGTTTATCACATTTTTATTGATAAGTATGATAATTAGTCATTATTAAAAATATGGTTTTATATATGTCTAAACATAGATATATATATTCCTTTGGATGTTAATCCTAAAATGAAAAAATATTATTCAAGTATATAATATATTTTTCAGAATGAATAAATTGAATAAAATGAAAAGTCATTATTTTTTAGAATATCATGATCTTCTATCATCATTGTGTTGCCATTATTGTACTTAACTTTATCACAAAGACCTCAAAGATAATGGAAAATCATCACACTATACCATTTCTTGGCTAATGCGCTGGTTCCTAACGGAACAATAATTAAACCCTATATTTATCCCGTAATAAGTCACTATTTGCATGAATATTAAAATCGTTGATTTTTTGTGATAAATCTATATTAATAATGCAACCCTCGGCACGTCTAGACGTGTACTCCCTCTCATCAGCCGACGCCAAAATGTAAACCCTCCCACAACCCGGTCAAACTCCCCATGCACCGTCGCCCGTCAGTCTATGTGCATGCCTATTTATCTCCCATCCTCTGCCCTTCTGCTAAGTCTGGACGACGCCTCCGGTCGTGCACTCCAACGTCTCCACCCCCTTGCAATTGCATTCCATAAGAGAGGGAGAGGATGTGCTCTCTCTCTCTCTCTCTCTCTCTCTCTCTCTCTCTCTCTCCGGGTGAGGGGGGATGCCGAGCCCCGTGACGAACTCAGCGGGACAAAGCAAAGGGGATAAAGGAGGGGAAAGGGGGCACCATTTTTATTTTGTTGAGCGTTTCATCTAGGATTGTGATTTAGTTTGGATGACCACTTCCTCATTTATTTTAAATAAATATTTAAATTATGATATTTTATATTATATTTAAGATTATTTAATATGAAATCTACATTAAAGTTTACTAAAATATTGCTATAACTTATTGAGAAATTATGATTCTTTAACATTTCTAATTATTTGGATAAAACATTAATCAATGTTGGCAATAAAAATGGATTTATCAAGTGGAAAATTATATTATTAACATGTGTTACGGTTCTTCAAAAATTATTGGGTTATCACATTAATGGAACTGGCAGGTGGACCAGTTTAGCAGGATGTGAGTTGTAGGCGTAGGCCACAAAGGGTTGCTAAAGCGAGGTGGTGGGTAGTTTCTATGACACTAGTCCAATTCCAGTATCTTACACTTAAGTCGTGCAGGTACATAATGTGTGCAGAGAGGACCACAATGCCTCACTCTCATAAAGAAGAAGTATGATCCTGGATTTCTAATTCTAATGGGACAGGACTGTAACACTCTAAAACATCCCCCACATTTTGTTATTAAGCAAAATATTTAGACCATTTAAAACCTCAAAATTATGCCACAATGAAAATGGTTGTTTAGGAACCAATACGACTGTTAATTGGCTGCATAGAATTCTCCCAAACAGGTATAAATTGAATTAATTTAATGATGGAACTAAGACTTTTTGGAAATGGAGAACTACATAAAGTCAAATGAATAGTACATAATGGATCACTTTAGTGGAAAAGCAGCTAAGCTAGTGATTAATATCATTTTTTACAAATAATTCTGGTTTCTTTGAAAATAAAACATTTTCCATAACTTTACAGCCAAAATTGTATTAATACATCATGATATATATCCCTTTTAAAGCCTTTTCAGCCCTGGTAGACATATGGCTCTAGTGGAAAACCAACTTGGCTAGTTAATAATTTTTTCAAGGTTTTTCTAAAATATTATTTGGATTCCTTAAATATTTTACATTTGACATCAAGTGATCTACTTTTCTCCCCAAACATTTCAATCTGGTGTATTCTTATCTCTAGTAGAAACCAGCTTGGCAAGTGATTATTCTCATGCATTGTAAAAATAAAATTTTCTTTATTTCTTGAAGATTAATATTTTTTTTATAATTTTTACATGTTAGATGGTATTCAGAATTTTTGGAATTTAATCTTTTACCCAAAATTTTTCATTGATGGATTCCAATCAATATACTTAACATGGCATCGCCCATCCTGAAAATCTCCCCTCACATAATGCTTAACTATGGAGTTCCTTCATGCACTATCCACTTTGGCAATCCAAGTGGATAATATAATCACATAGTTAAAAATCATATAATAAGAGAATATGGTCCATAAAGTATCGAGATTTTGTGCTTTAAAATGTTTTATTTTGTAAATTATTGCAAGACCTTAAAGCACTCATTAAATATTAAAAAATTAATTTTATAAAATTAGAAAAATTAATAAAAGCTTATGCATTATGATATAAACAGTTAAGAATTTTCCAATCCTCCAATGTATTAACTCAACTTTTGTTTGAAAGAAAATTTAATATTTCCAAGCTAACGTTAGGATTAAACATTCATATTTTTTGAATTGGGCTTCAATTTTAAATATTATAAATAAAATTTTCTTATAAACCTGTAAATAGGAAAGGATGGTGTCAGATTTACAATAAATCTACTAATATACTTCAGTGATGACCACATACTTCACAAGGTCTGATACAATTGGAATCGACCACCACATAAGCAAAGAGGAAGACCATTTAAGTAAATAAAGAGGGGTCTGCCATTATATGGTGATGTGGCTTCTGTGATTTATTGTCAGCCATTAAACTATTCAGAACATAAATAAATTATCCAGGGGTAAAGCCATCTGTTTCTGCCCTGGACATTATCTCCTTTGTCATATATCTTCATGTCAATTACAAGAAAGCAGAAATACAGTCCTACATCACCAAAGAAGCTCCAAGAATGCCCACATGGGTCAACGGAAAAAGTAGTGCCCTCTTAACATGTAAAGACCCATTTCATCATTCCTTCTGATCTAATTGATCCCAGATGCATTTTTTTGTTGAATCTTAAAGATGCGGAGTTACTACTCCTCTTGTCATTTCTTTTATGATCTTTTTGGTCTGAGGGAGATGATACTACCTTGAACTGTGAGGAAGTTGTCAAGTGTGTGAGAGGAGAGAGAAGAATCATTGATTTACTTAAAGGAAGACATGAACGGATGTTAAAGGTCTGAGGCTGACAACAATCCCCACATAGAGGAAAAAATCAGATAGGTCAATGAGTAAGTTTCATGTAATTTAGACTTATATAAATATGAAAATTATGAAATTTTAACAGATAAATATACTAAATTTCATTAAACATTTTTCATTCATTTTTGCTGTACTCAATTTATCATTTTCTCAAGCATCGTGTGTTTGTTGTCCTTGTTTCTCTCTTTTTATCACTCTTACATTATATTTATCTACCATCCTTACCATTTATCTCTCTACACAGCTTTACATCTAAATTTATCTCAATATCTACCTATTTATTTCTCTATCAATATGGACCATAGCCACTACAAGGTGTCCAGCATTGCAGCAGTAGCTGCAATGTGTAGCCATCAACCCTAGGGCACAGCCATGCAGCCTCTACAAGACACATAACTATAAAGCTGCAGTTGCAGAGCATCTCTACACAACCACTATAGTGTGGATAGCCATGCCACTGTACCTCATCACTACAAATGAAACCCCATGCAGATGTGTACTCATGCAATAGAAGCACACAACCACGCAGCTTCAAAGTGGCTGGTTGCAGCCACATAGCTGTCATATGAACCACACAATTCCATTATGATTGAAGTAGTGCTGAGCTAGAAGTACTGAAAAAATATGTGATGCCTACGACAAACATCTTAATTCATAAATAAATAAATAAATGCATATATTATTCTCTTCTACTTACCTATTATTCTTCTCTCTAGTCTCAATTAGATACATAAGCTGATAAACCATATTTAGTTCAATTTTTTTGTTTATAGTTCGGACTTGTGTGCAAAGTGAATTGATATTAAAATATATTTTGAGCATTATATTTTTAGGATTTAAGAATAATTTAATCCAAGATTACCGATGAAAACAAGTACAGGCGATAATTGAATATTATACCTTAGCCAATGCTCTGGTAGTGATATTGATGGTTGGTGGAAGTGGGGTATCGACATTGTGTGCAAAGTGGAGAAGAAATGAGTGGTATTTAAGGATGTTGACCTTGATTGCAATAGAAATGTGTCGTACTAGGTTATCCTCCTATGAAGACAACCTAGCATAAAGGACGAAAAAGACTGACTGGTAAAGAGAGAATATTTCAATAACCTAATTGACACATACCCAATGGGCTTAGTGGGGATGTTTTTTCTTCAAAACTTGATCTGATTCACTGATATTTAGTCTGACACTCTTGCAAATCAATAATGGACCTGAATGAGATTTTGAATGAACAATTAACTGAGAAAAATATCTAAGTGTGAGTCAACATCAATGTGGATCTATTTATAGAATCGAAGCCATGGATACAGGAGAAAAAGACTGAGCTATCTTTAAATTTCTAGTCCAAAATTCTAAGGTCATCAGGAATGGTGTTCAAAAGTGGGAGAAATGTAAGTCATTGGTTATTGTCTCTGATTACATGTGAATTACTAATTTAATACCATGAAATATATATTTTTATGAATTAAAATAATTATATATGTGTTATCAAGCCCAATTTTTTAATCTATTTTTCAGGAATATTCTGATTTGTATATGTATTGGTATTATTAAGGATTTTTCCATATCACATTCTTAAATAATTTGTTTTTATGGGCTGAATATGTATTCATCACTTTTTGACATTATAATAAGAAAGATATTGATTTTCTCAGTCAGAACCTATATTATATATATATATTTATGAATTATATTTTATTTCTTTTGAGTTTATATAATATTTTTTACAATCTTAAATTCTGGGTCAGCCATGAGTTGCCATTCGCTTTTATCTAATGGTAACCAATCATGGTTTCTGGCATGTATAAACACTGATAATCACGCAAAAAGGTGCCATTATGGCATATTAAAATTGTGATGCCATATGGCCAATGATTTGGCAACGACTTTTTATTTTTTAATCCACAAATTGTTGTGGACCAACAGAAAAAAGAGAGAATTAAAGTCATAATAGACGTGTGTGTGGAAACTAAGCAAAAAAAATTATATTGATGCGGATATTTCTAGGAACATAGCCAATCACGGAGATCCTAACAAAGTTTCCAGGCAGGCCCATTTCCTTACAAATCAAATATATCTCTTTCCTTGTGGTACAATGATAGACTCTAACCCATGCATAATTATAAAAATATATATCCCTCACAGGTTTTTGTATTTTTATCCATTGGGAAATCTGATATCCAAACTCTCATATTTGCATGAAGCGATCAACAATTTAGGGAGAATTATGAGCTTGAAATGAATTGCCCGATGAGTTGCAAACATACGGAATCAAGATCTGATGGTTTTTAGAAAAAGTCTTGCAGCCCCCTCATTTTAGTTTATGATGATATAGTGTTCATGTGATCTTAACCCTAACTGTATACTTGCTTACAAACTGATTATATTAGAAGATGGAGTTCCACCATTTTCCATGTTCCAATATTTTTCAGATTTTCGGTGATGAAAGACCACCAGTTACTAGTTTTGATCGTATTTTGTGGTGTTATCATCTTTCCAAATAATTAATGATCCATTCAATCAAAAATAATCATATTAAAAACAATAATTCAAAGAAATAACCTTAACGAAACAATCCAGTCATGACATTATCATAAATAATGTTTTTGTACTGAATTTGGGTAACATAATGTACAGATCAAATGTTAAGACACAGCAATTATAATCTCATTTGACCCAAAATTAATGTATTCAAATTGAAATGATGGAAAAATGCTCATATTTACACTCTTGGGAAACACACCTTCTCCACTCTCTATATCAATACTTAATGGCGTTCGACCAAGGTGATGTCTACATCATAGAGCTACTACAATGATATTCCACAAGGGTAACGACAGCGCCTCATACTCCACACTCATTGATCAGGGGGTTTGAACCAGCTACTGCCATCAGACCTGCCAACCTACTGACCTGCTGAGGTATCACAATTGTATGTCCTCCCTTTCTGTCATGGACATGGACATGGACAAGGGGGGTCTATGTATAACTGGGATATTTGTGCTCTCTCCACACCTACAAACTCTTGCGGACATCAAACATTCACATTTATATGGCTGGATTAGTCTAAAAACACTACCGCGAGTCCCCCATACCAGCCACAGTATTTTCTCTCATAAAAAAATTCACCACAGAAACAAGTGTAGGTGCAAGTCTGATCTTAACTAAAATCTTGTCCACAAAGCACCACCCTTTTCATAACCAGTTTCCCTAATTATCTTTTTAAATATAATAAATTAACCTCACAGTTGTCAGCTTCTACCTAAGAAAAAAATTCTTTCACTTCTTCCTAGAGTCAGAGAAACATGATTCCCTGCCTGAGTCAGTATACAGTTCAGTCATCATCGTCATCTTCTTCCTCAAACTCTTCTTCTTCCTCTTCTTCTTCAGCTTCTTCTTCTTCTTCTTCTTCTTGGCCAGCCATTTCTCCAACGATGAAGCCGCCCAAGGTCTCATCATCCGGGTCGTCGTCTTCTCCGAATCCCCTTGTTCGAGCACTATCTTCATCAGGGGAGGACTGCCATGTCTTCCCCGATCGAGTAAGATATCGAGATCGCCGTCCTGACCCACCCGCCATGGCTGCCTCCGTCTTCTCTTCCTCGCTTTCCCCCGTCCAATCTTCATCCTCTTCACCTCTTCCCTTCTCCTTCCTTCCCCTCTTCTTCTTCCTCTTCGTCGCCTCCTCTTCACTGTCGCTGTTCATCTTCATCTCTTCTTCTTCTTCGAGAAACCAGTTCCAAGCCCCGGGTTCCCGAATCCTACCCAAAAACCTGTCGAACTCGTGCCCTCTCTCCAGGAATCCAAACTCTGCGATGGAGATCGGGTTGAGGAATTCCCCGAAAGCTAATCTCGCAGAATCCAAAGCCAAACCTTCGATCGGCGATTGATTAGAAGACAGAAACCGCGACTCGAATTCGCCGAAGTCGTTCAGGCACTTGAGGGAGAAGAAGACGGGGCGCTTCAGGGAGAGCGACAAGCGATCGCCGGGGGCGAGTTCCCCGACCTGGCCCTTCCGGAAGAGCTTCTTCGTTCCTCCATTGAAGACGACGACGACGGGGTTCTTGCCGAGGACGTCGAAGGAAACCCTAGCTTCTCCTCCGTCGACTTCGGCGAGGTGGAAGGAGACGTGGCGGCGGGAGACGCTGCGGTCGGCGGAGGCGAAGCCGCGCCCTCGTCCGAGCTCCGTCGTCCTCGAGCCTGGTCCGACGAAGATCCTGGCGGAGCCGCCATCGTCTTCGAGCTCCATCGACCGACTTCCCGCCCTGTTTCAAAGGAAAGAGTAAGAACTGTTTGCAGTTAATTCAACCTCCTCAAGAAATTTTAAGAGGTTATTTGGGCCGGAAAATTGAGGAGCCTTGATGAGTCTTGAGGTTTTATTTTCAGTTTCACCATTTGTGTTTTTATGCTGTTTCTTTAGGCTGCTTGTCTCCCTTGACCCTCTATATAAACCCTTGTATGATTAGGGATGGGAAAAAAAATTGTGCTCTTTCGCGCGAACGTGCGTATGAACACGGACGAACACAAACATGAACAGAAAAAATCCCATCCAAATCGTTCGTGAACGGTTGGCGTTCCCAAGGAATCCCTCTCTCTCACTTCCCGCCCCCTTTACCATGCCTCTCTCTCTCCCCCCTGGCCCCCCTCTCTATCTCTATCTCTATCTCTATCTCTGTCTCTATCTCTTTGATAATATAGGTTTTATGACCATTTCTCAGAAGGTGTGACGTTCACGAACTGTTCTCGAACAAATATGAATCCTGATTTTGGCCTATTGGTTCATCGTCGAACAGTGTTCGTTCGATGCTGAACAAAGAATTTCCCAACCCTACAGTATGATCCTCAATGAATAAGCCGAAGGTTGAGACGAAAGCCTGGACAGTAGAATCCTCGAAACTGTTCTATTTCTCCTTCTCCTATGTCGTCTCTCCATACCTGTGTCGTTGTCATTCTTCATCATTTGCATGACGACATTGATGATACTCGATAGTAGACATAAGTCTCAACAGTAGAATGTTATATTAATTTCTTAATCTATGGGCAATTATATGAGTGTATATAATTGCATATAAATGTGTATGTATATAAGTTATCAATTACAAATCCCAATTTGTATGTGATTCATTTAATGAGGGGATTAAGACATTTATAACAATAAGTATGGTTATTAAATGTGTAGAGGCTAAGCTTGTCTTCATTATAATGATGGGATTAATTAAGATAGACTAAAGAGGATTAAGTATCACCTCTTCCTATAAATAGGGGCCAGGTCCTAGGGCCATAAGTGTATTAACTTTTCTCTTGAGCATCCCATTACACAGAGACTTCAGGAAGTCATCCGGTATTAATCCAAAAGGTCTTCCCTCAAGACTGTTCGATTCGACTAAGGGAAGACACGATGGATCGAGGTATGTTTTACATTCATTTTCATTCATGTATGATCTTCATCATCCTTAAGAATCGGCGCAAGCCACCAGAAGATCTAACATAGAATCCTCAAAACTGTTCCAGTTCTCTTTCTATTTTGCTGTCTCTCCATACTAATATGATCCATCAGCGTGTCTATGTTCGGAAGAAGACCCAACAACGACCCAACCTAGAAATGCAAGCCCAGCCCACTTCGGCAGCTACTTAAGCCTCACCTCTCTGGAGGTAGGACATGAAACAAATCATCTTGTGAGTCTATATTACCCTCCCCTCTGCATCGTTCTGGTCGTGACTCTCCCTCTCTGGGCTTGTATGCCCGATGTCGACATCCTGTCGAGCAGCGACCATTCGTCGCTGATCTTTTGCCATCCACTCACCGTTTCTGTTCACTCCTCTCCACCCCACGAACTTCTCCCTCGTCTCTTTGTGAACATAATAGGACACATCTTGATTATTGGAATATCATTGTTGTTGAAACTCTTGTTACGAGGACGAATGGATCATGCTACCTAATTGGGAATGTAACACATACTCGTGTCTTTGTTCCATGAGAGGACGAGATCTATCAGCAACACACATTGTGGGAGACAGAATCCTCAACAGTAGAGTCCTCAAAACTGTTCCACTTCTCCCTCTCCTTTGGCGTCCCTCCATACCTGTGTCTTTGTCGCCATTCGTCCTTAGTCTGACGACCTTGACACTGCTCTTCGTGTGGCGACACATGAATGATTCCCAACAAGAGGTACTGTTTGCCATCTGCAATGACAGGGACGATGACGATGACGATGACAACGATGGAGAAGGGGAAAGAGGTCACTAGAAATTGGAAAAGTAGAAAATTGAAAATTACAAGGTCCATAATGATTCAAAATTTTAATGATTTTTTTATTAAAATGGTAATATATGTTATTCTTCCTTGTGTGTAACAGCTCTGATAGATTGAGGGCCGTTAAGAGCCGTCCGATTAATGGATCTCGCTTCGTGGTTATATCTTGGCCGTCCATTGGTGGTTGCAATTAAATTTAGTTTGTGGCGTTGTTTGATCGGCAGCATACGTCTGTCCGCGCGGTGGAGAAGCGATTTCGACCTTCTCCGGCGCGCGCGCTCCCGCGGATAGTTCGATGATTCTACTGTCGAGGTTTTCGTCTCCGACGAGATGTGTTGTTTTTGGAACGAGTCGTCGCGTGGAGCCTTCTCTGCGACGAACTATCGGCCTTCGTTCTTCAAAGCAAGCAGGATTTTCCTCTCGGATTTGGAGAACTCGGACTCTTTCTACGTATTGTAAGAATCGAATTTCCTCTTTCTTTTCTTTTTTTAATGATGGATAGTTGTTTTCATGTGTTGGGATTGGGGAGTAGACGAATAACGTAGAAATTTTAGTGTCGAACATTTTGATGTACATGGAAGAAATATTCAATCTTCTGAAAAAATTCGCGACAGGATACCGCCTGAATGGAATTTTTCGATAGTTTTTTTTTCCTTTTTCCTCGTCGATGGGAGCCTTAATTTGGTCACATTAAACTATTCTACGTCTTAGTCGGCGTAGCTGTCTGGGTTGTTGAGATGTATTGGACCTATCACAATCAAATTATTTTGTTTGTGGATCAAAGTTAACGTCAATTACGTTTATATGTCTAATGTGTGCGATAGGGATGTTTGAATCATCTTTATGATATGCAGATCTAACCGCTTAAACCCGATCCATTTTATGGTCGCAGTTTGTAATTACCAACGGGTGTTTGTATGATACTTGCAGGTCTCTCCAATGGCGGCCTTGATCGGGACAGACCTGCAGATACATCAGAAATCATATTCCTAGGAACAGGCACTAGCGAAGGAATCCCTCGAGTTAGCTGCTTGACTGACCCTTTGAAGAAGTGCGAGGTAGGAAGGGAATTACTTTTATTTTTACCTCAAAATGTCCTTTTAAAAGTCTTCCCCTCTCAGTGACATTTATTTGATGACCGCTTTTAGAATCAATTCGTTAGTCTCCAGTAATTTGGACAAAGCAATGATATCTGTATTTTGGCTTACCTTCTTCTTGTAGGTCTGTTCAAAAGCAGCAGAAGAGGGGAATAAAAATAGGCGGATGAACACGAGCATTCTCATACGACATCACAACTCTGAAGAAAGCTTCAACATTCTTATAGATGCTGGAAAGTATGAAAAGTCCTGCAATTAATCTCTTCCCAGAACATTTTTTCTTGACCGTTTTATTTTTCTTTTCTCTTCCCACAACGTGTAATGGTTTTGCCTAGATCTGGTGTTCTTGCTGAGAGCATTTTTACAGTATAAAGCTTGGAATTGCGATCAGTGCAGAAATAAGAGCAGGGTCCTTAAGGAAAGCCTACCCTCTTTTAGGGCTTTGTCGTAGCAAATACTCCAAGATTGCCTGGCTCTTATTTTTATTATTCAAAAAAAAAACTCGTTTTACTATTTATATCTAGAATATCTGGTATTCTTCTTGCATCTATAAATCACTGCCGTTAATTCTAGCTCTGGTCCCAGAATTATGGCTTTCGCTGCTACTAATACCTTGAATTTTCATTACTAATTATGGTAATATTTAATAGGTTTCACTCTTAATTTGAATCTCTACATGGATTTCATAACTCAGGCAACTATCAACGCGACTATAAATATGATCATTTCAACTAGATTGATTATCATACATGTGATTATAATAGTAGCAACTAACATTACACGTTGAATGCAAAATAGTAGCAATTGAGTATTTCCTGTTGCATTTCTGGGTGAAAACATGTGACGTGATCTCACCTTATATAAATTTTCAGCTGTATTAGAACTTGCCATGTTTTCCATCTCTCTTCAATGCTGCATCATTGACTTGGCATTTGTGATTTTTTTTAATTTGCAGGTTTTTCTACCATAGTGCTCTTCGATGGTTTCCGTTGTATGGGTAAAGCTACTTCTTCATTAGTGCGTAAATACAACCCTTGTTTCCTTTTCTCTCTATTTCATCTTCCGCACCATTTGCCTTAAAATGTTATGACTTGCTGTGAAATACTGCAAGGCCTTGCTCTTTTTTTGTAAGTTGTTAATATCCTCATCGTAGTTGTAATTTGTTTTTCGTTTCTGTCAGAATAAGAGCGATCGATGCTGTCATTATCACCCATTCTCATGCAGACGCCATTGGAGGTCATGCACATTTACTCAGCTATCTTATTGAACAGTCATATAATTGTCAAAGTTTTTTTATCTGACACCGACTATTGGGCAACTATTGGGGGGAGAAGAATTTTTTTAGAAGCTTATTTATTTTAACATTCTGGACCTGGTCCCTGATAAAACTCTCCCCATTTCTGCTTTTCACGCAGTAATTTTCAATGATTGTGCAACCGCATGCATAAGTTTTGGTCTATGAGATGCATTTTCTTAGAGCTAAGATGACAATTTGTGTACCGTTATTATGTTATCAGTGAGAAGTTAAGACTCAGTCTCAGATTTTATTGAGGGTCACCGTAAGGTTAGGGAACTTTAATGATGGAAAGTCATTTTCGTGTGAATTGACTACCAAAGTTTTGATCGATGAATTTCTTGATGACTAAAGATGCCATGACATCTATTTGAAATATAATTATAATTTAAACAGATCTTTGGGTTCTATATCTGGTTGCTCTAGGAAGATTGTAAGTTGTCCGTACTAATATTTGGATGTAGTAATCTAATGCAATCTACGTCGTATCTATGGCATTTTCGTTTCTTTACTCGCTTGGTGTATTTTGGTCATTTTTCATTCGACGTGTATTTTCATTTAAATAGGGCAGTCTTCTCCCGAGGAAATCAGTCAAGAACTAATAGAAGTGTTTGTTTGGTTCCCGTATCTCTCTCCGCCATGCAATGCCCATTCTGCTGACTTGTCAACCCTCTCTGCCGTTTCTCCTTCTGGCACTCCCCCTCTCCCTCTCAGTTCGTGATGACAATCTTACCTCCGCTTCTCCTCCTTTATCCCTAACTTCCCTAATAATAACTCTCAGGTTCTTATCATGTTCCCAAAATTCATTCAGATTCGGATGCACTTCGTAACGCTTGATTATGCATTTTAGGACGACCAAGAAGCTTTTGATTCATTGGCAGATGTCTGTTTCCCAATTCACCACAAAGGACCATCATTTTATCATTTCTCTTATGACTGTCTCTAGTTGTCAAGGGGATCAAATGAACGCCGTTTTACATTTGGTCCCATAATGATGACTCTATTTAGTTCTAGTCAATCTTGTTTGAAATGTCGTATGGCCATTTTATTATTTCCATCAGCCTTATCTATACCTCCTTTTGTATTAATACCATTAGACTTTTCACCTTTTACTTCCATTACTTAGATAGATTACTTAATATTTAATTGCTTGAAAAACCCGGCAGATTGATATGGGACATCTCTCGGCAATCACCCTATATTTATGTGTCTTGTACAGGCCTTGATGATCTTCGTGATTGGACAAACAATGTTCAGCCTCATATTCCAATTTACACTGCAATGCGAGATTTTGAGGTAGAAATGTGGAAAATATTTTAACTATAAGCAGTTAAACGGAATAAATAGTAGAATCAATGTTCACATGGCAATGGCCATTTGTAGAATCAATGTTTTATCAGAAAGTGTTTGAAACTTATACGGCATTATTATGTCTTAATATGCTATCCAATAAAGTACCCAATGTAGGCTCACCAGTGAGTAAGGTCACCAAAGCTTTTCTCAAGCTCCCCTGTCTCAATAAGGAAAATATTTTAACTATAAGCAGTTAAACGGAATAAATAGTAGCTCTTCAAATCAATTTTATGTGAAGTTAGACAGTGAATGATGGCAAACGATGGTCTGTTTCAGGTGATGAAAAAGACTCATTATTATCTTGTGGATACCAGTGTGATCATACCTGGTGCTGCAGTGTCTGCTTTGGAGTTCAAGACCATTAACGAAGAACCGTTCACTGTCCACAACCTCAAGGTTCAAAAATTCTTAATTCCACATCTTTGATTCATCATCATCGTGGCTACAAAAAGAGACTAAATCTAAAATCTCCTGGATGCGATGTTCATCATAGATTACTCCGTTACCTGTTTGGCATGGCCCGGGTTATCGTTCCCTGGGTTTCCGCTTTGGTAATGTCTGCTACATCAGGTAATACTTTATTCATTTATCCATTCTTACATTCATCTGTCAGTTCCTTCGTCCATCTGTTAATTCATCCATTCCTCCATTGGTTCCTTCTTCCCTTTCTCCCCCACTCCCTCTATCTGTCTGGCTATCCATTCCTCCTTCCCTTCGTCTGTCTCCTTATCTGTCCCTCCTCCCACCTATCTATCCACCCTTCATCCCTCTATCCATCCATCCTCCCATCAGTCTGTCTGTCTGTCCATCCCTCCCTCCAGTCTTTTATCCATTCATTCGTCCATCCGCCCATCCGCTGATGTGTCCATCTGTCCATCCATCCAGATGCTTATCCATTTTATTCAAAAAAATATGTCTATCCATCCAGTTGGTGGGCCAGCCATGATTCCTCCATTCATCCATTTTTCTGTTCTTTTGATAGTTCCCTTTTTTTTTGTTTCTGACACATGTAATAAGCAGTGATGTCAGTGACATACCAGAAGAGACATATGAACTCCTCGCTGGCTGTGATCTCCTGATTCTGGTGAACTATCACTGATATTTGTGTCTAATTACGTTACATCTACTTGTATCATCTAACTCTCTGGTGCCGTTTTCGGTTGTCCAGGATGCGCTCAGGCCCGATCGATCTTCAGCAACCCATTTTGGATTACCTAGAGTAACAAAAGCACTTCCGTTGAAACCGTTGATTGCAAATATTCTTCCTTAATGTATCTTTATATTTTCTTCAGGCGTTAGAAGAGGTCCGTAAAATCCAGCCCAAGAAAACGCTCTTTACTGGTAGGGTGGTTATCTGGGAAATCATCTTTGTATATTTCTCTTAATGGAAAGTTTAAAATGTTATGGGTGGACCAGGGATGATGCACTTGATGGACCACGATGAGATCAACAAGTATCTTGAGAGTTTGATGGCGGAGGGCCTCGACGTTCAGCTTAGCCATGACGGCCTCCGTGTCCCGATCAGTCTTTGATCATCCAATCCTCCACCGATCCCCTAACAATTTCTTGATTCATTATTTCTCCCCATTGATTCTTTTGCCTTCTGGGAGGCAAACAATTTGGTGAATTTTGTAAAGGTGTTGAACCTGAGGGTTTTCTGCATAAGTAATATAACCAAATTGCATCGACTTTGACGCTCTTTTTGTTGCTCTATGAAAACATTTTGGACTGTCGGATTTGGTCTGCGGGACTCACGTATTTTTTGACCAGGTCTTCTACCATGTGTGGTTTGGGAACATAGGACGAACAATCATCTACTCTGTCCCTTGCCCTTATAAGTCATTTGTCCTGACTTCAGAATGGAAAACGGATTGAAATGTCTTGCTTCTTCCTTTTCATCCCATTTTGCTCCCTCCCCCTGCATATAGCCCCTCATACGGAAATAGAATAAAACTACAGACATTGTGACTGAATTTATGTTCTGCCCTGCTCCATCGTCCCTTCACTTGCTTGTAACTAACAATATTTGTATCCAGTATCCTTTTTTTGATAATGTGATACCTGTTATACAAAGTATCATGTGTGACGCTGATATCAGTATTGATAACGAATAACACTACCGATATGTTGCTGGGTCCGGATTTCGATGATGGATACAGATATCAATATCCATCAGATTAATGTTCCACCGAGGTTATCCTTATTGGTCATATAACAGTTATCAGATTTATCAGAAAAATTAGGATACTCCGAAATAGGATAAAATATATCTAAATGACTAGAATATTACATCTAAAAATTATGAGGCAAGTATAAATTTAGAAATAGAAAAAAGAAATTTTAAGATATTACATGGGGGAGGAATAATGGACATTAGGAATTAATGCATACAAAATATGAGCCAAATAATGATTTTTTTTTTGGATAAGAAATTAGTGTGATACATAACTAAATACAGTTTACAAATATGCATTTGTGAATATATTATAATTTTTGAAACATGTAAGAAAACTTGCTGCATAGCCAGTGCTTTGGCAAAAAAACCATTAAAAAATGGAAGCAACATATTTGTAGAATGTGACAAAGTGATATCAGAGATAAGTTTATAACACAATCGTTATGAACTCAGGTGTCCTAGTTCAACCGCGTATGGCGACTGATAATGGTGTCACTTCAAGGGGTACCTTGGATGCTGGCGTTACTTGACATGTATTTGCATAGGCAGGCAGGGACGACACTCACAGAGGCATGCAAACAGATAAATTGTGCTTGAGGACGACATGCCCACCTAGTTGGTGTCACACGTGCTGGAAAAAGGTGCATTAGAGATGGGTATGTTAATCAGGGGAGATACGTAATGTGTGGATACCCTTCCCCACAACAGGCATGCCTATTGGTGGCCAAGCAACAGTGTCCTTTGCCTCCCACTTATCAGACATGTCCAAGGGTAAACCATCTTGTGCAGATGCACTATAGGGAGGATCACGTTTGACCCAATCCATAAGTCGTGAGCCCACGTGCATGGCCAAGTTGAGAATATGCTGATTTTTCTTAGAAGTATATCCGTTTGATATGATTTAGACATGTAGTTCGTGTAAGAAATGAATTTTATAAGTAACATGTTCTTCACACCACAAGAATCTTCTAAATCATGTTAAAAAAGTGAATCTTTTATGAATAACATTCAATTATTTGAATAAATATATAAAATATATGAATAACATTCTCTACATATCATGGATGTTTGTAGCTAGCCATGCTTAACTTCTATCAAGTCAAGTGGTTTTACTACTGATGAATATTTCATATTCAATATGTACATTATAAGAATTAAATGGGATGATTATAAATGGGCTGGATCACTTTATGAGCTTGAAGTCAAAACGTTGGGTTATTAGAAAAGATGGAGCAATTTCACTTTTGGCTTTTGGGCTTAAAAGTAGTTTGAAGGGTGTGAGCCACAACCTGTCTCCATCCTAACCCTTCCAATTTCTCTCCTAAAGAGGATCACAAAGTTCAAACTACGGTGCCCTCAACCAGTCACAAAAGAGGAACTAATGGCGAGTAGATATATTAGAAAATGATAGAAGGACATTTTAATAATCATGCTCTATGCATAAATACTAACTTCTTCTTCTCTCTCTCCTCATTCTATATGTGCTCGTTCAATCAAGCCAGAGGGACAAGTCTCTCAAGATCCAAGTTCTTCAACCTAATTTCTATAAGTTTGAAGGTTTAATCTTTATTTGTCATCTTCTTCTACTGAAAAATGTCTGGTCCAGGAAGAATATGAATATAAGAGTTGAGGGATAAACATTAAGGCCACACAAACAACAGCACTTTAGCAAACTAATATCCAAGTTTTCCCCATCATTCTCCTCCATTTCCACTATCTTTTCTCATTTTATCTCTCTATTCCACCAGATCTACTGCTTTATATCTCAAGTAGTGTCATTGTATCTCTCTAGAGCCCAATCTATCTTTTAGATACCACATTATACTTGTAGCTAGCATTTCTAAAAAAATATATCAAAATTCATTCATTCACTTGGGAAAATTGCTTTTTGTGGCTCTCAATATGGTACTCTAAATTAACTACATGTAAAACACACATTGATCTAGTATACATGATGTCTGAAAAATCTGGGAATGCCATAAATGATGGAAATATTTGTGGTCCGCAAGCTAGTCACTCATTCTATATCATTTTCACTGTTCCTTGAGACAATAAATTCATATAATGCACATGTAATACATATAATTAAGTCCTTCAATTCTAAGATGGGAATAAATGAATTATGATGATATCATAATTCACATCACTAGTCTTAAAACATGTGTACTAAATATAATTATTTAAAGATACTCAAGAAGCACATTGAAAATATCTTAAATAAAATAATGTTATCTAGTCCCACTTATATGACAGGTGTGGAGACACTAACGATAGATAGTGGGTGTTACGTAGGGAAAATAGTTTACTGATTTGATTTTTATAGGACCCTGAATGGTATTATACCAAAGTGCCAATCTGGTTAATTCATGTCAGAGTCGTGTAAGTTCTCCTTAGACATGAAACACAAAAGGCACCATGTGGATGGACATATGTGTTTTGGCTATGATCTGGAAGTTCTTATTTATGGAATTTCAGACTGTCTTACCTTGAATGGAATAATAAACTCATGAATATGATTGTGTGGTCAAGGTAGAATTAACCTCCTTCGATATAAGAGGAGACAACTCAAGGAAGACGCTGCAATGAAGTCATGTTAAGGTAGTTGAGTATTATAGAAGAATTATTTGATGATTTTTCAACACATTAGAGAAGAGTTTCCAGTGCATCAAAATTAACTAGGATGAGCAATTAGGGTTTCATAGTTGACCATACCCTTAATAGTCTTAGGAGCATCAAGCATATGAAGAATTCATGGGAGATTTAATATTCTCCTTAATTCTAGAAGATGAGGTAAAGTTTAGCAACCTACAAGCTAAAAACTCAACCTATCAATTGGTTTAAATCAATCCTTAACTATTTAATCTATATGTTGATATCTATGATTAATATGACTAATAAAGGTTATTAGGCCATTGCAGTCGTCAACTAGACTGAAAAATGAGATTAGAGTGTCACACACAAATAGTATTGTGCATGTTTGAAGATATAGTTTAAGTTTAGGAGTTTTTTTTTAAAAAATATTTAAATAGGAGAAAGCCTTTAAAAATTTTCCCCAATAAAGAATTCTTCATGTGCCCATCCATCTTCTCCCTTTCTTTTCTTGGTTTCCCTCCTCTCCCAGTGAAACTAGAACAACGATACGATGACGGTAGAGCAATAATGGGGCTCATCGAGATGAAGAGGAGGAGATTCGATGAAGTGTATTACATGGATACATCTAGAGGCTGGACATTTGAGTATTTCAACACAGCTCACTTGAGAACTACATCCCTCCACCTGTCACCCAGAAATGCCATGTGCACTACCCAGAAACCCTATCCCTGCATGATCCTCTTTTGCACCACCATCGGCCGTACATGATTATCTCTCACATGATGACCCAAATGCACATTTCAGCACCTTTGAATAAGGCCAATATAATAGTTTTAAAACTTGTTTTTATTAGGCCAAGTGATAGTTAAAAACACTAATAAGGGAGTGAATTAGTGTTTTAAATTATTATCTCTTATTTTTCTAAGTTTAAGATTTAAATTCTTCAATCAACACTTTAAGACTAGGTTTTACCCTGGTTCAAACCCTAGTCGGTTGCTAAGACACTATATCATGTTTAACCAAAAACCAATATAGTTCCTAAATTACAGATTCGATTTATAATCTTCATGATGGAAATATAGTTTGACGGCAAGTAAATCACACATTCTATATCTCGCTTAGTATTCAATAATATAACATATAAAATAATGCATGTGTGATGCTTTTGATGAAGTCCATGAATAAATGATCCAACATAGTGAATACAGAGATGAAACTATATAAGCATCACAAATGATCACTCGTGACCAAGCATATGTAATCACTAGTCTTGGTGAATTTTAATGCATGGGTTTTAAATATTCCTATTCAAAGTATACTCGAGAAAGACATTGAAGTGTCTGGATATAATTACCACTAGCCATTGCCACTCATATGATGAGTATGGCCAATCCCATGGCCAGTGGTGTGGATACACTAAAGACCAAGAGTGGATGTGAAGATTAACACAAAGCTCATTTTAGTAAAATGCCTAAGTTTGTTTTGTGATGAATGGCCATGTGAGTTATGATAAGCTGATGGTTGGTCGATGAGTTAACATCATATCAGATATACTTATTCATATAAAAAATTATACATATGTAGATAAAGTTCATGTGGTTAAAACTATGTAAATTGCATGCATTCAATGAATAGCTTCAAATATATAAATACATGTGATGTTTGACCATCTGATCAGAGGGCCAAATCATTGAGTCAGAACTCCAGATTTGATAACCCCTTCCTATACCATTGTTCAAATATTTATGTTAAAAGACATTATTTTACCATCCATTCAACAAGCCTACCGAGCATGACACATGCCTTCCAGGGCTGAAGCTTATTTTTCTCTGCAGTAATTTCATACAGATTATGGCCGTTATCTTCCTATTTCTTGGAGCGTTGTCTATTGTCACCGCAGCCATTTATTATGAAGGCAAGTTAATATATAAACTGATACAACATGTAGTTAGAGAATGATGACACTTCCTTTTATTTGCTGCCAAAGTCCCCCACTACTTCAATAGGATCTCTGCCATAGTCTCCCAATTTTGCTTCTCACAAAGCTCTCACATAGCAAGGACATGCTTGTGGTGGTCCAATACGCATCGATCTAGTGTGTATTATGACTAATAAACCACAACTATTGTTCACCATTCACATGTTTGTTGTTAATACTATCCACTCAATATCATCCATCATACACTGTGAGTTTAAATGAATTTGATAATTTTACAACTTTGTCAATAATGCTTATGAAATACCATATGCGTATAATATTAAAAGGAAATATTATATAAGTATATATATTTTGTGATTGATCAATTGTAACCAAAATCACGTGTGAAAGTTATTTTCTTGTGATTGTAGATACTGATGGATTGAGCAGGCATACATCAACATTGGTGCCAGATTATTTCAAATAATATCTATATACTCTTCTACTTTCTAGGTTTTTAAAAAATGAAGATTTCTAATTTTACAAATTTTGCGTTCAGGAGCCTAAAACTAAACAAGGAAGAGAAGACAATAAGAAAAACAAAGGGGTTCCTCTTGCAATCTAACTCATGGGTATGTGGCGATTGAGAAAAAAGAAAGCATTGCCAAAGTTTCTCCCATGCAAAAAAACTTTTGTGACTATCGTCTGTTCTTGAGATTCTGATTCTTCAAGTATTGTACGATTGCTGCAGCCCACGTATCAACGAAAAGAATCCGGGTTTTCAATTTTTTCATCTTCAAAATTTGTTATCTGATTTCAAAAACTTTCTATCTAAATCCTATTTCATATTTCAATTCTTTCATCTTAAAATTTGTTTATCTGATTTCAGAAATGTTGCCTAAAATCCTATTTAGTTTTTTAATTCTTTCATTTTGAAAATTTGTATCTCTGATTTCAAAATGTTATATCTAAATCCTATTTCATTTTTTAATTCTTTTGTCTTCAAAATTCATGTTTCTGATTTCACCAACATTTTATCTAAATCATATATTATTTTCAATTCTTTCATCTTCATGTTTTTTTCTGATTACAAAAAGGTTCTATCAAAGTGATATTTCATTTTTCATATTTTTTTCATCTTTAAATCTTCATCTCTGATTTCAAAATTATTATTTCCAAATATTATTGCAGTTTTCATATTTTTTGGTCCTTAAATATATACCTCTGAATTCAAAATTGCTCATTCTCAATATTCTATCAGTTTTCAAATTTTCTTCTATTTCCTATTTTGAATTCCAATTTTTTTTCATTAGATTTTATTTCTCATATCAAACCTCAGATTTTAATCTCGAAGAATTCTTAAATTTTATTCCTAATTTCATATTCTAATTTAGTTTCCACTATCTCAAAAATCTCATATTTACTCTTTTTAAATTTCACTCAATTATTGACTAGTTTTAAATTTTGAATCAGAGGTCTAGATTCATGAATATCTATCGATTATTAGATCTTTAGTTTCTGATTCCCAAAATTCTGATTGTGAATTTATAAACCAAGTGGCTCAATTTTAATTTTAATCGGATATAAATATGATTCTTTTTTGAGTAAATAATACTATAAATCAATCTCATTCATTATCTTCATTACTCTTGAGAACTAATTTTCCAGGTTTTACTGAGATCATTGTTCAGAAGAAGAATCGGCAGGGCATACATAAATATTTAGGACCATCTTTTATATTCTGTAAAATCAATGGCAGATACACTAGAAGAAAAAAACATAGTTTAGAGAATCAATTTCATCCACAGAAAAAGTCAACTGCGGACAATCAAAGTCAACTTCATACAGTTTAAGTCAATTATACAAGGAGGATTTACTTAATATTAATTAACTTCTATTTTCTTTGAATTTCATTTAAAGTTTTTGTTGTTTTTTGATAGTGAGTGTCTTTGAACTTAGGGATATTTCACTGTAAGTTGGCTCTGTTAAAGTCTTCCTTACTAGTGAGGGTAAGGGGTGGAATTTTAGTGAGTCAGTCCTAGACCAGTGGTGAGTTTAGGTGGGTTGACCAAATAGTCAATCCATGGTGCATTTATTCTAAACTGTGCAGGATCATGCAGGATCAGAGCAAGCAGACCTGCTTGAAGCATGCTTGGATTGGGGACATAGCTTGAGGACTTCAGAAAGGCAAGTCGGTTTGAAGGAAGTAGGGAGCGGCGAGTGGAGCTTTGGGAATCAGTCTTTGGGAGATGCGGCAAGTGGATACATACCAAAGGAGGTTGCTAACCAAGAGCATGAGTGGATTAGATAACAAGTTTATGTTGAATTGTGGCTTGATCAACCAATCCAAATAGGACTGACTTTTGGGGGACTGTCTCCTCTTGGGACTGGCACAAGGGTTTTGGATACCATGTCCAATATAAAACAATCTGGTGCACGAGTGGCGAGAGGAATTGAGTGAATAAACAATGAATACATAAAACAAACTAGATGACATAAAGAGATGGAAAAATAACTAATTCACCCCTCCATGTTATTTCAGCATCTAGTAGGTGTTCACAAATGCCTCATCGCCACCTGCATATAATTAAGAAATTTATTTGAACATGGTTGGTTGACCTGTGAACTAAACGGATTGCTTTTAAGCTATATGGTATACCTACAGGATTTCGTAAAAGTATTAGTATGATCAAGCTTGGAGGATTGGGTTAACACTAAGAAAATAGATAAGTGTGACAAGGTTTCCACAAAAGTGTTAGTGTCATTTGTCTCCTTTAGAGTGTTGCCTTTCAAGTTTTGGATTTTACCATAGATACTAAAGATCCCAGTGGCCTTTCGATGTGGACTTGTATGCTAGTAGTATCTCTCAGCTTATCATGTTAAGCTTTGTGAACATATGTGAAGTGATGCCAAAAGACATTAATAATATCATATGTTGGTTGTTTCAAATACATGATTTTGATCATATTTTTGGAGCAACAAAGCTCACACATATATCTTATCCCCAATATGCATCCAACACTTAATCATGACGGATCGTTGTTTTCATTTCTATGACCCCAATGCATCATATGTTGCCGCCAATTTTGTAACTTTGTCCATAATATCCTTCACCTTTAGTATCAATGTGCTTTCCACTATCAACATCACAACTAATAGGATAACCATTCTATAATATAAAGACTAAGTGATGTTGAGGTTTCTTGGGAGAAAGCTTGTCGGTTGATGGACGACGAGGGTCTAGGGATCAGATGCCTTCAGGATGTCCAAGACATACTTCAAAAGAAGCTCGTGTGGCGTATGAGTACCACAAACTCCCCGTTGGGGAGTTTTATCTCGGCCAAGTACAGCGAGTGGGCTCATAGAGAGTTGGACATTCGAGGCCCTCGTAGGTGGCAGGCTTGGCAGCACCACTGGCTAGAGATAGCCAATGTCACTCGTTGGCATGTTGGTCAGAGTGCAATTAGCCAACGAGCTTTTAGCCCGCCAGCCCCACTTTGCACCCCATCAACTGCGATTGATCGTGGCACAACAGCTCACGGGCAACACACGCCACCTTTGGGAACAGCATGGCCTCCCCTTAGACATGTTATCCCAGACCTGGAGTAATCTCATCGGGATCACTTACGACTGTCCTATTTTGGACACTTACCGTCGATGGGTTCTTCTCCTGCCAATCCTCTTGGAAGCATTTCCGCGAGAAATCCACCATGCCACACTGGGGTCGCCGCATCTGGCATTTGGCGATCATCACTTGAGTCTCCTTCTTCCTTTGGAAACTCATGCATCGTGGCCTCCCGACTGATGATCGGGTGACTCGTATCGGTTGCCCCCTCAGTTTGTGTTGCCAGTGTTATCCCGCATTTCCCCAGGCTGAGACTATGGAGCACCTCTTCTTCCATAGTGAGACAACCCTAGACTGTTGGCGCCAAATTACACATCATTTGCGTCCACTACTGCGTATCCCTTCTACTCTAACACCGTTAGAGTGTTTTGGCAAGATTTTTATCTCGCCAACACGCTCTAAGTGGAGCCAATTCCTTCACGTCACCATAGCTTACTTACTATGGGAGATTTGGAAAGGGCAAAATTCTTCTCATTTTGCAAGGACCCCTATGCGACCACTGGATATCATGCGACGAGTCCAGTAGTGGATATGACACACTCACAATCTTATACCGCCCCTCGCCCACAGCTCAGCTCTCACATGCAATTTTCTTCACACTTGGGGCATATCGGTGACCCTCACCCCCATTACCATTCGGCTACAGCTTGTCCATTGGCACCCACCGCCAATTTGCATCATTAAGTTGAATGTGATGGTGCGCCCAAAGGGAACCGGGGACTCGCAGGAGGGGGCAGTATCCTTCATGACCACACATGGAGTATTCTCTTCACCTTTTTGTCCTTTATGGTATCCAAACTAATTTAGCAGCCGAGGCTATGGCCATTCATTATGGTTTGCTCCTCTGCGATGCGCAAAACCTTCACCATGTCATCATAGAATCAGACTCATAGGTGTTAGTAAACATGCTCTGTGCAGGTACCTGCTCCCAGTGGCGGCTGCAGCAAGTATAGCAGGACATCAAACGGTACCGCCCTCGCTTGATTAGCATTCGACACCAATTGCACGAGGGCAACCAACTACGGATGCCCTTGCCAACCATGCGCTATGCACTCCAGCCCCTTCTATTCTTTACTCATCTTGGGAGGAACTCCCTCGGGCAGCTCGTGGTTGCCATCTCGTTGAGCTCCTTGGCTCTCCGGCTCTTTGCACGCATCGCACTCTGTCAAAGGATGGACCTTGCGATTGGCACATTGCATGGAGCACTAGAGGTAGGAGCGATCGCCCTCTCGCCTGACAGATGTCCCGCCACGCGCCTTAACGATGCCACATATTGATGGCAGGGAGAGCTCCACACACTCCATGCATCATCACTGTTGCCAGTGGACCCGGTGAGACGTCGACACGAGCCCCCTTCTTATAGCACCTGCCAGGTATCACTCATGTACCTTTTTCTTTTCCTGCACATGGCGTGAACGAGTAGGATACGAGTGTAATTGGGATATTTATGCTCGCTCCATGCCTAAAAAAACTGATAAACAATCCACTTCATATATAAAATCCCCCTAGGTGGCGTCTAGGGCACGACTGGAATGGTTTGCGGGCACAACCACAGGGTTGGACATACCCGACACCATGTATTTTGCCAAAAATAAAAAAATTAATGTTAAAATCACAAAAATGTTAAAATGAAAATACCAAAATGTTTTAAATATTTAACACTAAAATTCAATGGTAGACATCGCCACTAGATATAGTTTCAATCAGCATAGAAAATTTCAAGAGTGCACTTTATCCCCAGTGTTACAATAACTTTAAAAACGAAAATAATCTTAAAAAATTGTCAAAGAATAGTACGAATCTTCATGATTCCCATCATTTTTCCAAACATTGATGCATGCAACTTGGAAGCATATAACTTATAATCACAATCCCAAGAGGAAAATATTATGGTACAAAAAATTATTATCACTTGAAGCCATTCTGATTAGTTTCAATGGAAGAACGTGATCATATAGTCATCAAGTTATGATCTATTATAGTTTGCCCACTAGGCCCATTCGGCCCATCATGGAATTGTTCAACCCACATACCAATTCTTTCTCCACAACCTCTACTCTTTTATCTCCCTCTCTCTCTCTCTCTTCTCCTCCTTTATGTATAAACAAATGTGATCTTCCCTTCTTTCATCAATTATCGGCTTTCTTAGTCCCTTTGTTAACATGTTATCAAACCCTATGGTTTCTCCTCTTGCATGTGATACCTCTAGTGTGCCACCTCATTCCTCATTGTCCGCCCTCTTCCTCGGTAGTTTCTTACTTAATCCTCCTCCATAAATGATCCCCTATATGACAATCACTCTCCCAGAGCCCTTCCTATGCCGTGTAGTGTCGTCTCCCAGTCCCCCTCCCTAGGTCACCTCCCAATGCACTTGTGTGTCATCCCATTGCATCACACATGCTGCCTTTTGTGTCGCTACGCATCATATCCCCCGATGTTGTGTGTCCCACCTTTGGCACAACTCACTATGACTGGGGACATGCCCACTCCTTACATCATCTCGCCTCCTGCTAATTCTGATATATAGATCTAGTGGGCAACTCCTCAATGTCTCAAGCACTTCCTCTACCAGTTCTTCAACCTGCTATTAATCTTCATCCAATTGGGTCATCAACTCCATGACACCCCGTCACGACGAAACTCACTCAACCATCATATGTCTTCAATGGACACAGTTCTGTGTTGTAGGCCTCGAAATTTCAGGACTTCCCAACGTCCCTCAATCTAATCCACCATTTGTTAGATGCTTCTTTACTAATAAAAATGCCGATGTTTGCCTCTTCGTCTCAGCTTGACTTGAATATATGTACTTGGATGCTTTAGAGCAATGACCAGGCCATAATTGAGCCTCTCGCTTTGTATTTTTCCTGGTCTAAAACTTTGGACAACACAAGAAAACATCTACACTAAACGAACATGGTGGAGGTCTTTTAATTACTCTTGCATGCAAGCTAGGGGATTCATCACTTCAGGTCAATCTTGGACATTTTCAGGCCCTAATTTAAGATCTGGACATATATCAACAACCGACCCCTGGTCTTTACACCTCTGAGCACTATCGCTAGGAGTTCTTTGCAAGTGTCTATTTGAGTGGACTTCATCCATTGATGACCTCTCATATTTGAGACATGCATCTATCTAGCGATAGGGTACCTGATTTATCTAACAATTTTTGGTTGTTCTTCAACTGACTACAAGCACCTCACATGCTGGCTCAACCCTCCCTATCTGATCCTCAAGTGGATGATCTACACCTTCCTACTATCTTTCATAAAGATTTGTGTGGATGAACTAAACATCTCAACTCTTACTTTCTTTCATGCGACAACCTTTCTCATTCCTTTTGTACATTATCTCTTTGTATGGCATTTGATATGATTCCATGGCCATTTGTTGAGGCTAAACATGTACATTTGCAAAAGGAAACTATGGACTTGGAGGGGGATGGCTTGGTGTCTCGAGGAACCTGGACACTTGCATCTAATCCATATGATGCTACCATCATCACGTGTAAGTGAGTCTTCATACTAAAGTATAACCTAGATGGTCCATTGTATGACACAACACTCACTTGGTTCCTCATGGGTTCATTGAGGCCTATGGCATTGACTTCACCTAGACATGCTCTCGAGTGGTCTGACTAAATTCATTCACATGATCCTTTCTCTAGCGATGAATCAGGTATGGCCTATACATTAACTATATGTATCAAGTGCCTTTATCTTTTGTGATATTAAGGAGCAGGTTCCATGGATCAACCTCCAATTCATGTTGCTTATGGGAAGTCATCGAAGGTGTGTCTTTTGCAATGTGTCATTTATGGACTTAAAGTTCATGTATCAAGTTTGCTAAGCTAAGTGGTCTTTTGGCATAATTCAGATGATCACCATGTCTTGCAGATCCCATAGTGCTCTACTAAAGATGGAGTTGTAATCCTAGCTGTTTATGTGGATGACATTCTTGTAATTGAAAATGATGATGATATAATTCAAGCTACCAAAGCATATATGCAACATTATTTTAGTATACAAGATCTGGGAGCTTCCCCATACTCCATTGGCATTGAGTTCATTTATCAAGATGTCAAGCTTTCTCTCTCTTTTAGTGGAAGTATTTTCTTGATATGCTTTTAGAGATTGGGTTACTTAGGTGCAAGCTGGAGTTATCACTTATGGAGGCACGTATGTGCTTCTGTGATACACCATCTCTACTACAGTCGGATACTAGTCAATATAGACACAAGGGAAGCTGATCTACCTCTCTGTCACTTGCCCCAACATCGTGTACATGACTAGTGTCCTTAACCAGTTCATTTGGGAACCTTTACAAGTTCACTTGGTGGAATCTTTATGGGTTCTGATATGCATCAAACAAGCTGCAGGGAGGGATTATCTATATATGATAGGGTCATATTTAAATTAAAACCTACTCAAATGTATGATATGATGTAGATGAGGGCGATCACAAATCCACCACTAATTATTGCACAAAGGTGTGTGGCAACCTTGTGGTGTGGCACTCTTGGAACCAAAAGGTGGGAGCTTCTTCTAATGGTGAGTTTGGGTATCATACCATTGATGAGATAGAGCGAGAGATGGAGAGGCATGCAATATCCTACTCCCGTGGCCATTTAATGTGATGATATTGTCGCCATCTCATTTTTGGGAATCCAAAATTGCATGAGCAGAAAAAGCACTTTGAGATTGACTGCCATTACATCCAGGATAAAGTATTGTTAGGTGTTATCTCTACTCTCCACATTGTCTCATCTCATCAGCATGTGGACGTCCTCACAAAGAGCCTCACAAGGATTTCGTACGATGCGACGTGCACCAAGCTGAACATGTTTGCCTTATATGCTCCAGCTTGAGAGGTAGAGTTAGAATGGAACCAAAAGGCTGATCCGGCCCATCATGGATTTATTGAACCCATGTCCCTATTATTCCTCCACTACCGCCAAGATCTCTACTCGTTTATCTCCCTCCCTCTGTTCTTCTCCTTTCTATATAACCACAGATAATCTTCATTTTTTTACATAAATTCCAGGGTTTCTTTTTTCCTTTTCAACATGATCAAAATTAAGCATCTAATTACGATAAAAATCAAAATTTGGTGTGCGATCAAAAGCACGTTGATCAATAGGTGATCGACCTACTAGCAGTGTGATATTATAATCTGATCAGGCAGTGATCAGATTTTGGATACCCAACGGCTACAATTGTACTGATTTTCCATCATTCGTCATCATTATCCGATTGTGGATACCGGATAACAACCATGGAAATCCCAACATCGTACATAGTTTGTACAAAACATTTAACCATTTTCATCATCATTATGGGATCAGTTGCAGCATACCATGCACGAATCCTCATGGAAGAAGAGGCCTGTATAGCTATGGCAAGGAAGAGGTTCACAATTTGAGGGACATGTCAAAATTTCTGTATAAAATGGTTCATAACTGCATATCAAACAATTTGATGGCAGAAATAGGATAGCTGGAGGTACACATATGTGGGACCCCCCTTTTGAAGCAACGAATCAGGAGCCTTAGAAATATAATGTCGGTCCAGCCGCCTGTTATCGACGAGTATTAAAACCAAGCTGGAGAGCTGAAGAACAGACAGTTCTTCCCCTTCGTCGGAGAAACCCTAGATAAGAAAGGTATTCCGATCCGCCATGGGCCTTTGTTCATCCTGGGGTTGGGAGACGCGTAGGATTTAGTGATGTAATCTTTGCTCGTTTGCAGGTCTTGGTAGATAGATTGGTAGTTCCCAACTTTCCAATGGAGCCTGCGGCAGGGGAGCGAAATGATGTCGCCATCGCGGAAGATTACGAGTACGAGGAGGTAGTGGAAGAGGTCGAAGAGGAGGTAGAGGAGGAGGAGGAGGTAGAAGAGGAGGTAGAAGAGGAGGTAGAAGATGAAGTAGAAGAGGAGGTGGGCGTTCGAGATGGAGGGTCTCAGGACCTGGGTGTAGATAAAGTAGATAGTGGAGGCCAGGAGATTAAACAGTCGGTTAGCGGTTCATCTTCCGAAGGGTTAGTAGTTCGGGTCATAGGTTCTCACTTAGAAATTGTAGTTTTTTTGATGTGTTAGTGCGCGTTTGTGTTAGTTCTGTTTCGATTTTTGGGTACCCTCCTAGAATGTCCATAGACATCCGCGGGCAGGGCAAATAGTAATCTGACTGTTTCTTGTTTGTTAGAAAAATCTTCGTCGGCGGCCTTGCATGGGAGACCTCGGAAGGTAAGCTCATTGTTTCGTTTCTGAAACATTTCTAGATTGATTTTTCTCTTGTGCTTTCCTCGTGGGAAACTTAATTGAATACTGTTATTCCACCGTTCTATAATTTCCCAATAGCAAGCATCTTTCAAAAAAAATTGCCCACTGTCAAACAGAAGCGTCATCTATTGTTTGGAAAAATTTGCGCCTTTCAATCGAAAAAGTTATGCGCCTTTGTATAGAACTAATTGTGCCCCTTTGTATCGAGCAACTGGTGGCTGGCGCTTATCGAGACTAATGTTATCTTGAATCGATTTTCTCAATACCTTGATCATGACAGGACATCTTAGATCGGTTTAATTACGAAATCCTAGGATTGATCGTTACGGGTACGGCAGTAGTAAACAGAAAGCGGTTTAATCGTTATTTCATATGTCCTTTTTGTGTACTTGATAATTTTCTGTGATCTTACTGCAGAGTGCCTCATATTGCTTATTAAGCAATTTCTATGACCGTAGTAGTTAATCGGAACTACTTCCTTCTGTAGTTCACGATCCTAATCACATCGGATCAGAACATAAGTTTGAGGATTCAGAATTGTCCAACGTTGGATTTTTCGTGAAATTGGTTGCGATTATGAAGTGGTGTCTCACCTGTTTAAACGCACCTAGCAGGAAACCCAGGATTAATCAAATACCTGGGCCATATTTTTGGTCCAGTTTTCCTAAGTCATTTTTCACCTCGTTGGTTACTTTCCCTGGAGTTGAATTACTAACTATACCATTTTTATTCTATCAAAATTTTAATTTCTTCAGATCGGCCCTGAATCCCGATTCAGATCATTGGTATGATGTAAATATCCGGCCTTTGAAAATATTACTTCTACCTGTGCCATCTCTTGGATTGTAGGTACTCTTGGAGGTTTAAGTATTACCAGGCCATGCCCAGATGTAGAAATCGTTCACCTTTTCTAAAACGGTTTGCCAGAAATTGACCTAATCGATAAAATCCATATTACACAGCAATGTTTTTGCCCCTCAATTCAATATAATTATTAAATGGCATCATTTTTTTGATAAGGTAAGGTCATATCTTTGGAACATTTGGTTATGTATCTTAAAACGGCCGGTCCTTCTTTCTCCAGTCGATGAGATTGAGACGTTGAAAAATGTTCTTCTTTCTTCCTCCAACGTCGAAAATGGTGGAGTCTCTGTGTACGCAATCATTGGATTTTCTCTTCAAAACATTAATCACTGTTTACCTTAGCATTTTTTGACATCAGTTCTAGTCCTGCTATTTGAGTTCATGGACAAAGACTCTTCTTGAAATGAATTTCTAAATTATGGCCCTCAAGCAATTTCGGCATTTAGAAGGTTGTTGCTCGTGTGTTCCTTTCAGTCGTGAACTCAACTTTCGTGGACCTCTGTCTGTTTCTCCTCTCTATTTTGTCTATGGAATTTTTTTATCTTTCCCTGATTGAAATCAATCTGAGTTTTTCCCTGAAACAGAGACATTTTCGGAGCATTTCAAGAATTATGGCGAGATCACAGATTCCGTAATCATGAAGGAGAAGGCAACAGGAAGACCTCGAGGTTTCGGATTTGTCACCTTCGCCAACCCGTCGGTTGTCGAGAAGGTTCTGGAAGATGACCACGTCATTGATGGGAGAGTGGTGCGCGCCCCCGTCCACTTTACTTTTTCTTATAAGTTCATATACATGATCTTATATTCAGAGGGACTTAATTTTCTTCTTCTTCTTCTTCTTCATGTTCCAGGTGGAAGTGAAACGAACCGTGCCCAGGGAGACCATGGCGACAAAAGGTGGCTCAAGGACGAGGAAGATTTTTGTCGGTGGGCTGCCCACCTCGTTGACCGAAGGTCAGCACCCGAGGTTCTTCCCTCTCCACTTTCGTAGACTCCGTTCAAACTTTCTCACGATAAATATCAAATACCTCTTGCAGATGAGTTTAAAGAGTACTTCAGTGCATACGGCACCGTGGTTGAGCAACAGATAATGCTGGATCACAAGACCGGCCGTTCTCGCGGCTTCGGCTTCGTCACCTTTGACAATGAGGATTCTGTGGATGATGTCATGTCCCAGGGCAAGATGCACTCCATCGGAGGCAAACAGGTTCGTTTATCTGTGACCAATACATGCCGCCTATCTCGTTTTGTTGTTTTGCTCTTCATTTGAGTCTGATTTTCTATGGAAAGGTGGAGATTAAGAAGGCTGAGCCGAGGAAAGGCGGCGAGGATGGTCGGGTCGGGTTTGGATACGGCTTCAGTAGTGGCTACGGCGGTGGATATGGTGGCGGGTATGGTCACCGGGCGGGCGGCGGCTACGGGGGGCGGATGTCTGCATCCATGGGAGGTGGCTATGGGAGAGGAGGCTACCGTGGCGGCTATGGTGGCGGCGGAGGTGGTTATGGTAGTGGCGGTGGTGGTTATGGTGGTGGTGGGTACGGGTTTGGGCTGGGCTATGGGCCTGGATATAGCGGGCCCATGTATGGTGCTGGCGCTGGTGGGTATGGTGGCTATGGTTATGGTGTTTCCCCTGGCTTCGGAGGCGGGGGTGGCGGCGGTGGTTACGGAGCTGGTGGCGGCGGGGGTGGTCGATACGGCCGATACCACCCTTACGGGCGATGATTTTTGTCAGAAGCCGAAGGAAGGAGAAGTTTTTTCCTTGTGTTAGTTCTTACAAAACCATTTTGCCTTTGGCCTTTGCGCTGCTGACCATTGACATCCCGTAAGAGATGGCTGCAAATGAATCCCTCTGTGCTTCTTACCCGTATACATTCATCGGGCAAAAAAATGCCAAGTCAAAAGTAAGTAGCACGAGTGCCAGACAGATAGACGCCGCCGAGTTCCGATCAGTTCAGTTGATCTTCAAAATGGACTTCACCATCTCGTAGAAGAGATAGCTCAGCGCCGCCGACGGCAGCACCTGCACAACATGAATGCCAACCATTAGGATAATGATCATGATGATGATGATGATGACGACTATAAATATGAGGATGATTATGATGATGATGAAGATGATGGTGATGATGATGAAGATGATGGTGATGATGATCATGGTGACGATGTTGAAGGTGAAAATGATGTTGAAGGGGCCGATGATAGTGATGATGATCATGATGATGAAGATGATGATGATCATGGTGATGGTGATCATAGTGATGGTGATGAAGATAATGATGATCATGGTGATGGTGATGAAGATGATGATGATCATGGTGTTGAAGGTGATGTTGATGAAGATGATGATGATGATGATCATGGTTATGAAGATGATGATGATCATGGCGATGGTGATGAAGATGATGATGATCATGGTTATGAAGATGATGATCATGGTGATGGTGATGATGATGATGATCATACTGATGATGATGATGATGATCATGATGATGGTGATGATGATGATCATGGTGGCGGTGATGATGATAATGATGATCATGGTGATGATGTTGGAGCGGATGATGATGGTGATGATGAAGAAGGAGATGATGATGGTGATGATGTTGAAGTAGATGATTAAGCAGGACGGGATGATGATTTCGCTGATGATGACGAAGGTGATGGTAATGAAGACGAAGGTGATGACGAAGGTGATGATGATGATGATGGTGATGGAGATGGGACCTGGAGGGCGCTGGGGATAATCCCAGCGAAGAGGGAGGCGACGCCGTCGCGCTCAACGAGGCGGACAAAGGCGGAGGCCATGCCGAGTCCCGCGTTCTGCTGCAGCTGCAGCTGCCGGCGGAGCACCTCCAGCGGGTACGTGACCGTCTCCGCGCAGGCGCCGGCCACGGCGCCGTAGATCAGCGTCTTCGCGACGCCGAGCTCCACGGCGGCGCCGCCCCCCTCCCGCCCTCTCCGCCGCCGCCTCGCCATCTCCATAGCCTTGAGCATATCGTACACCGCGTAGAATATCGCGCTCGACGGCCCCATGCTGATCAGCGCCGGCGCCAGCCCCTTGTACAGCGACCCGAACCCCTCCTTGCGCACCATGTGGAAGAAGCAGCCCTCCACCCCGCCCAGCGCCTCCCCGCCCGGCGCCATCAGCCGAGTCCGGATCGTGTCCAGCGGCAGGCAGACGATCGTCGCGGCCACGCCGGAGATCCCCCCCGCGACCAGTCTATCGTGGTTGGTGATCTCCTTCTTCCCCGGCGAGTGCAGCAGGCAGTCGCAGTACATGTCGTAGCACACGAAGCTGATGGACTTGAAGGGGATCATCCTCACCAGGTTCAGCACGTTACCCTTCCAGAACCCTCGCGCCCCCTCCGCCTCCCAGATCCACCGCACCGTCCCCGTCAATGTCTGCCCCGGCCCCCGTATAATGCACTCCAGCTTCACCCTCTCCAATGGCGCCACGCAGGTCCTGCCAATTCCCCCCAATTCAACCCCCAATTCAACCCCAACCCCAACCCTAACCCTAACCCTAGTTTCAGCGCAGAGGAGTGCCGTACCTGGAGATCATGGTGGAGACGGCGCCGGCGAGGAGGAATTTGGGCATATCCGTCCAGGTGCTCCGTCGCGGGGGTTTGTCTTTCTCCTTGTCCTTGGTCTCGGGAGGGAGGATGGCGGAGCTCAGGCGGGAGGAGGCGAAGAAGGCAGGCCGGAATAGGCCGCCGGGGAGGAAGGTCTCGGCGGCGGGGGCGCCGCCGCCGCCGCCGGCGAGGCTGGGGAAGTACTTCTCGAGCTCCGTCATGGCGCGACGGCGGAGGCGGAGATCGGGGGCGAGCGCGGCGCTCTCGAGTGGCCGATGCTCGCGCGCGAGATGAGTGGCGCAAAACGTGCCCTCCCCGCTGGCTTTTGTCCCCGTCAATCTCGCTCATTCGCTGTCCCTCTCGATTCCCCATTTCTTTATTCCTCTCCCGAGTTAAAAAAAAAATCTCCGAGAATCAATCCTTTTCCGATTACTGATTTTCTACTGATTGCTTTGACTGCTCAGTCGGATCGAGATCCGGGGAACCAGATCTTTTGCAGGGAATGCGAGAGATGTTGATACGGGAGTTTTGAATTCGTTGAATGAATCAAGAACAGGGGGGCGGAGGATTTTTTCTTGTTCCTTTTTTTTTACAGATCTTGACGAGGAATGCTAGAAGTACCATTTCCAGATCTTGATCCTGAGCTCGACCTTGCAGGACGAGTGAGGGGGGGAGGATTGGCGGCTCTTGGCGACGGCGACGGCGGGGCAGTTCACTCGGATCCGAACTCGCTTCGTCTTCGCTCCGCCGATCGCGATCCCGGCCTTGGTCTCCAGCCGGATCTCGACCTCGACGCCGCTCTTCTTCCTCAGATCCGATCTCAAGCTCGCCACCGTCGTCTTCAAGACGGTCGTGTTGCCGGATTGCTGAAAAAACGGAGGAAACTCGCCGTCCCCGATCTTCTCTTCCCGGTCGAAGGCGGAGACGGAGATCGAGTCGAAATCGAAGGCGAGCTTCTTGTTCGTGTTCTTCGCGGCCATGGCGAGGCTCAAGCTTGAGTTGAGATTGGCGAAGGAGAGGGACGAGACGGAGAACGCGGGCTGGCGAGGGCGGAATATGAGGTAGAACGCGCCGCCGGCGATCGCCGCGAGGAGGATCAAAGCGAGGAGGAAGAGCGTAAGCCAGCAGCAGCAGCGGCCGAGCCCGCAGCGGCGCCGCCGCTTCCTCGGCGGCGCTCGGTAGGTCGGCCGCGCAGATCCGTAGCCCGGCGGCGGCTTTCTCGCCGGAAACGCCGCCGCCGCGCCGTTCCCTCCGCCGTGCTTCGCCGGCGGGTAGCTCGCTTCCGCCATTACTTCACTCTGAGAGAGAGTGACAGAGAAAGAAAGAGATATGAACAGATTAGATTTGCGCCAGAGCGAGGAAGAAGAAGAAGACCTTGGAAATCGGACGGCTGTGGATGAATCTGAAATGCGGGACCACGAGATTGACGGTAGAGATGCGTTGTGGATGACAGTGTATGTACTTGCTGCCTGCGTCGCCAGTCTCCACTCTCAGTCTCTGACTGGAGGCAGTGCCCCGTAGGGCCCAGTGGATAGAAAGCCCATTATAATTTGTATTAGTCGCTGTGTTTAATGAGGTTTGTTAAGAGACATGAAGAGAAGCAAGTCAATTTCATGAGTTATCGGGCTAGTTACTCATGAATGCAGAGGAGAAGAGAGAGAGAGAGAGAGAGAGAGAGAGAGAGAGAGAGAGAGAGAGAGAGAGAGGAGTAATAAAGTGTGACAAGGAGAGAGAGAGAGAGAAAGAGTAAAAAATAGAGAGACATCGAGCGAGTTAGATCAGGGAGAGAGAGAAAGAAAGCAAGAGGGGGGGGAGAGAGAGAGAGCACACATTAGATAGTGAGAGAAAATGGTGTTGATGGAAAACTAAACAGATGGATGGATGGATGATAGTATTGACTAATTAGGCAAATAGAGGCAAAGAGAGGCAGAGAGAGAGAGAGCAGGAGAGAAGAGAGAGAGAAATCAAGAGAGAGAGAGCAGGAGAGAAGAGAGAGAAAGCAAGATAGGAGAGACAGAGAGAGAGCAGTAGAGACATCGAGAGAAATAGAGAGAGAGGGAAGAAGAAAGAGTGAGAGAGAGGAGAGTATTGCTGGGATAGAATCCCTGCTGCCAATCCTTGGCAGCACAGGTCCTGGTGGGAGAGAACAAGAGAGAAGAAGGATAAAACCATAAAAGAAGAAACCCTCAGTTGTAGAAAAATAGATGCCAAAAGTGTTCCTTTTAACATGGAACATAGAGAGGGAGATGAAAAGCTATTTTGAGCTGACATGATGCACATTAACTTTACCCTCTTCAATGTACCCCGCGAACGCTTTGAACTCCCAGCTTCACACGCAGCTCCCTGAACTTCAGCCGTCTGAGAGCTTTTGTGAATATGTAAGTCAGCTGATCTTCTGAGCTGACATGACATGATGCACATTAACTTTACCCTCTTCAATGTACTCCCAGATAAAATGAAACCTTGTGTTGATGTGCTTTGACCGACTATGGTAGACGGGATTCTTGCCAAGGGAAGTGGAATATTTGTTGTCAACCGTCAGTCTCACAGGTTTCAGACTTTCTCCTTTCAATTTTGCAATCAACCTTGCAAACCAAATTTGATGTAACACGTCGTTGGCAGGATCGGTTGGCACATGTTACAACACAGGACCTAGGAAAAACCATGCACAAGACGGTAGGGTTGCGTTATAGAAAATACTCTTGACAAGTGGGTAAGGCAACTAATGATCCAGAAAACACGATTCACTAAATTTTCGAGGGGAGAGAATATCACAGTTAAATTCTCAACGACCCATGAAATTATCTATAACACTGATAACACCCTAAATTTGGTCTTTATTTCAAGCAATTTAGCACAATTTTATGCATTTAACGAGATTAAATTGGGGTTGTTATCATATATTTACATGTAATTAATGTTTCCAAGTGAGTTCTAATTTTTCCCTAATTTTCTGTTAATTATATGACTTTATGAAATTTATTTAAGCTTGGAATAATTCTGTTTAAATGAAAATGGCAGGTTTAAAACTTAAATTTGATGTTAATTAATGTGGAGATGAATTACTAAAATTTCTGGAATTTTCTAGGATTTTATTGGATTTTTTTGGGGATTTATTCGAGGAAGAAATGATTTTTTAATTAGGAAAAGGATATATTTATAATAAAATATGCGTTTTAGATCAATTTCTAAAGTGGGGGGGGGCTTTTCTTAATTTTTTTTTTCAATTATGCCCTTAAAAATAGCTCTCAGTCGTGTGTGCAGGCGTAAAAATATTATTTGAATAGTTACAGAGTTTTATTACAATTAAGCAGCAGTTTTTAATGGTTTTTATCAGAAAAAGGAGGAGAGAGAAAACAAAAAGGATATATACATAAATATTTTTAGGACGACGTCCTTTTGCATGCGCACATTTAATGAGGGACTTTTCTGCAAACTTCTAGGGAATTCTCTCTCCCGCGCAGTGCATACACAGCGCATGCACAATTGATGGCGTGGTTATTTCTGATTGCGAAACGCCAGTCCAAGCGCACACATACGTGCAAAGCGCTTTGTACAATGTTTATTTTTTAATATTTTTCTCTTTATTTTGATTTCAGGAAAGGGGCAGGTGGCGCAACAAGAATGAACCCGCCACTTGAAGTTCAAATTCATCAGCCAATGAGAAAACGCCATGACCTTGCGTGTAAAAGAAAATTTAAATTAAATAAATGAAAATTGATCCAACGGCTATGAGTGGTCAATTTTTATTTATTAATAACTTTTGATCCTGAAGTCTGATTAGATGATCTTTTTTTATGGATTTTCTTGTCTTGACCTCCTCTTTCTATCTGTATGCTTGGATCATTTAGATCAAGCTTACATTGATAGATAAAAATTAATTACTGATTAGGGGTAAAATGGTAATTTTTACCATTTAACCTAAGTATAAAAGCCAAATTTTGAGAAGAGGGGGTCATTCTGGATGGTGCTCTATCACAGCTTCAAGATAGAGAGGAGCTCCAGCTTGGATCAACCTATTTGGTACCTTTTTTCTTCTCTGTATTTGAACTTTTAGTGTATTTTGGATGATTTTTTAGTTAAATTTCTTCGTCGTTCTTATTTATCTTGGTCTGAACTTCTAAATCACTAGGCTTGAGCGAAATGTATAAGTCCGTACTGAGATTGAGAGGAGAGATTGAGAGATTTACCTAGCTATTCCAAGTGCACATTAAAAAAACTATAAAAAACTTCAATTTCTAGGAGATTAAATTTCCCTTCTTATTATCTAATAGTGTAGTTATTCTGAATTATCAAACCTACAAAACAAACCAAACCAAATCAAAATTTCCCTCTCAACCTCTCTAATTGACTACTTTGATCCTTGCAATTGGATCAAATAATTCAATTTTGAGCCCATATTTCTTTTATTCCTCTCATCTCTTCTGCACCCCTTTCTAAATTCATCATCTAATTAGGGTAGTTTGATCTTCATTGAAGATCAAGATAACTCTAATTAGGCTCAAATTATTCAATCAGATCATCAATTGGAGTCCTTACTAGCTTCCCTTGGACAATACCCTTTACTTATAACTACACATATTAACTAGGGTTTTGAAGTTAACTCATCACTAATTACCCCAAAATCTGAATTATCAGAGTTTGATCTGCTCATCTAACTGACTAACTTTTATGCCCAAGTAAGAGTTGAGCAATCCCAAGTCGCTCATCTCGGACATGTCCATTATCTCCCCCTTGAACACCTGAACGTGACAGCTCTCTGGCCCGGGCACGATCAAATCATCAACGTATACTCCCATGAGCAAGTGCACATCAACTGGAATCTTCATCTAGACTACGTGCTCCTAGACATTCCTGGTAAAACCAATGGAAATAAGAAAGTTATCCAACTTGGTATACCATGCTCGCGGTGCTTGTCTTAGGCCATACCAGGCCTTCTTCAGCTTGAGAACCATATGTTCTTTGCCCCTCTTTATGAATGATAATCCCAAATTTTGGTGTTTTAAATAATGATTTTTATTTGAGATTATTCAACAAATAAATTACCTCACTAACCTAGGGTAAGTAAGGGTCGAACCACAAGGAGTAGGTATTTCAGTTTAATTTCTATTTCAATTCAATCAATAATTATTTTAAGATAGATTTAAGATTTCAAGTTTTGAAATAAGAGTAAAGATTTAACTATCTTAAATTTGATTTTTTTTATTTAAGATTTAATAATTCAATGTTTAAATTCAAATCTCATATAGATCTGGACTTAGTCCAAGTCCAGATCTCTCTGAGACACGGCTATGTGCAGCGCGTGGCTGTGCAGCGGCGCACGACTGTGCAGCGGCGCGCGGCTGGGCGCTGCGGTTGTGCAGCAGCACGCGGCTGTGCACGATTTGTGCGCTGGTTGTGTGCGATAGCGCACAACTGCACACAGGGTGTGCGACAGCGGCTGCGGTCGCGCGCAGCTTGTGCGCAGGTTGTGTGCGACATCGCACAACTACGCACAGCGTAGCCGTGCACTCACACACAGAGATGAATAAAAGAGAAACAAGTTTAAGAAAGATTGTAAACAGATCTAGTTGGATAAGTTAGAAATCTGATTTTTCTAACCCAACTTAATCTGTCTCAAGGGTGATTTAACCACTGTATTCTAAGAAATCACACGTACCTTTGTGTCACGCTCCTTCACGGCTAGGGAGTGTTCCTCTTCCTTAGAATCTTCTCAGCTTGCTTCTTCACTCAACTCAATTTCTCATCAACAATAGAGGGTCTACAGAATTTCGAACCAAACAACACTTCCACTTCTCAAAACGAAAATTCTAGACAACTTAAACATTGTTTTTGAGAAAGTATTTATAGGATTTCTTCTCTCTAAACTGCTTGGATCATTTGAATGATCCAGCTTGATTCATGATCGCCATTTGACTTGGTTCATGTTGATGCATAACCGCCATTTGACTTTGTCCATTTTGATCTATAACTGATATTTGACTTGTTCCAGGCACCCTCCTTGATCCATAACTGATATTTGACTTGGTCCAGGCGCCTTCCTTGATCCATGTGCATTATCTCCAACTAAGTATCTGTACTTATTTAAACAAAGATGAGATCTAATCCACTTGATTCATAGAATCAAGTGGAGTTAGTCAAAAGAAACATATATTGAATAGAAATACATTAAAAAAACTCATCATTATATATGCTTAAATGATGACAAAATTATATTTATCAATGAACCCCTCGGGTTACTTCACGTACACTTCTTCATTTATCTCTCCATTGAGAAAAGCTTACTTGACATCAAGATGATGCAAGTCTTGTCCTCCTTGTGTCAATTCTCGCCACTGGTGCAAATGCCTCCTCGAAGTCAACTCCAAGCTTCTAGATGTAGCCCTTCACAACCAGTCTGGCCTTGTGTCTCACCAGTTCTCCTTGTGAGTTCTTCCTGAGCTTGAAAACCCACTTAAGGCCAATTGTCTTGCAGCCTTTTGGTGGATTCACCAGCTCCCATGTCCGGTTCTTCTCAATGGAGTCCATCTCCTCCTTCATGGCACGTCTCCAAACGTCCTCTTTGGAAGCTTATAGGAGATTTCTTGGCTCCCCCTCTATCACCAAACACTCTTCTTGGTCAAGATATACTTGCTCGATGTCTTCATATACTCATCGTAAACCTCTGAACCCTTGGGCGAGCTCTCTTCAATAGTGAGAAGAGGATTTCCTTCCCATGGTTCAGGGCTCACTTCATGCGGATGTGATGCAACATCAGCTTCCTCCACCTGTATCTCTTCCACCTGACTATCACAATCGTTAGTTAACATTGGAAAATCATGAGAGAGCGGGGTACCTTGGTTCTTCTTCACTTCAGGGACATCCCAGTCCCACTTGGCATCTTCTTAAAAGATGATGTATATGCTCACATGCAGCTTTCTACTGACAGGGTCATAACAACAATATGCTTTAGACCCAATTTCATAACCGACAAAGACCATAGGCTTGCTTCGGTCATCCAAATCACTCAAGTGCCCTCCTAGCACTTTCACATGAGCTAGACATCAAAAAACTCTAAGTTGTACAACCTTAGGCTTTGACACTGTCCAAGTTTCACATGGTGGAGCTCCTTCTAGGCTTCTAGAGGGAGCACTGTTCATGAGGTACATGGTAGTGCTCACTGTCTCTCCTCATAGCTCCTTGGGTACGCTTCCCCCCTTCAACATAGATCACAGCATGGACATAATTGTCTGATCCCTTCTCTCAACGACACCATTATGCTGCAAAGAATATGTTAGCATAAACTGTCTCTTTATACCATGCTTATCACAATAAGCTGAAAACTCTGTTAAAGCAAACTCTCCTCCTCGATTAGTCCTGAGAACTTTGACCTTCACATTCTTATCGCCTTCTACGATCTCCTTAAACTTTGTGAAAGCGCAAAGAGCTTCAAACTTCGTCTTCAGCAAGGCAACACAAGTGAGATGACTAAAATATTAACAATTAACATAAAATAAGAATTACCACCCATGTCGACTCAGTGATTGGACCACAGAAGTCAACGTGCAGCAACTCAAGTGGTGTCTTCGCTCTATTTGTTGATGAAGATGGAAATGGAGCTTTCGAATGCTTGCCTGCTATGCAACTTTGATATAACTGGTCTGGAGACGGGAGAGAGGGTAATCCTTTGACCATCTCTTGATCAGCCAACAACTTCGATGCTTGGTGGTTGAGATGCCCACAGCGCTCACGCCATACTCGAGCAGAATCATCAACCGAAACCAAACACCCTTTGATAGTGTTTAACTTGAACATATATAAATGACCATTCATCTTTGTTACACGAGCCAACAGTCTCCCCTACTGATCGTATATGATCAAATGTTCATGCTCCATCATAGTCTTGCAGCCTTGTTCGTTAAGCTGCCAAATATTCAAAATGTTAGAGCACAATTTAGGAATAAAGAGAACGTTACTTAGTGTCATTTATCCTCTACACTGATACTCAAATATGCTTCATCTACCTTGAACATTCACCTTCGACCCGTCTCCAAACCAAACACTGCCGAGGCCACTGTCCCTGTGCACCAGTGTCCTCGTTTTGATCATATTCAGCATCATCTACATCCACGATGATACCATCCATCCCCATGACCACCATCCTCATCGTCAACTATAATGATCTGCCCTGTTAAGAACATTCGGTCCATGGCCGTTGTTCCCTTGCCGACGGTCATCATCCCCCTTGTCGATGGTTGTCATCTCCTTTGACGACTATCCTCATTTTTTTCTTTGACAGTCCTCAACCCTGTCATCAATGGTGGTTGTTCCAGTGGTCAACAATAATTATACCTATCATAAAAAATATCATTCCCACCATCAGCATTTATTGTACACATCTCAACAATCATCCAAAGTCATCCACAACCATCATGCACATCTCGGCAATTATCCAAAGTCGTCCAAAGCTGTTGTCTCCATTGTCTACAGTTGGTGTTGTGGGCCATAGTCCCTAATGTCCACAGTCATCCTCCATGATTCTCGTCCCACTGTCCAGAGTCGTGCATGGTCGTCATCACCACTATTAAAATCCGTCGTCTCCATTGTCCATTCTCATCATCCCCATCTTCTATAGTTATCATCCACTTTAGTTGTCCCCATCTTCCACGGTAATCATCCCCACATACAAATGTCATTGTCCACGTCATAGAACACAATCATGCTCCTTGTCTTCATCTAAAAAGGTCTTCACCTATTTATTTTTTTTAAATTTTTTTTCAATGTTGTGTGGTCCAAAATGTCATCAGGGATCTTTTGTCATCCATTCCATTATTTTTGTCATTACTTGTTTGTCATGTCTACCATATGACTGATGACTTAAGATTGAAATAATATCACACAGTCATCTTTCCATTGCTTCCGGTGATGATGTATGATGAACTTGGGCAGATTGGATGATAGTAGGTCATCCATCCAATGATCGAATCGACACCCGTTTGAAGACCTACTTATGACCAGTTAACCATATGTCAAGGCAGGGTATGTTGAGGCTGATTGGGCCATGCCTACTTCTCTTCTAGCCCACATCATATTGTTGTATTGAATTATCATCTTGAAAAATACTGGCGCTATAGTGGGATGATTTTTTGGGCATGTGACAAGGAAATTACAGTGATGTTATTTATTTACTATATCTAAAATCAAGTATAACTCTGTCTGCCTTTAGAACTTGACCAATTCAACCTTCTTGATTTTTAATAGTGGCAATCATGCCAGAGTTGATACAGAAGACCTTATCAGCATTGGCTAGATTTTTAACATAGGCAACATAATATACTTTTCAAATTGCTCTATAGTTCTACTTGTACATAAGGTGAGGGTTATAAATAAGGTATCCGATACCAAAGTAAATTAAATAGATGCCAACTCCATGGCTCATGGGTACTCATTTTTATCTCAACACTAGTGATCTTCCCTTTCTTATTCTTTTATGACAACTTATACTTTTTTGCTTGTTTGGTTTCCCAAAATTTTCAAATCCATCTCTCTCCAATGTTCCTTTTCACTAATCATCCTGCTCCATATCTCTCACTAAATAATGTTTCCTTAGTTTCCAAAGTATGAAAAATGGACAAAAAATGGACCATCCCTACTGATATCCATTGTCAAACCTTCTGATATCTGATATCAAAGAAAAACAAGTATTTCAAAATGTGATATTGGATTTTGGGATAGATTTCATAATGCTTGTGACAACACATTTTAGATTTTGAATCAAATATGATTTTTCATGAATATTTCCTGAGTTCTTCATGAAGATATGAGTTTTATGTATCAAAAAATATTTATTTGAATCTTTGGACTATATCTTATTTTATATGAACTAGCTAATGATTTTTGAGGGTCAATTGTCAGCTATGCCAGTTGGCGTCATCAGAATCGTGGACTAGAGATGAATCATTGTTTTCTGACATGCATAGATAATTAATCATTGTCAAATATTCCCATCATGATGTCAGAAATCGTGATGCCATAATAACCAATGATTAATAATTGTTATCTCTTTTTTTAATTACAGGTAGTGATGTGGCCCATTCATTTTAGACACAATTTTATGTGCAATAAATGCTTCTCATGGGCCAATGACAACACATTTAATTAATTGTTCTTAGCCTTGCTTTATTAGTTTGATGTGTGAGCAATGACAGCATCGACCCCACATGTGATATGAGACATGGTGCCATGTGTATATGTGGCACTGATGTGTGATGCAGGATGATGTCAAGGATGTCATCCGTGCAGATATCGAGACAAAGCTCTGATACCAATTTGATGCCGGAGATCATCCAGTCGGTACAGAGGATGATGGCTCGGTACCTAGATAGAGATGGCAGACGTCAACGGTGTCGTCGTCAGATGGATAAAACCCTAAATGGGGTAAATGTAACTACGATGCGATGTGAGTGCATCCTACGTATCATACGTGCAGGCTCTGACTCGAGGGAGATGCCGAGCTCCGTGCTCCGAAGGGGTCATCAGGTGATGGCGATAGTGGCTCTCGAGCGTGGTCGGAGGGATGAAGACGTCTACGACTGAACAGAATCAATCCGTAGGGCTCACAAGTAACAAACGGACTCATTCGTACCGGTAAGACTCTCACTTGCATTCGTAGTTTTCTCTCAATTATTTCCTCCCTCACCTACCTAGCCCAAGCGCGGTGGAGTCAAGAAAAAAGTACACTGCAAAAGGTAAAATAACAAGCGACGAAGAGAGGAGGTACCTCCTTGGCGGGTGGCTCGTCGTGCAGGTGGTTTGTTGATACAACGACCGGAGCAGGTGCGGTAGAGAGGAGCTGAAGAGCGTCGGCGTCTCAACGGGCAAAATGGCGCAGGAGCAGTTGGAGGGGAGGGAGCGAGGGTGAGCAGTGGGACAGCGCGACGCGAATCGCCTATCAAACTTGGCGGGCTCAACTTGGGAGGCAAGGTCTACGCGGATGGAGCCAACCGGCACTTGCACACGCACGCTAGGCAGTCACACTGACAACGAGCGCTCATGAAGGCAGCCACAAGGCTCGGTAAGGGCAGTCCATGGACCCGAGCAGGGTGTTGGAAGGAGAAGCCAAAAGCCAGTAGTCGCGCACGCACACTGGATTTCCTGCAGCATGGATTTGGGTCATCCTTGTGCGCTGGATTGGCGGCTTCTAGATAGCAGACCGTAGAATTCCAGGTCTCTGTCGATAGCCCAGAATTGGCGCGGGTCGGACTGACCAAGCGCCGCACCCTCAAGGAGAATGTGTACTCCCTTAAGGGAATGCAAGCAACGCCCAAAGATGGTGGGAAATGACCCCATCGGCGCAGTTATATCGAGAATTTCCTGACACGACATCGCCATTAAGGGGAGCACCGGGAAATTGCGCTACCCATCCGGATTGATCATCTCCGTGCAGTGATCGCTTCACCTGGAAGGGATGTGGTGGGATCTCTTAACCCTCATTGACTAGTCCTGTTTTTGCCGCTCACCCGTGGTAAATTTGACCTCCATGATTGCACTCGCAGAAGATGAACTGCGACGATCATGGCGTCATGTTTGTAGATGGTCGCTTTATCTGGGTGGCGAATTGGTCCGCAAGTGGATGCAGAGAAAGGAAGGAGAGGATTGAAATCGATGATCCATCCTGTTATCTGGTCACTTCTTCTCCCATTCCATAGCTTCGCCCTCCCTCTCCTCCCCTCTATTTCTTTCTCTCAAAGAGGGTGAGACCAGAACAGAACGAAAAAAATTCAACTTAGTATTCTTCCTGGTCTGAGTTCATTAGGGCTCCCACTCTTCCCTTAAGTAGGGGAATTAATGGGCCCCTAATGGGTTTGTAAAGGGGGGGGGGGAGGATGAAGTCCATTAAGGGGGCCCTTATATAATGAGCCCCTCCATTACAAAAATAAAGGGGAAAACATACATAAAAAGAGAAAGGGGGAACAAGGGAGGGGAGTCCAAAATGACTAAGGACCCCCTCCCACATGACGATGAAAAATACGAAATTCAACTAACGAAGACGAGGGAAACCAACCTACGATAAAATGAGCTCGATTCACCCGGGCTATCGACAATGGCAGTGGCCACTTGGATGACTCCTTCGACGGGTCACGATGGCGTGCGCCATCAATGTGTCTATAATCTATTGGTATTTAATGAAAAGCACTTTGATGTGGTGCGTGCTAATACGTCGCCACATCACAAGTATATTTTCTCATTTCTTTATTATTTATCATATACCATCATTCTTTCCTTTTTTTTCATTTTCCTGCAGTGACACCTGGCAAAAACAAAGTCGTTTATAGATGATGAAGTGGGAGAATCTGAGTTATTCATTGCATTTAATGTTAGCCAAGGGCAAAAGCCCTAAAAGTGATGTGGCAGTGGTGATGAGTACAATGAGAGAGAAGATTTGGTTTAAATCAATGCCTTGGAGTTGTCCAACTTTAGGGCTTGATATCCAACATTCTAGAAGGTTGATTGAGAAATTTTGAGTGAAACTTTTCATGGTTGGGTCTATAAATTGAGCCCTATATCTTTGTAAAAAACATATGCTTACTTGATTCCTCCTAAAGAGGCTGTTTGAGAGAGAGTGATGTTTTTAAATAACCATCAATGCTTCTTGGTGCCTTGTGGGTTTGAAGAATATCAAAGGAAAAGTGGGAAAACTGATCTGCATCAGGAAATAGCCTTAATCATGGTGGAACATAAGGATCTATGTTTAGTCTTTGCCTTACATTAGTAATTCTTCAACACCCCCCCTAATTAGAGCTTTATCATTTCATCATATCCATTCCAATCTATCATCATCATCACACATCTTGTATCTCATACCTTTCAATCCATTTGCTCTATTTTCCATATAAATCTTAAACCATAAATCACTAATTTCCTCACCTTTCCTTCTTACTCATCTTCTACATCCACCATCTTCTGTTTATATCCTCGTTTATCTTACTCTCTCAAATCCATTCATCCAATTCACACCATCTAACTTTTCCTCTTATTGGCCATCATATTCTGATTCAGAAATTAATACCACCATCTCTCATCTCTCCCTCATTATCGCATCACTACCTCCTACCCTATATGTCTTCCTTCACATCCTACCTGAAATCACTATCTAGAGATAGTTAAAACTTCAAAATCCGTTCCATGTTGAGATGATCCATACTCATCCACTATCTATAATAATTACATGATTATCAGTTTATAAATTTATTCGTCAATCTCAAAATCAACAATGACCTAATTTTAACCCTAAACTTGGGTTTATTTGCCAACATGTATTGGATTTTGTGAAATGTGTCTCTATCATGGTGTTAGGCCCCTAACTAGGCAGTATCCCTGCCCAAAGGCCTCCGTCCTTATTGGGACGGCGTGTTTGCATGTTGACTCATGATACTTAATGACTGAGTCATATTTAGTGCAATGTCGCAGCACACTAAGGATGATGATGCCCAACCTTGATCTTTTAAGCCATCGCCCCTGTAATGGTAACACATTATAGATGGTGCGCGTGGTCGTCGGGGCACTACACGGCATATCAGGGTGACCTGCATACGCTGGAGCGCACGGGCTGGCAGGAGGGTGCGCATGCGAGACGTGGAGGTTGGGGGCAGTGCCATGATGCATCACAAGGAGCTGTGTGGGGTGGCGTGTGGGAGACATCTCGCCAGGAGATGAAGGCATTGGCACACAGTGAGCGTCGAGATGTCTAGGGGCATGTGGTGCCCCCGTGGGTAGCACTAGGCGTGCGACGCCCAGCCTGAGGCACCGAGCACGGTGGCGCCCGAGCAGACAGAACGAAATGTGTCAGCACATGTGCTGTGACATGTGTGATCGCCCAAGGCTGGGGTGGCGTGTGTGATCGCCCAGCCCATGGGCGCGCGGCGCCCAATCCGGGGATCACTTTTAGTGGTGGTGCCGGCGGGGGCATGCACGGGGCTACGATCCTCAAGGTGTGGAGGCACCCTTACAAGCGCGCGATGCTTCGTCTCGTTACTTTGGTATGAATTCTGATCTTCCCCATGTAACGTTTATGACGACTATGTAACCCTTTGATGATATCAATGTAATGACCCTATTCCTCGACTGGGCTGCATTCCCACCCTTTTCTCTAACCCCTTCTATGCGATATTAAGCTATTGCAAAAGACTTCCGCTGTATGAGATCAAGGCTGCTCAGTATCCTAGTCCAAGCACTGAGGCCGACACGTGCTAGATTTGAACAATTGTCCAAGCTCAGAATTTGATCGCGTGACGCATGGTGATAGTAGTGGATATGAGTACCTGATATCAGATATCATATCTCACATTTCTGATTATGATATCTAAATAATGGGAAGTAGCAGATGATTGAGGCAAATCCCATATTTACAATTTAAGTAAAAAATGAATTCTATTGAAAAATTATATGTAAAAGTCTCATATGAGTATGTTTAGAGCGAGATAGATACAATTAGCTTAGGTGGCCAAGGAATAACCTAAGGGGGGGGGGGTGAATTAGGTTGTCTATTTATATTATATTTTTATTTTTATTTGGCCTAGGATTTTTCTACCTAAGAAATGAGGTAGCCAAAATGAGAGACAGTTATTTTTTAGACAGCTTAGGCTAATCCTTAATGTTGTTTGGGAGTATCCGTCAGGAGGTGATGATGTGCCTTAACTGAATTGTGTGAATGTGCCCCAAGCAAATCACTTGGAAATAGGGCTGAACAAGGATACTAAGAAAAAATAAAAAGTTGATGAAGCTTTGTCGTCCTCAACCCTCAAAGGCTTCCACGGAATGACATTGCTTGATCTACTTTAACTTGGCCCCGAAAGCCTTAACTTGAGTGATCACAAAGATCTGGCAATAACAATATATTTATGAATAAGGTATTCCCCTCAACAACACTTAATATTGATGGCTACTTAAAATAATATTCAGGACAAGAACCAATTTTAAGTATTTCAACGAATACTTTTATGTCAAATTTTTATTAATTCATAGATAAAGATTTGTAAATGTAATTATGACCTCCCTTTAGTGATACCTTCTTGTTTGTGGTTGTTCTTTCTTCAGCCCTCTTCTCCTCTGCATTTTTCTTTGGATGAAAATCTTGATTTGCGTTTGACCTTTGATGCTTAAAAATTAAATCTGTTTCAATCCTTCACCAAATCCAATGATTTGATGTGGAACAGTTTTGTAACGCAATTTCACACAACTATTATCTCACACAAAGTGTTTGAAAATAAATCAGGTAAATCTTCAAAGATAAACCTTTCAATGTCCTTAGTTAACCGCTCGATTCCTCTGTGTCCAACTTTATAACCCTGTAACTCTTTACAAACTCAGCCAAATGATATGATTAAAATTTCTTTAATTTTGCATGGATGTTAGAAACAATACATATATCTTGAATGAAATATCAAAATCAGTATAAAAATATGCTAAAAATTATTAACTTATCACAAGGTCAAGGATGTGCGAAGTTCGGATCCCAGCCTTCTTTTCTTTGAATCTTGAAATACCCAGCACCAAAAACCACAATTTCAAGTTCTATGGACTTGGATTGATGTTACAACAAATGATCTCTTCAAATAGTGCTCAAAAACTGCTTGAAAATTCCTCAAGGAAATGAGAGATCTCTCTAGCTTTTGGATTGCGATTTTCAAAGGGCAAGGAGAAGGGGGTTTGAAATTAGGGCCCCAGACTGTATATATGGCCTTAGAAATCTGAAAGGGGATAATGATAATCTGCCAAAAGTCCAACAGTCTCCTGCGTTGATTATGGTAAAGCAGTATAAAATAATAATCATTTTAATTTCAATTTTTTATATTTATAATTTTTCCATCAGTTCAAAAAACCTTTCAAGAGTTAAGAGCAAAAACTAGCTGTTGTGGCAACAATTTGAGTTTTAAAATAATGTTAAAATTTTAGGTATGTTTACCACAACATTTAAATAAAGATATCACCATTGGATAATAATTTCTTCATATAATTCATTTTCATTAAATCATCAGTGAATTCAGCCTTAAATACTCAAGGGTAATAATTAGGATTTTGGATAAGTTATTCAACGAATCAAATGAAGACAAATTCACATAAATAGTTGAACAATGTTAAAAACTATGTTTATCTTCATGTCATAAAAAATACAAGTCATAAATACATAATTTGACTTGTTCAGCGTGTTGTCAAACTAAGTAGCCTTTTAATATATCTAAGGCTCCTATTTTATCTTCACATACAATCTGTCAACTACTTGACTAAGGGCCTATTGTGCTTTGATCAAAACCCATATTGAGGCATGCATCACCTTGAACATTCATCAAAACACACATTAGAGCATTGTGCTAAAAATGCCCTTAAAGCTTAATCTTCAGACACAATCGGAATACATACCTTGACTGATGATGGGTTGCTAGTATTGTTATTGTATTTGACACCCTTTAACATACACTGGCCATATCCATCAGCGGAAATATCAGGAGCACATACAATTTTGAATCCGAATATTGATGACATATACCATTTTATCCTGTTAAATGGAAGGATTACATAGTGTTAGTTTGATAATAATATCAGAGACCTCTTTCATCTAGCAGATGATGATAAAGATTAAAAATACGATAAACGATTTGATAACTGATAAATTGAAGAAATAAAAGCTAGAAGACGGTACTAATGACAATTCCATTAGGGAACCATTCCCCTTGGTTCCCCCGACATTAATTTTGTATTAGGTAAGATTTGCATTTAAGTTAAATTAGTAGATCAATAAAAATTATAATAAATATTATTATACTTATACAAGAAGCACTATACTCCTGACATTAACTTGAAATTTAAACTCTTGATTTGGAACCTACTATCCCTTCATGATATATATTTGTGTAAAACCATTGGAAACACAAATATTTTTGGTATTTGATTAAATTAAAAACGTTTTTCAAAATTAACTGATATTGTTAATCTACATATGCAATATACAATACAGGAAATTAAAGAGTTCTGCAATAATTGAAATACCAAACAAACTTCTGGTGACAGATTAATGTTTGACATAAACATCAATCTAAGAGACTTAACTGAATTCAGAATGTTAAGGTAAAGATGGTAAGTAAATACAACGATCACAATCGGGTGCAGTTTAAGGCCGCATAGTGCTTCCTTCCAAAATCCATCCATTGTCACTGCAGTATACTTAGGATGATGGGGACAGTCCTCAAAAGAGGCTGCAGGTAGGTGGCCTAACATTGGACAAGGTCGATCATTTATAGGGAGGAGTAGCTGCTCCTAAAGGTATGCTCACTCCATTTGTTGTAGTACATATCATGGCTAACCTGAATGTGTGGCTGGGTTGGCGGTTCAATTGGAGCTAGGTGAAGGCTTGCAAGGATTCTCTATGTACAATCATGAATAATTTCTATATGATCTCCTAATAATGGAAGAACATTAGATATGGAGACAAAGTAAATTGATTTTGTCTTGTCTCATCTTTAGATTCAAAATCCCATAAATGGATACTTGAGCCTTCTAGTTTCTTAGTTATTCACTATAGTAGTTGCACACTCCAACGTGATATGTGTTGGGGTTGGGCTTATGCCTCCTTGAGTGGTGACATAATAACATCAACATTATGAGGTGGGGATTTGGATTATCCACAATGTAATATATGGTACCTGTTAGATTTGACATTCTGTTTTTTATGTAAGATTTCTTTAGGAAGTCAAAAATCATAAGTCATAACATTTTTTGTTTTAAAAAGAGTAAGAAATATTCTAGAATAATGCAATCAATAAGATATAATGTTTTGAGGTGTCCTAGGGATAACTGAAATTCCCAATGGGAAATGTTTCTATGCTTTGAACAATTAGTAAATTACCTTAACCTATTAAATTTATTTGGTAGAAAGAACTTGAATAACTTCATTTTTTGTTGAAGGAGTCTATATTAGGAAGATTATGTTATTCACAACCCTAGAAATTTTCAGATCCTTGTTGGGTCTGCTAACCCAAAGTGATTTAGAAAGATTCTTCTTTATCAATGGTGATCAGTCATAACATCCTTAACTTTGCATCTTTTTTTACCAGATCCTCATTGTGTGTTGCGTTTCGTGATCGTTGAGCCTGAATGACTTTACTTCAGTTCCATCGTAACCTATCACTTTGCTCCTAAAAGCTTCATCTTAGACCTGGACATTTATTAAGACATCCAATTGGCTCAACTTTTCATAGTGCCTACTACCAGCCTTTCTCCTTGGTGGGTCTTGGTTTTAGTGTCATTTTAGTTGGTGGTGGGTGGGGAAGAAAGAAATAATACACATAATGAGATGAAAACGAAAGGAACTTATCATATCTGGATATATTGAAGCAAAATAAAACCTTAGATTGACATCTTCATATACCATTTTACAGTAATAATAGATAGAGTCAATATCACATGTGAAGAGTTGTTTCTTTCTTGTGGGCGCTTCTATTCATCAGAACAAACTACATATGAGTGATATCTAAATCCTACAAGATAGTCACCTATTACATGTCTCTCAAACCCAATGGTTACAAAGTAATAGAACTTGAAAACAACCTTGTCTTATCGAGATGCTCCACCTATTGAGAGAGCAATGATGTTGCCGCTAATGATAAGTTAAAAACATTTTTTTCCCTCCAAGTAGTTGCTCCATTACAAAGCAATACAGTTCTCATTAGTCATATTTGACTCCAGCACACACAAAAGTATTTATGCCATAGAATCCCCATCAAGCTAAACATAAAGCTTGCGAAGGGTAAGGATATGCCCACGATATGTCCGATGAGCATTGATCCAGTGACTGGTTATACTCAATAGGTCACTAACACTCTCCGTTGTCCATACCTTTCTTGTGAACTATACACACTCAACATCTATTAGTGTAGGTATGATATCCACCTTCCTTTGAAACAACTTAGTCGTCCACAGCTTAATGACCCATACACTAAGAGAGACCACCTCAGTTTCCATGTCATATCATGACATCTCCTTCCTCGCATTGATATCAGCCTAACACCATGGCAACTAGTGCCACAAAAGTTGACTCATGAATATCTTTGTGTTTGACCCTTCAAGGGTCACCTTACACCAAAGACACCTGATGTTCCATCATCTACAAGGTCCTCTATATGGCGCTATTACTTGTGCTTCTTGTCAACGCATCATGTTCTTTAGGATGGTCAAATCTGAAGTGGTGTCAGAAGATGCTTGTACAACCATCTGATGGTCGCTTCAGTTGGATGACCTTGGTTAAAATCTGGGAGTTAAGGGTCTAGGTTATTGATACTAAGTATCACTAACCTAGGTCGATTGAGGACTTCCTTTGATTAAACAAGAAATTTATATTCCTCTCTGAAAGGGGAGTGAGGGTCAAACCACAAAGTGCACTAGACCAAATATAAGTGGATTCAAGCTAAAAATAGCTGTGTAATAATTTTATGAATTTATATACAAGTTTATTTTGATTAAATGGAGTGTAAACGATATTGAATTATGACTTTCTCCATTTAAATGATTTTTAATGAGTGTAAAAAAATTCATGTAAGTTCAGAATACATTTTAGTAAATTTTAGGTATTATGATCAATTTTCACCTGATTTAATTTGTCAGAATCAAATTGGCAAGAAATTCAGAAGAAAATGAATTTTGAATTGTTCTGATTGAACAAATCTTGGTCAAAAATTTATTTCGACAGGATTTGCAAGATTCTATTTCACTACACACTTGTGGGATCTGCTGTTGTGAAAGGAACTGGATGTGTTCTTGGGCCAAGAACACCCAATTCCCACAGGGCAGGTGGTCTAGAGGGAGAAGAAACCCCTAATCTTGATTTCTACCATAAGAAATCAAGATTATTTGAGAATAAAAAGGGTAGAGAAAGAAACAATTGGCTTACCTGGATGGTAGGCCTCTCCTTCCATCTCCACAAGCTCTAGACGCTTCTCTCTTCTTGGATCCCATGGCAGCTCCAATGTATAGAGAGAGAGAGAGAGCAAAGGTAACCGTTGGGAGAGGGAATAGAGAGAAAAGGATATCTCTCTCCCACCTAGGCCTTGTCAGCTCACCTTCCACTTAGCCCTCACTAGCTCTCAGAACTCTAGATAGAGATAGCAAGAAAAGAATCTTATCACTATTTCATTAAAATTCCAAAAAAAATTCAGGATGTCTTTTAAAATGGAGTCTAAAGCATTTATAGGCATGCCTTAGATAATGGATCAATTTGATGGGTAAGATTTGGCCCAAGCCTATGATGGATATTATGTGCCCATCAAGCCAATCACACTACCATGTTTATTTAAGTTTGTTGAATAAAATATTTACATTCATTATCATTCCGTGTGATGTTTATAATGAAGTCCACGAATAAGTGCAAGGACTTAGTGAATTATGATGAGATCATAACACAATGATCACTAGTCTTTAAACATGTATTCTAAATATTCCTATTCGATGGATAGTCGAGATGGACATTGAATTATCCGAATAGAATATCACTAACTAATCCTACTAATACAATAATTATAGTTGATCCTACGGCTATTAGTGTCGCGACACTAAGGACAGATAGTGGGTGCTCTTTGGAGAAATAGTTCACTGAATTGATCCGTACGAATCCTCAAATGGTATTATACCTAAGCGTCAATCAGATTGATTCAAGTCATGATTGTGTAAGTGATCCACTGACCTGAGACACTAAGGACATCTCATGAGTAGACAACTACATTTTGATAATGACCTACTATCCTCTAATCATGGGATTCAAATAAGTTATAGATCGGATGTAGTAAGAAGCTTACGCAGATGATTGAGTGGTCAAGACGGGATCATCCACCCTTGGTATAAGAGGAGATTAACTCGAGGAAGATGATGCATAAAAATCCATAGCCAGGGTTGTGAGGATATTGGAGAAGGCGTTCTCCAATGATCCCCGTTACGCATAAGCACTAATTGAATGACAGATTAGGGTTTGACGATAAACCATACCCTAAGTCGTTTGAGAGTCGCGAGGGAATGATGGATTATACATATACAGTACCCGATGACGGTAAAGGTTCCATGAGAGAGTTTGAGACTACTTCGTATCTTCTAGAGCACGAGGTGTAGCTTGGCACCCCATGGGCTGGATACTTAACCTATCGATTGGGCTAAATCAATCCTGATTTAATTAATCTGTATGTTGATATCGTTAATTAATAAGGTTGGTGAATAAATGTTATTGGGCCACTAAAGTCATTAACTAGAATGATACATGGGCCTCAAGGGTCACACGCACAAGGTCGTAAGGGCATTGGTGGATATATTTTACTTTGTAGGGTTTTTGAGAAAAACCTTAAGTGAAATATAAAGAGGGAAAGGGATCTCATTTGAAGCATCCATGCAAGCCTGATTTGAGAGCTCTCCCTTCCTAGATTCTCTTCTCCACTCATCCAAGGAGAGTGTCTTCATAGTGAGAAGATCTTCTAGATTTCCAAGAAGAGTTGAAGATGAAGATGTGGAGATCCAAGCGCCGAGTGATCGTGTGGATACTTCTAGAGGCCGCATGGGTGAATGGCTTCATAATGATCTCGGAGTGGCAAAGTCAAGGATGGAATGAACTCCCCAAAAGGTACATTTAATGTTTTATTTTAAAGATTGATTATGAATCGATTGACACGCTTCCGCATGCATGGAAACATGTTTTTCCATTGATGAACCAAGGCACCAAACCCAACAGCCTACATGCCCATTTGTGCCCCTTCCAGAAGATCTGAATTGTTTTAAAGGGTATCGTGGAGTTCCTTCTTGGGTCTCCTATCAAGAGGTAGACCCATTAACCCAATGAGATCCCCTTTGGCTTTATAAAGAGTCCCTTAGTCCTTTCATATTAATTTTCCTCGTCCTGGAAAAGGTCCCAAATTCTTCAAAGAAGAGGTTAAATTTAGCCCACTTGGATGAGTATGACTGTCATCAATTCTGGTGAAAATGGCTATTGGTACCCATTTTTAAGCAATAGAGGGGGAGAGAGTAATGTAGATTTTGCCATCGCTAGTGCTGATAGAGATAGAGGCGGATACACACTAATGAGTGATAGAGTTGGAGGTGGCATATGTGATGGTGAAAAGCTAGGCTATTGGCCATGGTAATCTAGGAAAAAGGAAGAAGATGTGAGTAAGAAAAAATATGAAGGTCACACTAACCTCATGATCGTGTGTCAAACATGCCAAGTGGTACTTTCTCTGGACGAGTCTTTATCTGTACATCACTCCATCTATCATTTGATATTGAAATATAAGAACAAATCCAAATGAGATTTTGAATGAAAAATGATTCCATTAATCATATTTAGAAAAAAGGGTCTCTTTTTCTAAGGAAGGAGGTCTATTTTTAGACCAAAGATGGTCAATGTAAATATAAATGTAAAGATAAAAAATTCAGCTCAAAACTCCGTGTGGATTGTTACATATGTTCATTTGACGTTAGAAGAATCTTAGTCATCCAATTTTCTATCTCCACTGATTTTTCTCTCTTCTCCAACTTTCTCTCTCTTCCATGATCCTTATGGTGGATTGCCAGCATGATAAAATATTTTTGGTCAACTAGAAAATAAATTTAGTTAAACTAGAAAAACTAAAAAAATCCCTAATATTTGTCACTCTTTTCTTTAAGAGTTAAATGTTAAAAATCCATAAAAATACAAATAAATCAGAAAAAATCATAATGAAATTATAAAAATATAATTAAGACCTAAAATATTTGAATAAATTCAAATGAAATTTTTCCGACTCATGAATTTGAATGGCACAAATTCCATAAAACATCACAAAATCTTGAAAAATCAGAGTTAACTATAAAATATTATAAATCACTAAAAATATTATAATAAATCAAAATGTATATTTTCTAAGTCCTGAATTATTTTATTCATGAATTTGATGTCAAAAATTCCATAAAACATCAGGAACTAGGAAAAAACAGAACATTATTCTAAAAACATAATAAAGCCGTGGAAATATTTACATGAATTTATATATTTTTTATTTAAAAAATATTTTATTTATTAAATTAATCTGACTAAATTTTGTTAAAATAACATAAGATATAGAAAAATCCTAACCTCACCCTCAAAAAGAAATAAATCACTTTGAAGACTTCATAACATCCACTAATGATTATTTCAATGAATGTAAACACGTGAAACACACAAAATTAATTAAAATTAACATGTTTTTTTATTGTCAATCCTTAACAATTGTAATCATTTTTGCATCAGGAACTGTTGGCTCATTCATGCAGCTCCAACACGTCACATGTATGGTCATTTGGTCATTCATGGTGTGTTAATTCCTGTTCAATTTGGGGTAAAGCACTCTCAGCTTTTGAATAACCTAGTAGGGTGGGAATTAGATTCTAGATGTAATAACATACACTTACGAAAGATGTGGAAAATGCATGAAAAAATTTACCAATTATCTTTCTTATTACAAGTAGAAAGTCCAAATTAACAAGTAGTTATGATTAAGAAAATAAAGCAAATTATTTTTGAAGTAGGCGCTCATTCTAAAATAAAGCCTGTTTCTGCAACGTTACCACGAATGATGTCAAAAAACTTATCAGATGGTTTCAACATCGTCGACCAAATTGATAAAAGTCCATTCTTGGGATATAAGTCCAACAAGTGCCATGTAAATGAAACAGTCGTGAATTCTTTTCACGAAAAAGTAATCAATTTCTCTTAATAATAGTGATGCACAAATGTTAGATACCAGAAACAAACAAGCAAATTGATTTTTCAATGAAAAGAACATGAGCAAAGGTTTCGAAAGAAACCTCAATGTAGACACGATCATGATGAAATAAAAATATATATTTGGCTTAGGACATATCACAGGTACCAGTTGATTTTCATCATTCCAATTGATTTTTCAATGAAAAGAACATGAGCAAAGGTTTCGAAAGAAACCTCGATGTAGACATGATCATCATGGACTAAAAATATATATTTGGCTTAGGACAATATCACAGGTACCAGTTGACTTTCATCATGCCAATTGATTTTTCAATCAAAAGAACATGAGCAAAGGTTTCGAAATAAATTTCGATGTAGACATGATCATAATGGAATAAAAATATATATTTGGCTTAGGACAATAACACTCATACCAGTTAATTTTCTTTAATCCAATTGGTTTTTCAATGAAAATAACAAAAGAAAAGGTTTCGAAAGAAAACTCGATGTAGACACAATCATAATGGAATAAAAATATATATTTGGCTTAGGAAAGTATCACAGGTACCAGTTGATTTTTCAGTGCCTAAGACCAAATGTTGTGTTTCATTTGACATGAAAAATAAAAGAAAGCCAAACCCCAGGATTTTCTTCTAGAAAATAAAAGCATATATATATATAAATTCATTTTTGCAAAATATGAAAAGTGAAATTTAAGATTAGTGTAAATAAATTAAGTTTCCATAACTAACTGAAACAAAAAATAATTTACAGCAAGTTTACTATCTATGACTGAAACAAAAATTCTCTAATATAGAATAGTAATGAAGAAAAGGTATCAATTTAGGAATGATTCAAAATACATTAAATTTATTTACAGGAGATCATAAAAATTTCCACACCGACATCACAATTCACTGGAACTAAGAAATGTAGGCATACCAATAAAAAAATTAGGATTTCCGAAAGGTCTTGAAAGCTGAAGAGTAAAATAACACATTCCCCAAAAGTTAGACCTCCATCGTTGTCACTGTGACAGCTCTGTCTCACCGTCCATCTCATCAGCCGGTCTGTGTCAGGTAAGACCAGACTTAGCCTTAAGCATTTTAAATGCCTATTGACCCAATATGCATGTAAAGTGAGTATTGAGCCAGTACAATGCAAAAAATCTTTATACGCTCAATACACATATACATTTCTATTATAGGAATATACATGTAATAACACATTCTAAATTTTGGGTACAATATTGCATATCAAAACATGAAATTCAGTAAAATCACTGAATGGCAACGGGATAACAGGCCCGTTACAGATAACAAACACATAAGTGTCCACCTATTATTAATAACAGTTTTAGTTCCAACTTTGTTTGTTATCTGAGATTCCATAATACACTATCCGTTATGAGATATTGATAACAGATATTGAATATCAATTATGGAATCTCAGTGAACAAAAAAAATTGGAATCAAACCCTAAACGATATTGTTATCAGGAATCCAGTTTCGTATCATTATTTTGACAACAAGCATCCTACATTACATACCTTCTCTCTTTCTATTTTCTCTATGGTCAATGAATGCATTGACCAAGCAAAGTACAAAATCCTAATTTAATAAAACTATACATCCAATCCTGAAGGTGCAGGCGGCTGCCAATCTTGGGACGGATATTGGAACTGTGGCTACTGATACCATATGTTGGGATCTGAAAGTCTGATTATAATTCTGATAGAGATCGCGTTTTCCCAGCCAGAACAATGGGCAAACAGTTACACAACATATCAATACCAATCGACCTGTAAAACAATCTGGAACAACTGTAATACCAACAAGGAACCCATAATCTTTTGATAACAAGATATTTTGACGGTATTTAGGATTCATGAAAATTCCTAGAGTAATTCAGAGTCTTGTGTATAAAAATCTGAGTTAGTATTTTATAGTTATTTGGATTCAAAATTACGGATACGCAAGATATTTATTTGTGGTCGGTATTCACTTTTGACTTCCCTATCCCCAACAAACACGCTGTCATAAATTTCCCACGTAATATAGAAGTGGACCGGAAGACTGGGCCCCAAGTATTTGGCACTGTTCTATCCATTTATCTGAATAATGGCCGTCATGAGTCAACCATATCGCGAAATAGTCCAAGATCGCTATCAAATGGGATCTAACCTCTATATGGAGGCTGTAGAACCGGTGGGAATTCCGGATTTTTATATTTATCTTTAATTTATTCATTTTTGTGGATGAGAATTCCGTTCGGAAAACCCTTATCTAAGTTTTAATTTATTTATAGAGTGGGTTGAAGACGGTACTTTCCTTCATCAATTCGCCGTCTAGATTCATCTTTCCTTTCCTCATTTATTATTGGATGGACCATGGTCCTCAGTCGGCTACCAACTTGGAATATTTTCCGAGACAGCGTCAAAGATACCACTATCTATCTATCTATCTATCTATCTATCTATCTATCTATCTATCTATCTATCTATCTATCTATCTATCTATCTATCTATCTATCTATCGATCTATCTATCTATCTTTCTATCAATCTATATATCTACCTATTTTATCGATCTATTTATCTATTAGATCTGGTCATTACCAGCGATCTAGCTAGCGTGATCAAGTTGCAACTCGACCGGTTTTTTCGGTGTTCAAATAGGACCTAAGTCCAACGTACGGTATGGTCTACCAGCGTGCCGACGCACATAACATACGAACATGACTAACACCTGCCGGTAAGAAGATATTTCGCGCGCCCCGCCGTGACCGAAATGGCACGAACAGCGTAGAACTGTCGTCGCATGTTTTAAGTTTCAAACCATATGATAGAAGAATAATGGCCAAAAAAGGAAGACCCGTCTCACCAGTCAGTCTGGGGATAGACGCTAAAAGCCGTGATCAACCGGCACGCGATTCTCATGCGCTCTCCTTCATCCAGCCCACGACTATCTTTCAATTCTCACGTTATTTAAGGGGACAACCGCAGACAATTCTCTGATACGGCGGTGCAGTTTGCTCAGCGTCCATGGTGAACAAGTGTTTCTTCCTAGTTCTTTGCGTTTCTTCTATGCTAGCGGTCTCGTGGGGAGCGAAGGTTCGGCACTATGAATGGGAAGTGGGCTATCTCTTTTGGAAGCCTGACTGCATCGAGAAGGTGATGATCGGCATTAATGGCCAGTTCCCGGGGCCTACCATCCGCGCGAAGGCCGGCGATACCATCGTTGTGGAGGTCAAGAATTCTCTGCACACCGAAGGCGTCGTCATCCATTGGCATGGAATCCAACAAGTATTTCTGTCTGTTCATCTCTCTCTCTTCTTTCTCTGTTGTTATGGGTCACTAAGAGTACTCGCCTGTAACAGCGGGGAACGCCGTGGGCGGACGGAACAGCGGCCATCTCGCAGTGCGCCATCAACCCCGAAGAGAGCTTCGTTTACAGGTTCAAGGTCGACAAGGTGGGTGGGTCTCGTTGAGTTTTCGGTCTTTGATTCGCGGCCAAGTACGTCTCTCATTTGCTGGTTCTTCAGGCCGGGACGTTTTTCTACCACGGCCACTTTGGGATGCAGCGAGCCGCCGGTCTTTACGGTGCACTCATTGTCGACGTCGCCGATGGCGAGAAAGAGCCCTTCAGCTACGACGGCGAGTTCAACCTCCTTCTCAGCGACTGGTACCATCAGGACATCAGTACCCAGTCCGTAGGCCTCTCCTCCAAGCCCTTTCGCTGGATCGGCGAGCCCCAGGTTACAGGCCTTGCCCAAATTCCCCTCTTTTTTTCCAAAGAAACGAAGATTTTGTATGAAACAGAACTTCGAATCCATTACAAAACCGATGATTTATAGACTCTTTGTATAACGGTAAAATTATTTAAAATGCTTTCCCATGTAATTCGCTAGTTAACATTTAAACAGGATGTTTTACCCACCACTGGTCTTTCTTTCCTTGTTCTACTCAGACGCTGCTCATCAACGGAAGAGGGCACTACGGCTGCTCGCTGGCGGCGCATGCCCTCGACGGTGTTTCAGAATGCAACATCACAAGCGATCAATGCGCCCCCTTGACGCTTCTAGTGCTCCCCAACAAGACCTACCGACTAAGGATAGCCAGCACCACATCCCTGGCCTCCTTAAACTTGGCCATCTCCGTAAGAAAAACTCGCCTTCCCCTTGTTAAAATCTGCTCTACAAACTTATTATAACAAGAGCGCTACTTTCCTTCTCAGAATCACAAGATGGTCGTCGTAGAGGCGGACGGCAACTACGTGGAGCCCTTCGAGGTGGATAACATGTACATCTACTCCGGCGACAGCTACTCGGTGCTGCTGACCACGAATCGGAACCGTTCATCCAACTACTGGATCTCCACCAGCGTGATCGGACGGCTGCCCAAAACAGCGCCGGCGCTCGCCGTTCTCAATTATCGCATCAACCCTCCGACCCGATACCCAAACTCCAAGCCACCCGTTTCCCCTGCATGGAACGACTTCGCTCGCAGCCAAGCCTTCACTTCAAAAATCCTCGCCCGCCGTGGAACGGCGACGCCGCCACCGACCGCCGGCAGACGTATCAAGCTTCTCAACACGCAGAACATGCTCAACGGTTACATAAAATGGTCCATCAACAACGTCTCCTTAACCCTACCGTCGACCCCTTATCTAGCCTCTATCAAGCACCGCCTTTCCGGCGCCTTCGACGCGGCGGCGCCGCCTGAGACGTTCCCGGAAAGCTACAACGTTATGATCCCCCCACAAAACCCTAACACCACCCGCAGCAGCGGCGTGTACGCGCTGCAGTTCAACGTTACCGTCGACGTGATACTGCAGAACGCGAACGCGCTCGCGGTGAACGTCAGCGAGGTCCACCCTTGGCATCTCCACGGCCATGATTTCTGGGTTCTGGGCTACGGCGAAGGCAAGTTTTCAGAGAAAGACGTTGCGCGTTTCAACCTTAGAAACCCGCCTTTGAGAAACACGGCCGTTATATTCCCGTACGGCTGGACTGCGCTCCGTTTCGTTACGGATAATCCTGGCGTTTGGGCGTTCCATTGCCACATTGAACCTCATTTGCATATGGGCATGGGCGTGATCTTCGCCGAGGCTGTTCATCTCGTTCCAAGGATACCCACGGAGGCCATAGCTTGTGGGTTGATGGGTAAGAGGCTTGTGAATCACAAGCCATGAACAGGCTTCAATGGGCTGTACTTGGCAGTTATCGAATACTTCTCCTTCCTCCTCTTCTCATTCATGTAACGAATAAATAAGCCGGGCGGGATATATTGATTTTTCTGCCATAGGATATATGCAAACATGGCGAGATCGAATCGCATTAAATCTTGTATCAGAAGACTAAAGAGCACCTGAGTGGATTATTGAACCCGAACAATTCTGAGAAGGAAGAAAAGAAAAATTATCATGCGCCGTGAAAGAATTCTTGTTCGCACTTCTGTCTAGAAGAAAAGTCTAAAATTGCTTGGATGCGTCGATAGGTGTTGTTTGAGAATTACTGAAAACATTTGAAGGGAAATGGTTTCCCGTTTTGTGAACCGAGAGGAGAGGAATTCGGCTATGTTGGATTTATGTGGCCCCATTTAGGGAGACCCCACCTAAACTTACTGAAGCATATCCACTTTACCTTCTCTCACTTCTCACGGAATATCACAGAGTGGCAGGTACTCTCTAGGCAAAGGGGTGGCAGGTAGTCAGGTACCCATCTGGCAGTTTGTCTCAGAGGCTTAAAGAGGAAAAAGGCTGGAGAAGGTCTAGTTTGCTGTGCGAGGCCAGAACTAAGCACCAATTTTTTTAGTGCGCGGGGCCGGGGCCTGTGCAACTTGTTCTTTTTTAACTGCTCAATTTCTTTGTGAATTTTAGGTTTATTTCAGGACTTAGATTTAGGGAGAAAATGGAGATAAGCTAGATACGAATAGATAGTTGATATAGGCTGATAGAAATAAACATACAAACTAGATACAATATCATAAACATGGGGGGCGGGGAGAAGATGAGATGAACATGGAATGGTTTGGAAACTCTAAGCACCTACTCAGTCCCTCCACTCAATTCTTACCTAAATTCAAAAAAATATTAATGAAAAATTTACTGGGATCACGTTCTTTATGATCTTAATGAGATTACACAACAAAATGCACATCATGCGAAGATGTCGTCAAGTAACCTGATAAGAAACATTATAGATGAAAACCATTTTGACTGGCACAAAAGATAATAACTGGTTCAAAAAATTAAGTTTCTTCTTAATTTTTAGCACATTACTTGTGTCCTAGAGAGTGATGGCCCTATTGAGCTTGCATCAAATACAATTGCAGGGGGGTATATTAAAGTATATAAAATGGAAAGATGATTCCACCACAGCTCAATTTGAAATGTTAGCTTCGATGTTTGAAGAGTTGCAGAGGCAAGATGGAGATACAAAGTCAATGACCATGGTAATTCATCTCAAGGAGTTGTTTGTTGACTAGAGTTGAATTCAAGGATTAGAGATATCAAAATTTATTCAGATCTTGCATCATCAAATCATCAGTAGTGCAAACTCATGTACTAAAGGTTGTCTTGTGGATTGAAAGTGATGGCGCACACCATCGAGGATCGTCATCGACGTCATCTGCATCCCGCGCCCGCGACATTGAAGACCGGGTGATCTTGCTCCAGTTATCTTTCCCGCTTTTTGTCTATCTTTCTTTCTTGTTTCTTTCATTTCGTCGTGTTTTGTCGCACCCGCGACGTTCGTCTTTTCGTTGATTTACCGTCGGGGGGAGGGGTCTCTCTATTCCCCCTCTTCCCTTTGTTCTTCCCCCTATCTTCTTCTTTATTTCCCCTTATTCCCCATCATTCTCGTCTTGTTTTGTAAAGGAGGAGCCCATTTATAAGGGCTCCCCAAAGGACCCCGTTTGGCCCATTAGGGGCCCATCCTTCCCCCCCTTATAAGGGAAAGGGTGGGCGCCCTTATGCTCTTAGACCAGTTTTTTTATTGAAACATTTTATCGAACAGAAGGCTGGTCTCCTTCCTCGTCCAGAGAAGAAAAGAAAGAGAAGGAAGAAGAAGAGGGAAGAAGAACAGAGCAGGAAGGGAGAAGAGTGGATCCACGGCCGGTGAGGCCAGGCGGCGCCGCCCCGCACCTTCGGACGCCGACGCAGATCGCCGACCGCGCGCGCCGTCGCGTCCCCGCTGACCGCCACCATTTTGCTGGTCTGCGGCCGCGCCGGCCGCCAACGTACGCCGCCACTGAGCGTGTGCCCGACGCCATCAGACGGCGCCCCCGTCGATGACTTCCCCTTGCCCGACGCCGCCACGCCGTCCGACGTCGAAGATCGCCACCCGTTCATTCTATCGGCCCGTCAACACTCGACGGAACGGGCTAATTGGTCCGACCGACTAGACGGTCGATCCGATCGATCCGACCCGACCCGATCGACCGGGTTGACCGACCCGATCGAACGACCAATCTGCCGGGCCGATGGCCCCTAGTCGGGTCGACTGGGTCGATCGACCGACCCGACCGACCCGACCCGGTCGAGCGGCCAGCCCGACCAGATCCGGCCGATCGGCCGATCAGTTCCGGGCGGTAAAGCTGCCCAACGGATTGACCCGTTCCGGGATTGCTCGCCCGACCTAGTCCGTGGTTTCGGATGATCGCGTGAGGCTCTGCACACGCTGCCGAACCATTCAACCTCATTGACGTCCATCCTTTACGAGAAGCTCTGGCATCATTCGCTGCACGTCGAGCTGCCGTGATCTCTCCGGCGCCCTTCATCGAACCCGCTCCATCCACCTACCGTCGACGACTCACTGCGCTGCGAGCTACGCCGTCCAGGTACACCGTACTCCACGCTGCTCATTTATTTATTCCTTGTAGTGTATTTTACTCCACCGTGCTCGGGCTAGGTAGTTGAGTGATGTTAAACGAGAGAAACTACGATTTTGAGTGTCTTATCGGTACGGACGAGTACGTCCGCTACGTACGAGCCCTACCGATTGATTTTGTTCAGCCTTAGACATCCTCGTCGCTCCGACGGGGTTCGAGAGGCCACCGTCACCGTCACTCGGCGACCCGTCCAAGCTAGGAGCTCGGCGCCTCCCTCGTGTCGGAGCCTGCATGTACGACACGTAGGACCCTCATCTCGCATCGTAGTTACATAGCCGTTAGGCTAAACGTCGAACGACGACACCGTCGTATTGCGATAAATTATCATTTATCGCAACCGACGCCGTCCTGCATCAGAAAGGTTTGTTGTTCTGGGAGCTGAAGTCTATAAAACTGTACGCTGATCCTCATTCTCCCATTATTACCTGATTAATTATCCCAGATCAGTATTAATTTTAATAGGAGCATACTCCAGACCACATTGAATATGCTAACTATTACGGAGGGAAACTGTTAAAATGACAAGCCCTTAGTACTTATTGTCAATAGACTAACAAGAAGAAGGCAATGTCTTCCTCCAAGAGGGACAGGAGAAATAAACATGTGAAACGAACTCCAATGAAGGGTGATGATCAAAAGTGCATATCTTTTCACTATGATATGAATAGTCACTAACAGAAGTTGCGGAAAGGAACTCAGCGAGACAACCAAAAAGAAACATGGTGATGTTTCAAGTCTCTATGTGAAAGATATTTGTACACATATCTTTTACTTCATAGGTATTAGATACTAGATGTCAGTAGATATAATGTGGTTGTCAAGCAAATCACACTTTAGTGTGTATTCATTATTGAAATAAGTGTGCATTCATTGTTATAATAATGTGACGCTTATAATGAACTCCCTAAATTGTAAAATGACATAGTGATGTATGATGATATCATAATACACTTATTACTAGTCTCCAAATATGTATTCTAAATATTTTTATTTGATGAATACTAGAGATACACATTGAACTATCCGAAGAAACACTACATGATCTTACTTGTACACTATGGATGATCATGTGGCTATTAGTGTAGAGGTGTTAAGAACAGATAGTGAGTGCTTTTTAGGGGAATAGTTAACTGAATTGTTGTGTCAAATCCCAAAAGGTATTATATCTAAACATTAATTAGGTTGATTCATATGATGGTTATATAAATGGTATAATAACTTGAGACACCAAATACATCTTTTGGATGGACGGCTATTTTTCTACTAAAGTTATGAGTTGCTAATCATGGAATTCAAATAATCCATAGTTGGAAATAGAAAGAAGTACACGAAGATGATTAAGAATCCAAGATATGATCTTTTGTGCTCAGTATATGAGGAGATTGACTCAAGGAAAAAATAATAAATCCATGGCCAGGGTGGTGTAGATATTAGAGAAGGACTTCTCTAATATATGGATCAGTATTTATTGGAATGATGGATCTCACAATAAACCGTACCCTAAGTCTTTTAGGAGTCATAGTGTAGAAGAAAGATTATATGTATATGCTAGCCGTTGATGTTAAATGTTACATTAGAAAGTTTATTTAACTCTGTGTCTTTTAGAGCACGATGTATAGCTTGGAACCCCGTGGAGTAGAAACTTAAGTCTATCAATTGGGTTTAATTCATCATTGATTAATAAATATATATGATGGTATAGTTAATTCATAAGGTTGGCCAATAAATATTATTTGGCCACTAAATTGACTAACTACGCAGATACATGTTCTTATAGGGTTACATAAATAACATCTATGGATTTTGATGGATAACCTGAAGTTATAAAAGGGGTTTTTCAAAAAATACCTAAATAAATACATATAAAGGGGGACTTAGTTTAATTGGCCATGACATCCAGACATGAATGACTTGAAGGAACTTGATTGCGTGGAGATGTATTATATCTTCAATAATAGTTCTAGAAGAACAAGAGGAGATCTACCAATGCATGAATTCCATGGATACACCTTGAGGTTTGAGACATGAATGACTTGAAGGAACTCTTCTAGCCAAGTCAAGGGTGGATTTAATTCAACACAAGGTCATGTGATCCTTCATAATTTATTAATCAATAATGTGTTAATTTTTATCTATTCGTCTATGTGAAATTTTTTTTCAAAAATAAATCAAATCCCAAGATCCCAATAGATATGTGTCTCAAATCTAGAATGATTTATAGTTGTTTTTATGTCTGTATGAATAATGAAACTCAAACTTTCCTTTGAATATTTCATATATTTAGAATAATTCTATTATGTTCCTAGCATAAGAAAAAGAGTGTTTCTATTTATTTCTTGGATAAACTCATATATTCATTTTCCATCATGAAATTATAAGTCTTTGCCTCTAATATCGAAGAGCTTTTTTGTCAAGGATTTGTGAAAGGGAACCTACATATTAGGAATTTGTATTTATAGATGTGTATCAAGGAGATTGCAAGGATTATCCGAAACCTTTTACATAAATATCTCTGGAAAAAGATCTAACATAGAGTACTCAAAGAAAGTTATCGCACCAAAGAGGCATAGAACTAAACATCTGTGGAGCATTTGTTGAATAATCGTAAATAAAGAGCCCTGATGGAGAATATCTCATAAGCAACAGCTATTAGATCCATCACATCTGCAAAGTTATGTATAAAACCTAGTGTATCATTTTTCTTTCACAGAGGAAAACTAGAGAGCCATGAAAGAGATCATTAAACACATGAGAAAGACTAAGGATCTATTTCTCACTTTTGGAGGAGAGGAGTACTAAAGTTTTAAATAAGACATGATAGTAGATCTACTTCTGGATTCCTATTCACATTAAATGGATGCATAGTGTTTTAGAAGAGATCCAGGTTGGTACCACTACAAAAGGCAGAAGCTTAGTGTTTGAAAATCTAATCAAACTTTTATGTCACATCTAAATTCATTAAAAATAAATTTCGTTATTATTCTTATGTGATGTTTACGATGATGACATCCTCAAATACATGCACTGACCGAGTGAATTAGGATGATATCATAATACAATGTTTAATATTATTTAAAAAGATGCTATAAAGTCCCATTTTTATTTGAAGATAGAAAAATTTCTAGGATACATCTTGGTACGAGACACATGAATGCCATGAAGAAACTCATCCAAGGAACCATATTATTCTAGAATTTTGTCTGCCCATGGATGTGATCATCCATTTTGATTTATATTTTTTCAAGGAAAAAATATTTTGAATCGTCATTTAAGTTTATAAATATCCATCATGAATAATGGTGATAAACCTCCAAATTTTCCTTGAACTATATTAAGTACTTGCTCAATAAAGTTTATTGGGAAAATATTTTGAATATTCAATCAGATATTGTAAGATGGTTCAACATTTATTCATTTTACTTATCCCTTGATTCTTCTTTTCATTTCTTACTTATATTTATATCTTTGATTCTATGTTGATGCATATTTATTTTTTTAGTTACGTCATCTAGATATAAAAATTTATTGTCTAAATGCTTTTTAAGGTGCCTCTTAATTTCTACTCCTTTAGCCTATAACTTTTACAAATATTACACTAAACACTTCAAATAATCTAAATAAATGGCAGGAGTTAAATAGAGGTGAATTGTTTAGGGACTCTTGTGTAAGTTGTGCTCAAGTCGAATGTTGTGAGATTTTGTGTATATATAATCAATGAATTAATAAATACGTGGTTTTTTATATTTTTATGAATTAAATTTATTTTTATAACAAAAAATAGTGAAAATTGATTAAAAATAATTCTAAAGTAATTTTCCTAATTATCCTGAAGTATTCAAAGCTTTGAAATAAAGTTGGGAAAGAGAAGTCCTAATTAATTTGAAGTAAATACCTTTTATGGCACTTCAGCAGCGATAACGAGTGAAGCAGATCAGATGAAAGAAATACAACTGGAGTTGGAGGTGGCATGCATGATGGTAAACACCTAGGCTACTGGTGTTGATAACCTAGGAAAAATGACAATAACATTTGTCAGAAAAAGGCAAAGATCACACACATTTTTGTCATGTGCCCATCGGGCCGAGTGGAGCCTTTTCTCAATGAGTATTGATATGACTGGAAGTCTTGAATCCTTCTCCCTTGGAATGAAACGTCGCACCCAAATGAGATTTTGAATGAGCAAATCAGTCTCATAATCATAATTAGGAACTAAAACTAAGGGTGTCTTGTTTACAAGGATGAGAGTACCTATTTAGAGATCTAAAATGGTGGATGGATAGGTGAGTAAAGATGGAACTAACCTCATATTTTAGCTCAAAATTCCATTTTACTGTTACATATCTTCATTTGACATTTGAGTAATCTGAGCCATCCAGTTTTCTCTCACCTCCAACTTTAGCTCTCTTCCAATCCTTGGGGTGGATTGCCAGAGTGGCACAAAATTTTAGGAACAATTGAAAAAGTTAAAAAACTCATTAAGAATAATTTAATGAATTTAAAATTAGTTTTATAACTAGTAAATTTTTTTTTATGAATTTAACATCATAAACATCCATAAAATAACAGAAATTTTGAATACTCAGAATTTTTCATCTTTAAAAGATTAAATTCCCTTAATTTTAAATACATATAACTGTATATTTTCTTGACTAATAAAAATACTAAATTTATATAGTTATTACAGAAACTTCTTTTGAATTACCATAAAATTGATAAAATATGAAATTTATTCTAAAATGCAAGAAATCATTTTAAGCCTTAATATCATGGATTGATGATCATTTTAATGAGAATACATGCATGAAACTAGTATCACAAATAGCATTTGAAAACATTAAATTCCTTTAGAAAATTTTAAATATATATAACTGTATTTTTTCTTGACTAATAAAAATACTAAATTTATATAGTTTATTGCAGAAACTTCTTTTGAATTACCATAAAATGATAAATATGAAATTTATTCTAAAAATGCAAGAAATCATGTTAAGCCTTAATATCATGGATGGATGATCATTTTAATGAGAATACATACATGAAACTAGTATCACAAATAGCATGTTTTTTATGATTATCACCTAGACTAGTCCTTACTTTATGAAAGAATGTATCTATAATTCCAAGATCATGTCTACAATCTTGGATATAACCACTAGCTGTTAATATATATTGCTTAACTTTTTATATGTGTTATTTTGATGAAATATGTGAGGAAGTATATTACTTTATTTTGTACTTGATATTGTTTTTTACTTTCTCTAAGCTTGTGTTAGTCCCTTATAACCTTTTATGCTAATATCCCAACTTCTTTTTCATGAACCCTGTTATATGATAAATAAAAATGAATAACTTAAAAATGATCATCAATTTTTACTTCTGATGACACCAAATATGAAAATATGAAATTTTTTAGCACAGATGAGTATTTATATTTATGAATTTATATACTTCAAATAAGAAGTGATTACCACTTTTAGATATTCATTTATTTAATGAATTATCTTCTTGTTAGATTCAATATTTTTTACTGAAATTTGATTTTAGGCAAGATTCAAAAAGTGTGATTCCCTTTGATCAAGTCATGTGAACCTGGATACACTATTTAACCTTCCAAATTCACCTTAATTGAAAATCAATTTGACTTATTTCCATTGTGATCCTTTATTTTTAGTTATCTACTCATATATTTCTTTTGGCTTCATGTGCTTTGGTTGAAGGATAGAAAACAATTTTCTATGCAATAGAAGCTATAATCGATTCCAAATTGATCTCCAAAATATGACAGATGATGTGAAGTACTTTGTAGGAAACTTGTTCCACCCTTGAATTGCTCCCTTGGAGATTTTTCTGAAGCTATTCACATTTCCAGCCTATAGAAGTATCCAAGCAATCAAGGTGCACTTGGATCTCCACTTTTTTTCTCCAAGTCTTCTTGAAGCTCTTATAGATCTTCTCATTTTGAAGACACTCTTCTTGGTTGATGGTGAATATGAGAAGGAAGACAGTGGGGTGCCCAGCTCTGGCTGGCTTGGGTGCCAAAAATGGGTACCCCTCCACTATTAATACCCTACTTAAGATTTTTCATGAAAATCTCTTAAGCAAAATTATGTCCATCAATGCCTCGAAAACTTATGTCTCTGACCCTATAGGCCCATGTATCATTCTACTTAATAACTGAGGGAAAAAAAAATATTAGTCAAAATCTTAATTAACTGTATCAACCTATGGTTTGATTAACAAAGGATCAATTTAAACCAAATGATAGGTTAAGATTCCAGCCCTTGGGGTGGGTGCCAAACTTCACATCATGCTCTTGAAGATATAAAGTAATGTTACTAGTCTACGTGGGGAACCTTTATCATCATCAGTTACCATATATGTATTATCCATCATTCATGGGAGACTCCAAAATGACTAACTATACGGTAAATCATCAAACCCTAATTTTTCATTCGATTAGTAATGATGATTAAGGGGGATGATTGGAGATGTCTTTTCAAATATCCTTACTACCTTGGCTAGGGGTTTGTATGCATCATATTCTTTGAAATATGGAAAATGAAAATAACAATAGATACAAAATATATTTATCTTTTTAAGCTAATTAATTTTTTTGACAATATATTAGAAATATCAGCATAAATATTTAACATTCCGCCGAACAAAGATATATTTAAATAAATGTCAATGACTAATAAATAAAAACACCACTATCCCCATTAATAGAGAAATTTCCAGTAGTTTCAACATTATAACTTTTCAGGATTAATTATATCTACCACATGAAAGTTCCTTAATGGACAAAATTTTTAAATGACATGTATTACCATTTATGGGTGGCCAAAAAACTTAAATACCCCATATTTTCTAGGTATGCCATCTGACCAATTAGGGTTCAGTGATTTGTAGGTTTCTTCTGAGGCCTCTAATTGGTCTGCTGAATTAAGACATATGTTCTCCCCTATGCCACAATGGTGGGAAAATTTTCAGAAGTTAGGAAGGGCGCCATCAGCAGAAATGTGTAGCCTTCCAACTCGATGTTATGATAAAACAATTGATCAATATCTCCAAATTTTCTATTTTATTCTTTATATTTGCATGCCCATATGTAGACTCAGAATTAGCACCAAACAATCTCAATGAGATAGTTTTAGATACACTGGGAATACCTATGATTATTAGTTCCTACTGGATCCCCTTGCGTATTATCATTTTTTACCTATCTAATATTTATGTTCATAAGTAAAACCTTACTATTCCCTGCTACGTAGAAATTATGTTGTTTGTAGTTTCTCATTCATTATTTTTTCCCTCTACTCTACATGTCTCTTAAAAGATTTTTAGGCTCCCTCTAGAAATGTCATCCGTAAAGTAAATACCACTTTATAATATAATTCAAGGGTGTTAGAAAAAATCTTGATGTCAAGTGTTATTCTTATCCATTTGCAGAAATTGAAAGTTGATGCTGAAGATTTTATCTCCAACAGGTACAGCATATCCTAGGAGAGGACATGTAGGGAATAAATATCTTCCATCTCAAAACTGGGTGTTAAATTGATAATTTATAATTTTATCATGGTAATAAGTCTCACAATCAATTATTTTTTATTCACTTAATGTATAATTAAATGAGATAGGTCTTCATTTTAATTGAACATGACTTTTATGTATGAATGCAAGAATCTATGGTATAATCATTGAAGTTTAGTTCCATTATCTAGCATTTGTTATCCTTATAATTTTTTTAAAAATATTTGACCTTCATATGAAGAGAAGTAGAGGAGCTTTTTTATTATAATTATTTCCACATATGAGGAAGATTTTTTCACTAGAGGAAAAATAATCTTTCAATTCAAGACAAAAATTAATAGAATGTATATTAAATTCATAAAAAAATAAACATGGAGTAAAAGTAAATACTCGTATTTTGGTATGAATATGAGGGTTCAAGCTTACTTCCCAAGGAGTATAACACTGCAATCCAAGGGAAAATATCATATTTCTCCATATCTATGTAAGTCTCTTACTTGTGGTGGCTAAATGCTTGAGTTTGCCCACTAACTTTCCTTCTACGTAGAAGTAAATGATGTACACTATTCTCCTCTTGGTCATGCACAGAATATCTAATCTATATTAATGGAATAAGAGGAGGGTGAATAAAAATATATGTGACCTGAAAGCTAATCATACAATCCACATCTCATTAAATTGTTCATTTATATAATCTATTCATTGTAGTGCATCTGTGACGCTTATGATGAAGTCCATCAATTCATGATCTGAATTACTAATTTATGATTAGATCATAATACATAGATCACTAGTCTTAAGTATGTTTCTAAATATTCCTATTCAAAGGATATTTGAGAATGACATTGAAGTATTTGGAAATAATAACTATCTAGTCTCACTCATATAATGAGTATGGCCGGTTCGTAAGCCATTTTTGTAGAACACTAAAGATAGATATTGGGTGCTCTTTGGCACAAAAAAATAACTAAAATGATACATTCATATCCTTGAATGATACTATTTGTTGATTTCTAAACATGTCAGTACTAGCTCGGCCGACCAATTAGATTTTGACTGTTTATCATACCCTAAGTCATCCTCAGAGAGTCAATCACATCAGGCACTAAACGTACATAGTAACCATTGATAGACAGGTTCCATTAATTTATCAATACTCACTCCTTTGTATCTTCTAGAGCATGAGATGTAGCTTGACACCCAGCGGGGTGGAGACAACCTACCAATTGGGTAAAGTTTTCCATCATTAATTAATATATATAATGATATACTTAATTTATAGGGAAGGCCAATAAAGGTTATAAGCACATTGAAGTCATTAATGCGACTGATATGTTGGCCTAGAGGGTCACACACAAGTGGTGTATTAGACGTCAAAAGATATACTTAAAGTTTCAGGGTTTTGTGAAACATTCTCACTTAATGGAAGGCTTTGAAATTTTTTTTCCAATGCCCAAATTGATTAGAGCCCTTACCGTTTGTCTCCCCTCTCCACTTGGCTCCTCTCCATTCCTGTTATGATCAAAACATCATAACAATGATGGTGAAGTACGAGCGTGGCTCATCAAGATGAAGAATGAGATTCAACATGCTATGAGTCCCAAAGATATGTATAAAAGTTAAACACTTTTTTGTGCACAGGCTGTTCAATTAAAGTTTTTTATGAATGATTACCTTTAGTGCACAATGAAAAGTTACTCTATTGTGCGATTACCTTTAGTTTCATCCAAATTAAGTCCATTAAGCCAACTAGGGTTTATCAGATAAGGCATCTACGAGAAAATAGAGAATACAAATGTGAGATACCACAAAAAAATATTAGGTGGATAAAAATGGAAAAGATGAAATGGTTAAGGTTCATATATTAATAATTACAATAGCATACTCCATAGATAAAAGAATGAGCAGGATACATATAGAAATAAGTGAGATGACTGTGTTCTCAATAATGAAAAAAACAATTACAAAGGAATAAACACATGTCAATCAGTTCTGACAATCAAAGATAACAATGAAAAAATCATGGTGTAATAATTATGAAAATAAAAAAAAAATAGTTGAAAGTGAAATATATGTATAACAAGGTCAAAAAAATTTTACGTCCTTTGAACTTTCTTGGTGTTGATGACTTTAATTTTTTTGTTTTTTTAGGAGGTAAAATGAACATGAAAAGATTGAGATCTACTAAGTAAATATGACATCAGATAAATGATGTTCCTATCCTGGAAGGCATATCTCATAAAAAAGTTTCTCTACAGGTAGTGTTGGGTTCTATGCCTTGGTTCATCCATGGAAAACATAATTCCGTGGATGCGGAAGCATGTTAATCGATCTATAATCAATTTTTAAAATGTACATCAAATGTAGCTTGTGGGGAACTTGTTCCACCCTTGACTTTGCCGCTCTGAGATTGTTGTGAAGACGTTCACATGTCCGGCCTCTAGAAGTATCTACGTGATCACTTGGCACTTGGATCTCTACCTCGTCTTCTTCAAATATTCCTGAAAATCTTGAAGACCTTCTCACCATGAAGATACTCTCCTTGGTTGAGTGAAGAAGAGTGTGGAGAAAGGGAGGAGCTCTCAATTCTGGCTGGCCTGGGTGCTTGAAATGAGTTCTCCTTATTTATATTTTAATTAAGTTTTTCTCAAAAACCCTAAAAAGCAAAATATATCCACCCATGCCCTTATCACCTTATGCGTGTGACTGTCTAGGCCCATGTATCATTCTAGTTAATAACTTTAGTGGCTCAATAACACTTATTGGTCAACCTTATTAATTAATTATATCAACATATAGATTAATTAACTAAGGATCGATTTAACACAATCGATAGGTTAACTTTCCAGCCCGTGGGGTACCAAGTTACACCTCGTGCTCTAGAAGATACCGAGTAGTGTCAAACTCTCTCATGGATCCTTTACCATCATCGATTACCGTATATGTATAATCCATCATCCGCACGAGACTCTCGTATGACTTAGGGTATGGTTTATCCTCAAACCCTAACCCTTCATTCGATTAGTATTGATGCGTAACGGGGATCATTGGAGAATGCCTTCTCCAATATCCTCACTACCCTGGACAAGGATTTGCTGCACCATCTTCCTTGAGTGAATCTCCTATTATACCGAGGGTGGATGATCTTGTCTTGACCCCTCAATCATTTACATGAGCTTTTTACTACATCCAAGCTATGACTTATTTGAATCTTATGATTAGAGGCTCGTAAGTCGTAGTCAAAATGCAGTCATCCATTCATTGATGTCCTTGGTGTCTCAGGTCAGCGGATCACTTATACAACGGTGTCATGAATCAACCTTATTGAAGTTTAGGTATAATACCATTAAGGGATTCATATGGATCAATTTAGTGAACTCTTTCTCCAAAGAGAACCCACTATATGTCCTTATTGTCGCCTCACTAATAGCCAAATGATCAGCTATATTTATCGTATAAGTAGGATCAGCCAGTGTTATTGTATCCGAATAATTCAATGTCCAGCTTGACTATCTATCAAATAGGAATATTTAGAATACATGTTTAAAGACTAGTGATCATTGTATTATGATCTGATCACAATTCACTTGGTCATTGCATGTATTCATGGACTTCATTATAAACATCACACCACAATAATAATGAACGTTAATATTTTATTCAATAAACTTAAATAAAAAATCCAATGTGCATGATATCAAGAGTATATTACAATTATTATGATAATAGTCATCCAAATTCAGAGTGAGAGCATATGAAGAATCTCAAATAAAAGAATTGAAGAAGATGAAGATTAAGAAAGAGGAGGAAGAGAATGACAAGGGGTTGTCATGGCTTTGAAATTTATCTTGTGATTAAGACTTGAAGAGATGACCATCCATATCTGAAGAAATATTCTATTTGATGGAGACCAAAAAAAAATTTGTTGTTGGAAAATGGTATGATGATGTTTTTTAGTTATAACTCAACATAGGAGAGTAATATGTCAAAATATTGATCGTCATCTGTGTTCCTCACCCTACCATACAGCCATCGCATTTATAGGCTGACCACATCAGTCTTAACTCACACTTATAACATCGAGATCTGCATTCGATCTGCTATATGAGCCTAACTTATATACACATGCTAATAGGATTTAATCAAAATTAATTATCCAAGATGGGGTTGACTAAATTCAAAATGGAATTCTTGAGAGGGGAAAATTTTTAAAATTTAAATTATATTTTCCCCATATCAAAAATTCACAAATAGAATATTTACTCACTTCCAAGATTAAACCATGAATTATCTCAAATGCATAAATAATCAAAAGAAAAATATAAATGTAAATGAGTGGTTCGTATTATCATTATCTATGTTGATGGAATTAACTTAACTCGATAAAAATGTGATTTTTTATTCTATTTTTCCACTTATTTTTAGGTTTTGACTCGCATTATTCACCATTTAAGTTTAAAGTAATAAAAAATACTTTTTATTTTCCCAAGTTCTATTTTTTTTATTCGTTTCTGAGATTAATCCTACTTGACTCTCACACCGTTTTGATGTTTAATTAAACTTCAGGAAATTGGTGCTAATATGGTAATTTCTGGATACAAATGGGATGACATAAAAGCCAAAGCCATGTCTTGAACCAGAACAGGAAACCCAAGCAATACGCAAGATAATAAAGATAACCAATACAGAAAAAAATCCAATTTTGGAGCCTAGACCAAATAAACTCAAGACTTTTGGAACTAACCCAAATTTAAATTTTGAAAGCTTTTTTTCAAATATGGGAGATAAGGGATGTGGATATGTTTATCAATTCATTGGAACCTTCAAAAACCTTGGAATTAAATCTAATTGATAAAAGACATAGGCACATATTTTTAACTCCACTCCCTCTCTCTTGTATATGATTTTGTAATGCCGATACCAACTCACTTTTGGTGGTCAAGTGCATCAAATATTTTTGGTCCATTATTTTGTTAAAAAGACTTCCTTCAGGTTTGATAAAGATTATTGGAGAAAAAAGCACCACTCAAACCTTTGGGGAACTCACAATGTAGTATTTGTGTCTCTAGAATGCCTTATTTTAACTATTTAAAATTTTGGACTAGGTTAAAATTCAAAATATAGCATTCCAACACCTTGAACCACACTCAAAAATTCCTTTTGTATAAAAAATTAGAATGTTTTTATTTATTTGTACAGACTGCAACCCAACTTCACCACCTACCAATGTGTACCCGCCCCTGCTCAGCACAACCACTAACGACTTCCACCATATAAGCACTCTCTATTTGCATATAACTTATTTAAAAATTTTCTGGTTTAAAAAATGCTAAAAATCCTACGAGTAAAATTAAATTAGTAGAACCTATAAAAAATAATTTTAAAATGATTGCATTAAGTGAAATTAGTTTAATTATTTTTATTTCATTTTATAAAATATACTTTCTAAAAATATAAAATCTCTTTAAATGTGGTTAAAAATATTTTAAACACATTTGACTCACTCATTACTACTACCTATGTAATCAAGTGCCAACCTCTGTGAAGGAAAATTTTTATAAATATTTTTGCATCAATAAGAGCCTCAAGAAACATTATTTTAACCCAAATTATGGTTCATTAAATGTGAAGTGAAAATAATCTCCATAAAGTCACTGAAACGTAAATAACGTATTTCCTATCTAATAGCCATTTATTGAATTAATACATAGGAAAAATAAGGAATAATTTACAAGTTAAATACAAAAATAAACTTTTGACATAATGATAAAAGCAATAGCAACTAATGAGCACACCGGTCATCACATTTATATTGTACAGGAGATTTTCAATAGAATTGAAGAAAATTATCCTTCAAGGATAGATTGGGATTCATTTGAATGATAATTTTAGGCACATATGATAAAATAATGTCCTTCCCATAATTTCAGCAATATCACAACCCTTATATAGTTATTCTTTGAATATATAAAATTTTCATGACAATCTGCAAAAACTCTTCTTCAGCTCATTCTAACGTCAATGTTCTTAACATAAGTATAATAATCTATGAATATTTGTTTTCAAACTTACTCTAGCTTCAAACCCTTTTCATCCATAACTGTTTTCCCAATAACCCTGGGTTGATCGTCATGACAGTTGGACTGTTGAAAATATTTGTTTCCTGCATTTTTACGCAGATGTTTCTCACAAACATTGATCCAGAGAAAGATCACTTTCAGTGTCCACAAATAACTTATTAAGGTCATAAATATCATTAAAAAGATATAAATCTTCATCTTCATTTCCCTAAAAAATATCTTCATTCAGTTGAGCTCATATCATTTTCATTTATTTTCCAAGTTTAAATGATTTGTGTTTTATAAATCCAAAGATAATGTATGAATATCAGCGATATCATCAGAATCCCATTACAATCATTTTTCATCAAAATATTCCTCTTGTGATTCTTCATTTATGTTTTTTTCTATTTCTGGAAAAATTAGTATATTGTTTTTATCATGTTAACTTTTCATACCAAACAAGATAAGATGTAGGTACTAGGAACTCAAAGTAGGATGGGCTATCCATCAGAAAAAAGGTGAAATATTATGAAATAATTTCACTCGCTCTCATCACTCTTACCCAAGAAAATTCCAATCTTTGATTTTTCAGTTCCCAACTCAGTCCACTAGATATGTTTATTACTTGGGAAGTCTCTTACATGTCTAAAATAATGATGGTATCAGTTTCAATAGATCAGGACACACACTTTCAAAGTCTTTGACTTCAGAATTCTCTCTCTTTGGTTAATGATCAAATTAATTTCTCAATATAAGGCTCTTAACACCAAACATTTTCAGAAAAAAAATTTGTTGTCTTGGCTCCCCAGTGCAACATAGGTCTCTACGAGTCAAATATATGAAAAAATAAATAAATAAAGGAGCTCCAAGCAATATATGGAAACATATGTAAATGATAAATCTACTAAGCAACAAGTTACGAAGAATTGCTAAGTGATGATTTTGCTTCTTTAACTTGTTTTGTTGTTGGGCAAAGATATGATAATAAAGTTGTTCGACTTCTAAAGATATATGCTTTGTGTAACAACTCTACATGTAAATTATATGGCTTGCAAAAATAGTAAAAAGGAGGCATACCCAAAGAAGTTTTATAAGCTTTTTAGTATGCCCATAAAGCTTGATCTATTTTTTACCAATATTTACCATCAAGTCTTACCAGCTTTTGTATGATTTTCTTGATTTCCCTGTTTCAAGGGTCAACTTTTCCCTTCAATTTGGGATGGTAGGGTCCACATTAATTCAAAATATTTGAAATAGTAAGTTAGAAAAATGCAAACCACAATCATTAATAGTAGCTCTAGGACAAAAAAGCCTTGCAAACATATGTTTATTAACCAAAGTTTCATCACTTTTCTATTGTTTGTCCTCATAGCTATATAGTGTATACCCATTTAGAAACATATTTAAAAGCTACAATTATGAAAAGGTCCCATAAAATTCATTCAACATATATCCACATTTTTAAATTTTATGATGGGGTCTAATGGAATCACCTTTGTTATTCAACTTTAAAGATGCTTAGAAAAATAGGAATGTATGATAAAATTCATGTGGATAATTAAATAAATTAGGCTAATAGAAGCCAGTTTCTAATGCCTTATAAGATGTTTACCTTTGAGGAATAATGACATCCTTGATGTTCTGAAAGACGAAAGTCAAATATCTTATTTTCTCATCATTTGGTACGCGTTTCATTAACATTTGGTCCACTCCTTTGTAAACATGTTCTGGTTCCACCCAGAAGTAGAAGCGGCTATCCTTGAGGAACTTCATCTTCTCATTGGATGTCCACACTTGAGGTATTTATATATTACAAGAAAATTCATAATATTGGCATTAATAAACTAAAAAAATAGGGTTTAAATTTTTTTTATTTTGAGCTGATTCAATAAAATTTATGAACTGATAATCATTTAATAGTTCTACTTAGGGGATGACTACGGGTCCTCTCCATACGGAAAACATCTAAGGGTTTATCTATAGGGTAGGAGGAAGTGATGTGATGAAGATGGTGAGAAGAGAGGGGTGGTTATAATCATTCAATTGGGATTTAATGGCTAATAAAAAGAGAAGTAGGTTGGCTGAAAAGAATGGGATGAATGAAAACCAGGAAGTAAGCTACATGAAGATGTAACATAAAGATGATAGATGTATCATAGAGGGAAGGTGAGGAAATTATGGTTTAGCGTTTTATGATTTTTTTTGGAGAATAGTACAGAAGATGTGATATGTTGATGGATGATGACATGTTATTATGAAAGTGATGATATGGTCTAATGAGAGGATGTGTGAAGAATCGACAAACTAAGACAAGATACTAAACTTAGATCCCTATGGTTCACCAGAATCAAGGCAATTTGCTAATGTAGATCGACCTTTCACTTATCCATTGGCATTCTTCAAACACTTTGGACAAAAACAATCTTTTATGTATCTGCACACACCTCCTTTTCTTTCAATCAGCCTTTTTGACGAACTGATAAGTCTAAAAAAGTATTGTTATTAATTTCCAATTGATTGTGTCGTTAGAGTTAGAATTATGCAATAAAATTTGTAAATTTCCCTTTATAAAAATATAAGAAGATTAGGATGAGAAAGGGGTCCATCCACAAGGAGGCAACTTTCTAAGAAATTCTTAGCTTTTATCTTCAATAAAGTTTGAGAAAGCAAAGATGTACTTAAGTTAGATTCCTCTTTATGATTTTTTTTTGTTTTGTATTAACATGGATATATTCATATTCTTCTATTGGAAATTTAATTTTCGGTCAAAGAAGTTCAGACATGAAATTGATGACGTATATTTTTTAGTAAAACTGAAATCAAGCTGCTGCATCAATAGCATTGTATGAAATTGTTTGTGGTATATATTTGAGAAATATTAAGTGAAATAATAGAATTTCAAATTGGTAATCCAGAAGGATGAGTTTTTGTGTGAAATTTTAGGGTTAGATAGAGTAAATATGGAATTAAACTTTAAAACAATTAATTTCAAAATCTAGAGAGAGAAAGTAGAGAGAATAACCTATAGACAGAAAGTAGGGACAATTGGGGGAAAATGAGTTTTAGGTATCTTGCCCATGCCTTGGCATTTTAGAAACATTCAAAAAATCATTCAAAGGTCAAGAATAAGGTTACAATATCAATTCAAGAGTCAAGAAATTTTGAATTCAGAAGCAGCTGTTGTGTCCATCCTGGCCAACAAGGTTGGGGAGAGCTTCCTCGGTGTTTTCCCCCTTCTTCCCCATGTTTATTTTATAGTATAACCCTATGGATTGAAAAGGGTGAAAACAAAAACATGCCCAAAAAATTTGGGCCCAATCTGAAGGTTAGATCTCCAAATATCGTGATTTTTAAATGGTTTAATCTCAACAGTTTGATGCACTTTCTATCTCCTCCACGTGGGCGCCAACCGGATCAAAAAGCGCATTCTAATTTGTCAGCAAGTCTTCTTGTTTTCTCTGGCATTGGATCATGTGTCACCGCGTGTCCTGAGTGCTAAAAGCAACACGATCATAGACGGTTAAATGATTAGAAAAATATACCGTATTTCGATCTGTGTTCACGTTGCAGCGTAAGTAATGAAAAATAGGTAATGTGCCATGCATTATACTGCGTGTATTTATTGCACAAAAAAGCAAAGTATTTTTTCATTGGGTCACATTCGCATCATAATTGCATTGAATAATAATAAAAATGTCAATCTCAAGTAATGTGCCATGTCTACAAAAAGTTGAATGTTCATTGGATAAGTATGACATTGTGAATCAGTTATTCTATGGCGAATGATTGGCAGCACCAATCATTGGCGGAAAGATTGGCGAATTATATATAACATGTGGTCGTGAGTTGAAAACCAGTAAAAATACTTAATAAATGCATTTAGTAGTAACATATTTTCTTAACTAAAAAATTAGTAAATGTCTTTATAACTTCTAACAAATTATTTTCTGACCTGAAAAAATTAATTCCTCAATGAAACTAATGTCAAAATGGTATGTAAAATTATCGTAAAATATGAAACGAAAGTTTAAAATCAAAGTGACGGCTATTTTGGTCCGTTTAACCGTGATAACATGCAAATATGGACGCTAGGATGCATATATTTATGTAACATGCATGAGTTTTCAAAGTTGTTTTGAAAGTTATCAGGAACCAAGTCCAAAGGTCCAATCATATAAATGGATGAAGGCGAGAAATATGATGCCTTCCAAATTTCAGCTTGATCAGCCTTCTAGATCATTGAATATCAATCCCTGAAGTTGGATGATTCTTGATTTTTGATTTAATCCAAGGATCTCTCTCTCCTCATCCTCGATGATTGACAAAGTCACATCATCCAGGATTTATTCCACAAACTTTACAAAGCTACCTCAATGATTGACCCAGATTTTACGACACCATTTTTGATTGCCGGTTTGTGTCATGCCATGTGTCTCTATGTATATTAAACAGAAGAAATGTACAAAAGGAATTATTCTATTTAATTAAGAATGTAACATGTAATTGTAATGAATGTGCACCACATCCACATGCTTTTCGTCAAGTCCAAATTGTTTTAAACACGTTTGAGCCACATGTACATGAAGCATGAAAATATTTGATGAATTCATATAAAATTGATTATAAGTCCAAAAATACAAATGCATATATTTTTGACTTAAAATAATATATCTTCATGAATAGAATGTCTAAATTTTAAGAAAAAATAATATTTCAACACATATATGATCATTTTAATGTAAATAAAGATGTAAATAAGTCCATATTAAACGAATAAAATTGCATGCTTAGTAATTTCTCGTTAGTAAATACATATCCATTAAGGTAAAATATGTTACATTAATTCTAGACAACAACTATTACTTAACTGTCAACAAATTAAGACCTAAATTTATCTAATGCAAAAATAGCTAGTAATTTTTGTTATAGTAATTAATTAAGATGAGCATCTTGTAAAGTCATACTAGCACAGTAGATGGCCACATAATTCTTTTCCTTCATTTGTCAAGACTGCTCCCACTGAAAAATATGATACATCACACATTGTTTGAAATATTAAGCTCTAATATTTAGCTTGAAAAATAGGGACATGTATACGTTTATTCTCAATACTATTGAAAACAATATTGGAAATTTTATCAATTATAAAATTGACATCTCTAGATAGGAGAGTAGTCAATGGTTTAGAAATATTAGCGGATTCTTGAATGAATCTCATGTAGAAGCCTTCATGGCCAAGGAGTCATCTAAGTTTCTTTGGGTTTCTGGGAAGAGCTATATTATTGTTTAGTTCTATTTTTCATGTTTAATTCCAGCCCATCCTCACTGACCCAATCTCCCAGTATGATCCCGTCATATTTCAAATGTGTCAGTATCATTACGCAATCCAAAAGTGCATTCTTCTAAAAGCATAGGTTCCTAGTGGACAGGTAAAAGTAGTTTTCTCATGATGAGTGGGATGAATATTAATCTGTTTGTAACCTGAATAATCATCAAGAAAGTAAAAATATTTTAGTCCACAATGCTTTTCCATAATCTGATTGATAAAGAACAACAGATAATGATCTCTTTCAATACTAGGTGAAGTTGTCTATACTATAACATACTCTCAATCTAGAAACAAACCATTTAAAAGTGATTGCAGACTTGTTGAGTATCATAGCATAAATCACATCATCTGGAAACCATTTACGAATGTATGCTATAAAACTGAGGTTCTAACTTCCTCTGAAGATATGTCCTGAAGTTCTATAAAAAAAAACTATGTTCTCATATATGAGAGGGAATTCATTTAAAGTCATGGAAGGTCCATGCTATAGCTGGTTTATGCTTCTTCAAAACATATATCAAATCATTTTCATGTTTTTTGATTTAATTAGAAAAATAATGACATGTAAAGTTTCATTAGGAACTAGGAAAGTATATTTCAATGATGAAGTTAAAGGTTTTATTTCAGATTTATTTTTGGGAGAAAGTTCAAGAGGCCATGGGGATATTATACTCATCATTTTATTTCAAATCAAGAAAAATTATATTTAACGGATCACTATTTCCTAACAATTCAGACACATGAAGTTCCTCATAATCAACATGAAAATATTTATGAGTCTAGTTATGTTCATCTCTACCTTCTAATTCCCAATTTTGAGTTCCACAGTTAATTTATCCCAATCTGGTGTAACTGTTTCTGTGTTCGAGAAATGGCCAGGCCAAAATGATTTCAGAATAACTTAAAATTTGAGTCTCCATTGTATCTGCCACAATAAAATCCATAGGAACTCCCTACAGTCAACTATTACCATGATATCTTCTAAGTTTCCGTAATGTCATCTAATAGATCCATCTGCAAGCTGTAATTACAAAATTCCAGGTTCAAAGTTTCCAAACTTAAAGTTTTCACAAAGAAATTTAGGCATGATGTTCACACTTACACCTGAATCTAGTAAGTATCTAAAAAACATCATATGTCCTTTCTCAGATGTAATGAAAGGAGTTCCTGGATATTTTGTTATTGTTAGGGATCTGATTCAAGAGGATAGAAGTAACATTTTGTGAATATTGTATTATTATTATTTCATACTAGGTGTGTACAATTATTTCTTCATTTTTATATTTATAAGATACCCTCAAAGTTTTCATTATCAGGTAGAGTGGATGATAATAATATGCCTTCAAAATGAAATACATTCCTAGGATCAATCAAAGGATGAGAAGGAAATCGACCTTTTGGAAGTGTATTTCAAATCCTTTGCCTATTTTCATGTGATCCCTTCTCCTCATTTTAAAAGTCTTTTTTCAACATAAATATAAATATCCAACCAATATGTTTAACCTTGGGCGGGATCCAATTTTTGTCATTTATGGTTTTGAAAGATTCTAGGGAAAATTAAGAGTCTCTGGTTAAAATTTCCCTTTATTATTTATCAATTCATGTACTTTTGGATTCAATGGATAAGTTCAGATGTCAGCTTCCAATAAATTCAAATTATATACTTTGGGTCTATGTGGTTTTCCACCTGGTCATAAATTCTCAGAGCTTACTACTGGTCATAATGAATAGAGAAATATTTATTAGATAATATTAAAGGGATGTATGCTTGAAAAGCGAGTGAATATATCAAGGCAATCACATAACATATACCTAAATTCTTATTCGACTCCAAGTTGACTCATTTTTGGATTGTGCTGGTTTGGCCTATTTTGTGTCTGCAAGCCACTAACCCCTTTACAGTGATGCTGAATTGTTCCCCTACTCATGTGACCTACTAGCCCTCCCTTATGATGAAATAAACATAGAAGTCCATGAAATCAATAAAATTACTCATTTATAAATAAAGTAACATTTAAATGTTCATTTATTTATGGATAAATACCCTGAAAATTGAAAAAAACCAAAATACTAGAAACTTAATGATTTTGACTCTTAGTTGAGATTTAAATATATTTCATGCATAATAAAAAAAATTAAAATAATATAAAACATTCATTGTGTATGAATCATGTATATATAATAAACAATAAATGATTTATTTGACTAGTAAGTATAAATGATGATATGAATGCATGTAATCGATATAAGAATGATATGAAGTTAATATTTATGTTTTCAAATATTTAATGATGATACATCATAAAAATAAAATTGACTTGGACAAAAAAAAATTCTGATAGTCATCATTATGCCACAACTTGGAGAATAATTATTTCATCATTAACCATGTTGGAAATACATGCGCATGCATTAAAAAGGACTATCAAAAGAAAAATGGAATTTTATGTGACATTAGCTAGAATAAATTAAAATAAAATTTATAATAATGCACGATTTTTCCATCAAATTTACAATTAAACATGAAAAATATAAATGATGAACTGAGTATATTTTTCCAAGTTTTAAGAATTTATAAATAAAAATATGTTTAGTCCACGAAAAGTTCTACTAACTAATTTATATAGCTTCTGAATTGGGGGATATTTTAATTTACATGTGTCTAACATAATAATTAGGATGCGCTAGAATGATGATTGAGTAATATATATATATATATGTAATATTTAAATAAATAAAATATCCCAGGTATCTGACTACTAACCCACGACCTTAAAGGTTCATTCCTGAATAATTTGAACTTCATTGAAAGCTTCATTAAATCTAATAAAAATATTATTTCACCCAATCATTAGATGAATAAAATGATAACATGGGAACTACGAAATTTTTTACTTGGAGCTTTGGGATTTAAAAATTCCAGTGTTAAAATTAGGGAATTTTAGATTTTGTTCATATACACTTTAACCTTAATACCTTTATCATCTATCAGTTATGGCCCAATAAATGTATCCATATATGTCTAGTATTCATTGTGTAAGCAGAGAATCTAGATCATTTAGACATCTTGGGGCTTTAAGATGAGGCATCAGAGCCATTGACAACTAAGATTCTCAGATGCTTCATTTTTTTCAAAAATAAATTAGAATATTTCTTAGGCCATGGAATTTTCCTCCAACTATACATCTTGGCCAACTTAGATACTCTGTAGTCTAGTGCTTTAGAAAAAATTTAAAAAAAATTATCCAGATATTGAGATGTTCTAAAAAACACAACGTAAGATAGTGCCAAATGATAAGTGACTTTTTATTGAAAGAAATAAAACATTTTTATTTCATTTAACACAATAAATTATTTAAAATTATAGGTTAGACTCAAGAAAGATAATGATACATATTTTTAAAAAACATGATTACTTAACTAAATAAAATTCATGAATATAACTCTAGTTGATGCATAATTCATGATGGGTTAACATGTTATTGTTGATCAACATATTTATTCATGTATCCTTCAAAATCAAACTCTAAACCAAACTATAAATATGTGAAACTACTTTTGAAGGTATCCTCCATATGGGTTTTAAGTATTCCATTTATTTAATTCATTATTCATGCATTAATCACATGATAAAGGAAATTCTGGCATCATATGTTTTAATGTTGTTAATTGCATAAATCGAAAAGAATACTCTTTACCAAAATATCATGTTTGTTCATTATTCATGTTTATTGTGAAATTCTGTAGAAGATAGTCATCAGGATATATCCTTTTTCAGGTTCCATGTTGACAAAAAGTTTATAAAGTGTTTGTTCATTGATCTTGACATTTTGCTAATTGCATAAATCGAAAACAGTACAGTTTACCAAAATATCTTGTTTTGCATTATTAATGTTTATTGTGAAATTATGTAGAAGATAGTCATCAGAATAAATCATTTTTCAGGGTCCATGTTGTCAGACCTGAAGTTTATGAAGTGTTTGTTCACTGGTCTTGACGGTTTCTTTGAAGGTTCCAAAATTTCTTAAAATTAGGACAAGATACAGATATTTGGTATGTTTCTTGAGGATTGAGATCTCCTATTCTGTCCTTCAGCATCCTTTGGAAATATCAAACATAATACTTATTGTATCTTCCATCCCATGGTGTCCAATTGCAGAGCAACTGTGTGATTCCCACATCGTCAACCTCTGCCCTACGGATCTACTAATATCTGGACACCGGCACAAATTTTACGCTCCATCTGGTTCACTCATCAAATCTTACTTGACCTATCATTAATATAAAGTATTTAAGGTATAAAATTATTTGTACATTTTTGTCCAGTGTGAACTAAAGCAATACAGAAAACACCAAAATTTTTGACTTACCATGCAATACAAGATTCTGTGAAATCTAAAAGCCATTCAAATCACCAACAAGTGTGAAGAAGAAAAAGTGATTCGGATTTTGATTCTGAAGGGATTTGATAGAGATGTATTTTGATCCAATACCTTTTTTCTTGGTGACGGCCGGATAACTGTATTTTAAACCAAATATGTTCAAGGGGGTCAAGGATTTTATTCCTAAGAATGGGAAGGCTTTAAAAGTATCTCAACTACTGAAACTAAGGATTTCAAAGTGCTCAATCCATGATGGTGGCTCCCTACAATTTTATTTTCTTTTTCTCCGTAAAGCTACCTATAATAGGATTGGAATGATTTACACAAATATACAAAATTATGTCACTATGACTAGTACGGAGAAATAATCTTAAGATGGAAAAAATCAACGCTTTTAAAAACCTGATGGAGTTCAAAAGAAAAATAAAGTCTTGACAAAGCTAAAATTTTGAACAAAAACATTCATCCTGCTTTATTTGTTAGATGCGATGAATCATGGGATATACTAATGCTAATGCTAGAAAAACATTAAGAGGAACAAGATCGATGGTGAACAATCAATTCATCAATCCACAGTGCCCACGATGAATTTATCCAGAGGCCCTTAATTATGAACAAAATCCTCAAGATCCATCGAGATTCTTCACAAGGTCTTGTCTATGTGCTACTAATGTTCATGCCCAATAGTCATATCACATCCAAAATTCTTGCATTGAATAATGCAAGCTATCAACCGAACTCCGATGGAAGTTCAACAAATAAATTAGGCCTACTCAGATTCAACCTTCGTATTCATTAGTCAGCGCCATCGGTGGGGGGACATATCATGAGATAGAGAGAGATAGAGAGAGAAAGAGAGATAGATAGATATAGAAAAGAGATAAATCGATATATATAGAGAAAGCGAGACAGATAGAGAGAGAAAAGAGATAAATCGATATATAGAGAGAAAGAGAGACAGATGGATAGGGAGATATATATAGGGTTAATATCACGGTTCAGCCCAAACTTTTCCGAAAATACGAGTTATAGCCCTAACTTTTTTTTTGCCGTGGCACAGCCCGAACTCCCTATTTGGTCCGCCGACGTAGCCCGGCTGTGACGTGGAATCAACATGGCTGCCAGGTGGGTTTCCGGCGGAGTCCACCTAGGCAGAATCCACCTGGCAGCCACGTGGATTCCACGTCATAAGGGGATTTGAAGAAAGTCAGAAATAAGTTATCGATTAGTCCGTCCAAGTAGAATCACCCGGGAGAGAGATCAGAAAGGTGGAGAAGGAGAAGGAGACGGTGGAGAAGGAGAAAGAAAGGGCGTGAGAGAGAAGGGGATTTCGCGCTGATCAACGCCTTTGGCCACAACGGCGACCACGCCGCCGCCCTCGCCCTCCTCGATCGGATGATGCGGCGGCCCGACTCCATCGCGCCGACGGTCCTCACCTACAACACCGTCATCAACGCCTGCGCCCGGGCCACGGAGGTGCCCTGGGACACTCTAATTGGGCTCTTTTGGCAGATGCGGCATGATCTCGTCACCCGCAACACTCTGCTGGCGGCCTACGGCAGCCGGGGCCTCGGCGACAAGGCCGACATGGTCTTCCGCACCATGAACGCCGCTGGGTCCTCCCCGACGTCGTCACCGACGCCTACCTCGTTGAGACCTTCGGCAAGCTCCGCCGTCTCTCCAGAGTGAGTGACCTGCTCAGAGAGATGGAGGAGGAAGGCAATGCCCCCGAGCCCGTCTGCTACAATGTCCTCATGGAAGCCCATGCCCGCGCCGGGCTTCCATGAGGACAATTTCTTCACGGGGAGGAAGGAGAACGTGATGCACCACTTTGGTAATCCTCGATTCGAGCTCATCCGGCACGATGTGGTCGAGCTGCTGCTGCTCGAGGTCGACCAGATCTACCATCTCGCCTGCCCTGCCTCCCCCGTCCACTACAAATTCAACCCCGTCAAGACCATCATATCCTTTTTTCCGTTTCAATTCTCAGTTTTTTCTGCCTCTTTGTTCATGAATTTAGCTTATCCCGATGTCCTCCGACGCTCTCTGATGCAGGTTGTGTTGAATTTTGCGGGATTTCAACTTGCAACCTTGGTTCTGATAGCATGTCTAACGCCTGTTTATTCATGAAATTATGATTCAAGTGTGGTAGCTTATTGCTTGCTGTTGTCAGTTTAAGCTAAAAATGATAGGTAAGTTTCTGATTATTTTTTTTAAAAATCGTTAAAACTGTCTCACTTTGATCTGATGATGTCTTTGTCATGATAGGTGGGATAGTGTGAACCAGTTGTTGGAAGAAATGAAAACAAACAAGTTCTCCAATGCACACCAAGTGTGACTATGATGACGAATCAAACTGGCAGAAGGTGGAATATGTTTTCGACAGATTAAATTCGCAAGGTTGTGGTGTCGCCGTACGATTGTATAATGCAGTCTTAGAGGCGCTCTGGTGGTTGGGTCAAAGGGCACGAGCAGCTAGAGTGCTCCAAGAGGCCATTCGACGTGGCCTTTTCCCTGAATTGTTTCGTACAAATAAACTTGTGTGGGTTGTCGACGGTCATAGGTATCGCTGCAGTTCTACTAAGAATTTGAATTATTTATATTCTCTTAGTCAACATAACTGAGTTGCTATTGTTTACTAGGTTGTCTGTTGGTGGCGCTTTGACTGCTCTTTCAATGTGGGTAAATGAGATTCAGGACAAACTTGGCGTGGGAGATGATCTTCCTCAGCTGGATGCGGTTGTAGTAGTGTGAGTGTTATTTTTGTTTACCCATTAATTCGTCAAAATTGACAGTCTTTTACTTGCGGATGTTTGGACATCCTCAAGGAACAGTGGAGCACGTCGTTGACCATCTCCAATAATCTTGTTGATCGTGGGTCAAATTTGGTGTGTCTCAAGTGCTGCTGTGGATCTGCTAACTACTGACGGACCCAAACCCAGACGACCCGCTGGTGCCGAAGATCGACATGTACAAGACCGACCGCAACATGTACGACAACACGGCCCGGAGCTGGACCTAGAAGTATGCCATGGGATAAGCTGCTTGGCTCGACCCTGCTCGCCCCCTTTGATGTGACCTGTGTGTTCAATGAGGACGTATCATTTTTATCGACATCTCGTAAACATGATGTATCATTTTTATCGACATCTCGTAAATGAGGATGTATCATCTTTCCCAGACGTGCGTATTATATTTTGTTGTGTGCCTCTATTTTAAAGAAGCGAGGAACATAATAAAATCTGTTTTATTGGAAAATAATATTTTGGTTTATTGGAAAAACGTAATATAATTAGTCATGACTCCAGCTGATTTAATTCGTAAGAATCTTTTGGTTTACTGTAAATTCATGGTCCATGACGAACAAGAAAAACGAACAAGCGCCGAAATTCATGGATTAATCAACGGCGATTCAAAATGCCTTCGTCCAAGCGTGTTGGCTTCCTTAAAGATGGGAAACATGAACGGAAATTGTGGGCATTTAATCATAATTTCCTCATAGCCATGGACTGCTAGAGGGCCTGAAATGACAAACATGAACGGAAATTGTGGGCAATTAGACAACAAAGTTCATATCATTAAATGACAAGTAAATCGTGTTCTGCAAATGTTCTGACAGTACAAGTGAATGATAAGCTTGAACGCGTGGAGGTTTCGTAGCTCCATTGCAACTTCAACGGCGATGGTCTTTGATAATTGGCGGATATGTAGCTCCCTGAGATCCCTGCATGATTGATCAACCAAGTTCATTAGTTTACGTTGAAAAAACTCAAAGAAGCATATAAACAAAGTTGGACATAAAAATCAAACCGTACTTGGCCTCCAGCTTCTATTCTTGGTTGGGTACATGTCTTCCGATAATGGCCAACTTGGTGGCAGAGGGAGCACTTCATATGCACGCCTTTCTTCGATAGTCTTTGTACCATGGGTTCTTTCTCACTGACGTCAATTCTCCTCTTCAGCTTGGGCCTTCCAAGTTGTATCCTCGCAAGAGGAGGGAATACATAGCTCCCATCAGCTTCACTCCATAAGTTTTTTCCATTCATTGACGGGATACCGTAACTATAAGCTAGCTGGTAGACATCTTTCTTCAACCACTCACTGAAAAAAATGACGGGGTCCTCCTTGATCCAATGAATGCAGGTAATAGCATGGGGGCATGGAATGCCCCTTATCTCCCAATATCCGCAACTACATGTTCTACAAAGTAGATCAACCACAAATCTGCTTCCGAAGTCTATAACCTCGAATTGATACTTGCCTGCATGCCTAAGAGTGCATGACCTAGACTTCTTGTTATCTTCGACCAACTCCCTTATCTGAGGGCATAATGGATCAATTCTTTCAGAAAATAACTCCCTTTTTTTAGCTACCCTCTACATGACTGCACCTCTAATTTCTTCCAACATGTCTATGATAGGCTTAGATCTAGCCTGTATGATGTAATTGTTGAAGCACTCGCAAATATTGTTATCAATCACCTCACACTTTGTATCCTTACTAATGTACGCCCTGCAAAACTTCTTTATACCTACATCTTGGAAGTCTTGCGCAGCTTGTGGGTTCAATGTGCTCATCTCTCTCATAATCCATTGGAAATCTTCATGAGTTGTGCACTTCACAACTTTCCAAAATAAGTTCTTCAAAATCTCTGCGGAATGTCCTTTCTTCTTCCAATTTGCATAAATATGCCTAGCACAATTCCGACAACACTCAACAGTTGGCCTTTAAGTTCGGTCTTCAAAAAACATCCGTCCAAGCCAATGACTCTTCTACAACCTTCAAGTAAACCTCTTGCTATCAAATCAAAGCATATGTAGAGCCTCTTAAACCTAACCAAAGAATCTGGAGTGGGTCTATCAAGAACCAGCTCAAAAGTACCATTCCTATTGACCTTCTTTAACTCGGCAACATATGCAGGAAGCATGTGATAATGGTCATCCAAAGTTCCTTGAAGCTTCATGCGCGCCTCGGATCTAGCTCTATAACAGGTTTGCTTTGAAACAGTGATTCCGAACAGATCATTTATTTCTCGCATCATATCTGCCACCTTCAAATCCATATTCATTCGAATTCTCTCTAAGAAGTGTTTCGCAACCCAATGATAATCGGCTTGGCTATTCCTCGGAGCCCTACTGCACGTATGAGTATCATTAAGTGTTTTCACAACAAAAGCCTCTTTCGTACCATCCCAACTAGCGTATATCCTCCATGGGCAACATCCCTTGCAAAGGACTTCAACTTTTCGGTCACCGGACCTTACAAAACTGATGTTGAATCCGTTCCATATAGCATGGTCCTTCACAGCTGCCCTAAACTGAGAAGCCGATTCAAATTTCATGCCCAATTGAAATATAAAACTCTCAGCGGGGCATCTCGGATCATACCTCTTGCCCCTGTATATGTTCCTTCCATTTTCATCCTCATCATCGGTATCATTGGGGGTTAACATATCATCCTCTGAATCATCATACTCGCTATGATATCTAGCAACAAATGTTTGTTTTTGGACTTGTTCGTTTCTAATTCTGTGGCCGTCAACCAATTCCTCATTCCATTCGTCACTCGAATATTCATCGGGAGCACTTACATACACGTCACTTTCCTCATCTTCCCCACATATATCATATTCAGAATCATCATCGCTATCATAATCAGAACGAAACACCTTACTCTCGTCATCAGCCCTGTTTAAGAGATAGATGGAAAATAGTAATTGATCATGCGTGCAATATACTTAAATTACCAAGGAGAACTTACATTCTTCTACACTAATAGGAGCGCACTGGGGGAGATCACCTCCGCAAGATGAAGAATCGGACCTTAAATTCAGTCCAATTTAAGATACTTCTTACGTGCAGAACCTTAAATGTAAGTAGGTTGGGTCGTGGTCCACCTCGTTCTGCTTCGTTCAGACCATAAATTTTGGAACGCAAGTTTCAAAAAAATATAAGACACCGTAAAAAATAAGTAAATTTAACAAACATAAATGTAATCATGATGAATGACCCGTAAATCGATAACCGAGAAATCAACCCTGAGTCAGAATGATCATTCTCTAAAGCTAGTCGACAACCAAGAAATCAACACCAATTTTCAACCGACTTGACAAAAGATGATTCGAGCAAAAATACTACCTTTATGAAATCCAATGGGACCTTAATACCTCTTACTATTGGCGGCTCACAACAATATTTTATGTACTATACTCGTCTTTATTTGTGTTCATTACCAGATCAATAAACATAAGAACACTTTGAGATCTGCATTACCCGATCAATAAACCCTTTTTTTTAAATATCTGTTTATTCCTGTGTCTGAAGGCTATCCGCTCATCAGAATGAATTGAACTTCTCTTTTTCTTTTGAATCAAGTTTCCATCGAACTCATCTCTCTCTAGCCCAACATGCCAAGCCTGCTACCCGCAATATTTTTCAAAATTTTTTAGGCCATGATACAAAAGGGTGCAAGACATATTTATAACTCTGCAGAACATTCAACGCAAAAAATAAACATAAAAAATTTTACTGGGTTATTTAAAAGAGTGAGTTCTATTGATATATTGTTGATAAATTTTAGAAAAATTTGAATCAACAACGCGAAAATAACTTCTCACGATGTACTGCACCTTATAGTTCGCTTTGTTCAAAAACAACTGCCTTGTGGACTGCCAACCAAGTAGAATAACCACTCCAGCAAAGAAAAATATCTGAAATAACAATGGAAATAATAAAAAATAAAATTTTTAAGAGCAAATGGAGAAATAAAGATAATATAAACTTACATTATTTAAAGCCAAGAGTCCCCTGTCAATGAAGAGAACAACGCCTAAAAACGCAAAGAAGGCGCCACATGCCAAGTATGCTACCCGCAATATTTTTCAAAATTTTTTAGGCCATGATACAAAAGGGTGCAAGACATATTTATAACTCTGCAGAACATTCAACGCAAAAAATAAACATAAAAAATTTTACTGGTTTATTTAAAAGAGTGAGTTCTATTGATATATTGTCGATAAATTTTAGAAAAATTTGAATCAACAACGCGAAAATAACTTCTCACGATGTACTGTACCTTATAGTTCGCTTTGTTAAAAAACAACTGCCTTGTGGACTGCCAACCAAGTAGAATAACCACTCCAGCAAAGAAAAATATCTGAAATAACAATGGAAATAATAAAAAATAAAATTTTTAAGAGCAAATGGAGAAATAAAGATAATATAATCTTACATTATTTAAAGCCAAAAGTCCCCTGTCAAAGAAGAGAACAACGCCTAAAAATGCAAAGAAGGCGCCACAGCCCAGAAGGCCAATGCCAACCTCTACAACGTCATAGAGCATAGAGTTATTATCACGTAGTAAATAACATAAAGAAAAGAACCCTACTATGTGAAGAACCCTACATTCTTTCAATTATTCAGTTGCTAAGAGAAGACTGAGGGCTGGTGAGCAGGATCAGGCCTGCAAACCAGAAAGGGAGAGCTCACAGGAAATCTCCATAAACTCTATCAACGTTCATCTTTGTCTGATCTCTCTTTATTGGCTACATTCTCTTTTCTGATTTTGGAGGAACCTGTTATCAATGTTGATCGATTTTTACTGCAATATTTCAAATTCTGTTGAATAGATGTTCGCTTTGGTTTTATACGAGTTTCCTCATATCAATATCAGCTTGAGGAAGTTAACATTATAGAGTTTGTGTTAACATTATACAGGTATATCTTGGTCCTCTAATTAGCAGATTAGTGGGCTTGAAGGGCTACAGAAAGTGTTTTAGTTGAAGTGGACTCTGATATGAACCTAGGTGTTCTATTTGGGAGAGAGAGAGGAAGAAGAGAAAAATGGCTCAATGGATTTGGGAAGAGGAATATGCAATTGGATGGACATTGTCGGTGAAGATATAAGGTGGAATGTGCATAAAACGGTAAGACTAAATGCCCTATAGATCGCCGAAGTGACGCAGCAAAAAAGAACGAGCTGCCTAATAAGAAGATTAGTAGGGACACAGAGCACCTTCCTTGGATGAACAAGACCAATGGGGGAGATAATAAGGCAGCCCCTGACGACGGCAATGAACCCTACCTCGTGGAACTCCCGTAGCAAAGAAGAAACTCGCAACGATTCCACTGCAGATGGCGTTGATCAGCGCGGAAGCCCCTTCTCTCTCATGCCCTTTCTTTCTCCTTCTCCACCGTCTCCTTCTCCTTCTCCACCTTTCTGATCTCTCTCCCGGGTGATTCTACTTGGACGGACTAATCGATAACTTATTTCTGACTTTCTTCAAATCCCGTTATGACGTGGAATCCACGTGGCTGCCAGGTGGATTCCGCCTAGGTGGACTCCGCCGGAAACCCACCTGGCAGCCATGTCGATTCCACGTCACAGCCGGGCTACGGCGGCGGACCAAATAGGGAGTTCGGGCTGTGCCGCGGCGAAAAAAAAGTTAGGGCTATAACTCGTATTTTCGGAAAAGTTTGGGCTGAACCGTGATATTAACCCGATATATATACTTATAGAGAGAGAGATAGATAGATGGATAGATTGACAGAATGGTAGATAGACAGATATATAGAGAGATAGAGATAGAAAGAGGGATAAATAGATATATACATATAGAGAGAGAAAGACAGGTAGAGAGATATAATTGTAGAGACATAGAGAGAGATAATGAAATAGATAGATAGATATATTGATGATAAATATAGAGATAGATTGATAGATAGATAGATATATAGAGAGATAGAGAGAGAGATACACATATATATATACAGAGAGAGGGAGAGGGAGAGAGAGAAAGATAAATATATATATTATGAGAGAGAGAGAGGAGAGGGAGAGGGAGGGAGAGAGAGAGAGAGAGAGAGATAAATATATATATATATATATTATGAGAGAGAGAGGAGAGGGAGAAGGAGAGGGAGAGGGAGAGAGAGGGAGAGAGAGAGATACATATATATATATACAGAGAGAGGGAGAGGGAGAGAGAGAGATAAATATATATATATATATATATATATATATATATATATATATATATATATATATATATATATATATATATATATATATATATATTATGAGAGAGAGAGGAGAGGGAGAGGGAGAGAGAGGGGGGGGGGGAGAGAGAGAGGGATACATATATATATATATATACAGAGAGAGGGAGAGGGAGAGAGAGAGAGAAATATATATATATATATATATATTATGAGAGAGAGAGAGGAGAGGGGGGGGGAGAGAGAGAGAGAGGAAAAGGAGAGGAGAGAGAGAGAGAGAAAGAGAGGAGAGGGAGAGAGGAGAGAGAGATAGGAGAGAGGGGAGAGAGAGAGATACATAT
>NC_135837.1:17227500-17240000 GCF_029677425.1 Wolffia australiana | reverse complement strand
ATAGCGAGAGAGAAAGAGACAGAGACAGAGAGAGAGAGCGAGAGCGAGCGAGAGAGAGAGAGAGAGAGAGAGAGAGAGAGAGTATGAGCGAGAAAGAGAGAGAGAGAGAGAGGGAGAGAGAGAGAGATAGAGAGCGAGCGAGAACGAGAACGAGAGCGAGAGAGAAAGAGATAGGTAGCGAGAGCAAGAGAGAGAGAGAGAGAGCTAGCGAGAACGAGAGCGAGAAAGAAAGAGAGAGAGAGAAAGAGAGAGAGAGAGAGAAAGAGAGAGAGAGAGACAGACAGACAGAAAGACAGACAGCAACACAGAAGTTTAAGGGAAGGCGCAGAATTCACCGTTTACCGACCCAAGCCGTAATCGATGACGATGAGATCAATTCCACTTGCGGGTGGTGCATGTCTCCTTCATCGCCATTAATGCTGGATGGTCCCGAGGTCCTAGTCCTGTCAGGGAGGGTGACGCTATCCAGGGAGAATGATAGAGAGAATTCCCCAAGCTGTTCTTCTCAGTCAATGGCTAGACCTGCCCAGAAAAGTAAATGCGTAGATCGACGATAATCCGTCAACGAGGTGAGCTTTCTTATCCTCCGCCACTGCCGGATGAGGTCGACCTCTATTACATCTCAGTTCTGGGCATGGGTATAAGCCAAAGGGGTCATGGTTTTGTTCTCCCCACCCATCATATCGGAGCATAATTCTTACCCCCCAATTCCATTTGTACGAACTTTAAATGCTTTCTGCTCGGAAGGCTGTTGCCTTTCTCCCTCTCCAGGAATCGTTCTGTGGATTCATATTGTCCTTCGTTGCGGAGTTTTGGGATCCTCGCCGGACAGTGTAGTGGACTTCGCGGAAACCTGGTAGGGCAACCTGAGGCTTATCCCTGCTCCAAGAATGAGATACAATTGAGGAAGTCTGAAGAAATAGCAAAGCCGTTCAGATTGGAGGGCGGCTGCTCGATATAGAACGTTTGGATAGAGGTGATGTCCCACTTTGCCGTTTGGTCTCCCTCTCATTTTTACCTCCCTCGAGTCGAGGACGTTTTTCTACATCGTCCCTTTCTTCTTGTCTGTCTTCTTTTTTGGTTCTTGTTGATGTTCCTGTTTCCCCTCGTTGTCTTCCTCAGAATCATCACTATAAGCGCTTCTTCTCCTGTTCTTTTTTTGCTTTTAGCCTCAATGTTTTTCTTCATCCTCAGAATCTTCTAGCTCTTCTCTTTGTCCGTGTTTCGTGGTCTAGCTAATATCCATCTTTCTCCTCTTTACAAATTATACTTATTTTCTTCCTCTTCAACTTTCTTCCTCCCCTTTCTCCATTGCTTCATAAATTGGTCTTCTGCTTGTTCACATATTCTGGTTCCTCTTCTTTTTCTTGATAAATTATTCCTCTTCTGTTTCTTCTCAAATTCTTCTTTTTCTTCTTCATCTTCTTCTGCTTCTTCACAAGTTCTTTTTCTTCTTCATCTTCTTCTGCTTCTTCACAAGTTCTTTTTCTTCTTCCTCTTCTTCTGATTTTTCACAAATCCTTCTTCAAAAAATAGCTATTCATAAATTCTTATTCTGCTTCTTCGCAAATTATTCTTCTGCTCTTTCTCCCGACTAATTATCGTTCTTCTTCTTCTTCATCTTCTTCCTCTTGATAAATTATTCTTCTTCTGTTTCTTCCCAAATTCTTCTTTTTCTTCTTCATCTTGTTCTGCTTCTTCACAAGTTCTTTTTCTTCTTCCTCTTCTTCTGATTTTTCTCAAATCCTTCTTCAAAAAATAGCTATTCATAAATTCTTATTCTGCTTCTTCGCAGATTTTTCTTCTGCAGATTCTTCAGAAATTCTTCTTCTTTCTCCCGACTAATTATCGTTCTTCTTCTTCTTCTTCCTCTTTTAATTGTTCTTTTTCTTTCTTTCTTTCTTCTGCGTCTTCTTTCTCTTCTTCTTCTTCTTCTTCTTCCGCTTGTGCTTTCTCTTCTTCCTCCTCTTTTAATTGTTCTTTTTCTTTCTTTCTTTCTTCTGCGTCTTCTTTCTCTTCTTCTTCTTCTTCTTCTTCCGCTTGTGCTTTCTCTTCTTCCTCCTCTTTTACTTGTTCTTTTTCTTTCTTTCTTTCTTTCTTCTGCGTCGTCTTTCTCTTCTTCTTCTTCTTCTTCCGCTTGTGCTTTCTCTTCGTCCTCCTCTTTTACTTGTTCTTTTTCTTTCTTTCTTTCTTTCTTCTGCGTCTTCTTTCTCTTCTTGTGCTTTCTCTTCTTCTTCCTCTTTTACTTGTTCTTTTTCTTTCTTTCTTTCTTTTGCGTCTTCTTTCTGTTCTTCTTCTTCTTCTTCTTCTTCTTCCTCTTGTGCTTTCTCTTCTTCCTCCCCTTTTACTTGTTATTTTTCTTTCTTTCTTTCTTCTGCGTCTTCTTTCTCTTCTTGTGCTTTCTCTTCTTCTTCCTCTTTTACTTGTTCTTTTTCTTTCTTTCTTTCTTTTGCGTCTTCTTTCTGTTCTTCTTCTTCTTCTTCCTCTTGTGCTTTCTCTTCTTCCTCCCCTTTTACTTGTTATTTTTCTTTCTTTCTTTCTTCTGCGTCTTCTTTCTCTTCTCCCTCTTCTTCCTCCTCTTCCTTTTCCTCTTCCTCTTCCTCTTCGACTTATTATTTTCTTTCTTTTTTTCTTCTGCGTCTTCTTCCTCTTCTTCTTGTTCTTGTCTTGAAAAATTAATAGAATTCATAGTCATCATCAGAAATTTTTTGATTCTACTCAATCTTCTTCTTCTTCTTCCTCTTTTACTTGTTCTTTTTCTTTCTTTTTTTCTTTTGCGTCTTCTTTCTCTTCGTCTTCTTCTTCTTCCTCTTGTGCTTTCTCTTCTTCCTCCTCTTTTACTTGTTATTTTTCTTTCTTTCTTTCTTCTGTGTATTCTTTCTCTTCTCCCTCTTCTTACTCCTCTTCTTCCTCCTCTTCTTTTTCCTCTTCCTCTTCCTCTTCAACTTATTATTTTTTTTCTTTTTTTCTTCTGCGTCTTCTTCCTCTTCTTCTTGTTCTTGTCTTGAAAAATTAATAGAATTCATCGTCATCATCAGAATTTTTTTGATTCTACTCGATCTTCTTATCATTCTTCCTCACGTTTCAGAGACTCGCGATTTATACCGAAGAATGGCAAGCCTCTCGGCCCGCGCATGGGCCTGCGGGCAAGAAGAAGGTAAAAAAGAAGCTCCCGGGGGAAGTCATCAGCAAGGCTCCATCGACTATGGAGTAATAAGCGGCAAGGTTGACTTAATCGAAGCCATCTTCAACACAAACTACGATTTCCGGGGAGCCCGGGCAACGAAAACCCACAACCAGGTCGCGAAAATCATCATCCCAGAAGTAGACCGTCACCAAGACTCGCCCCTCCTGTCCCCATGCGAAGAATTCGCAGAAAAAAGTAGCGTCTTCCCGGGGACGAGAATAAACCTGACGGAGGCGGCGGAGCTGAAGGAGATGATGTACAGGGCGGCGGCGCTGAGGCCGGTGAGCGTAGAACCAGCGGCGATGACGAAACAGACGAAGAGGCGCAACGTGAGGATATCAAGCGATCCGCAGACAGTGGCGGCGCGGCAGAGAAGAGAGAGAATCAGTGAAAGGCTGAGAGTATTGCGTCGGCTGGTCCCGGGAGGGAGCAAGTTGGATACAGCGTCCATGCTTGACGAGGCCGCGAGCTATCTTAAGTTTCTCAAGGGCCAGATCGTTGCGCTTCAGGGCGTGGAGTCACCGTCTTCGTCGTCGTCTTCTGCGTCTTCTTCATCGTCTTCGCCGCGTTCTCCGGCGCCGCAGTTCGTCTCCATGCAGGAGTCCGAAGCGGGGAACCCCCTCCTCCAGAGATATCCATCTTCGGGATGGGTGTCTCCGAAGGTTTGATGGCTGACTCAGGGTTGTCTCTCTCGATCATCTAAATAATTACGTTGATCTTCCTCAATGGCTTGAACATTTGCTCTCTCTCTCTCTCTCACGCTAAATATATGTATATGCTTATCTCTCACTCTTCTTCTCTCTATCTGTTTATTTCTCTCTCCTTAAAGATAGAAAACGTAAACTTATCGTTCTCTATCTATCTGCTATCGCTCTCTATAAATACATGTGAATCTGTCACTCGCTATCTCTCTTTAAATATAAGCTAATATCTAACGTAGACCAAGATAATAACCACCTTCAATAGGTTGGAATTAGAGTGACTCCGCAATGCAGCTTCAGTAGTCAACAGGTCGTACTCACCAAAATCTTATCTGGTCGTTCGCGGGGGAATAGCTTTAAGGTCAAAGCTGACGTGGTCTGCTAAATTTGTCCCTAAGCTACGGTCGGATATTATCAGAGAATTCAACTTCAACACCGGAGTAACTGGATATTCGACTATTGTCAGATATCCTCTGAATGCTCACTGGATTCCCAACTACCAGAAAAAGAACGAGAACGAGAGATATCCAGGAATGCACCAAGGTCGAATCGGCAATATGATACCGGAGAAAGACAAGGTACCTGGATATTCCGGTGGACTAAGGGCGACGGCAGAAGCTCAGAAAGTAGAAGCCAAAATCGCTAGGTCAAAGGAGAGAAACTCAAGAGAGAGTGATAAAGAAACTTTCAAATATTCACTGCCTTTTGATCTTCCACATTTTCCCTTTTTAAAGGGCGATAAGCAAGAAATGAAAATAGTCTTTATAGGAATAACTAGGGTTTTCCTACATCAACTTCTTCATGGCATAGAAAGTTAAACTCCATTTGTACCTAAAGTGACTTCATAACCATTGAACCACTGGTAGCTAAAGAGATAAGTTTCTCCTCAAGCCAAGTGTTACCGCCGCTTGCGGTAGGGGTCGGTGGTGATCCTTGGATGTTGTTGGCTACAAGCGCATCACGAAAGGCTGGGCGATGGCACTCCTCACTTCGCGGATCATCTCCTGGGAAAAGTTGTGGGCTGCCCAAAAGAAAGGATCATGGAAACAGTCATGGGGTACCTCATAAGGAGTATTGGGTACCCCGTGCATGAATGGTTGGAGCCGAGCGAGTAGATGGGCTTGACTTTCATTAATCAGCTCGTATCGGGGGGAGGTCCAAGGACGCAATTGCGAGGCAGACTGAGGAGATAGAATGTCGGATTCTGAATCTGAGATGATGAGAGTAACGTCGTTGATGAGATGATGATATGCATGTTGCTGAAGAAGCAGGTGAACACTGCGACCTGGAATGTGTCGACTACGCGGGGGATATTCTTCCTCCTGCTCTTGAGGACAATCTTGAGACAATATTTTCGTTGGGTTGCAGCAGCGCATTCCCCAAGCGTATATGGAGAGTTCGTTAGTTGACACGTTCACCTTCGGGGTTGACTGCTCCATGGTACCTACAAAATACTCATCCCACAAGTGTGGAGCGAGTGTCAAAACCTCCGTTTGAGAAATCCAGGTGGCTTCGATGACGAGTAGATCCTGCCATTGGATCAAAGTGTCAATGGATGACCAAGTCCTTTGGTTTGAATCTTGTGGGTAGAATCTTCTTCGGCTGATGAGATGCCCCAGCCTGATAATTTGGTGTCTCGGCTAATGCTGGTGTGGGGTGTAAGAAGGGACCGTCCTCCAAGGTACCAAGGGGAATTTCTGGTTCACCGTGATGATGAGAAATGTCTGACATGTTAAAAGTAGAGATGATGCTCCAATGCGATGCGATGTCTAAGACATATGCGTTAGGGCCTAGTTTTTTGAGAACTCGTAAGGGCCGCATGCTCCTCTTTTGCAGCTTGTTCTGAGTCTGGGAAAATCTTGTAGGATGGGTACGGATCATGACTTGATCACCTTCTTGGAACTCCACAAGGTGACAATGAGTGTCGGCGAGGGATTTGTACATTTGATTGGACAGGGAAATCTTGATGGCAACATCAGCGTGTAGAGCTTGAATCCTTGTCGCCAATGACTCCGCTATGAAGGATGATATGCCCATTCCATCAAGAGGCTGTAAATAAATAGATTTATGGGGTTGGTGACCGTACACTATCATGAATGGACTCTTTCCTATGGGTTGGTTACTGGTTCTGTTGAACACAAACTCTGCATGTGGTTGCAATCGACCCCATGGGACCGAAGTATCAATCACAAGGCATCACAACATATTTCCCAAGCTTCAGCTAATGACTTCGGTTTGCCTAATGGTTTGCGGATGATTCCCAAAAGTAACTCCCAAATTTCGGGTCCCGATCTGAGATGATTGTCTTAGGGACTCTGTGTAGTTGGACAATTTCACCGAAGAATAGTTTTGAGATATGATATGCATCCGATGTTTCACGATAATCCAGAAAATGAGCCATTTTTTGAAAACCAGTCTACTACCACACATATGGAATCGGACTTGTTGGGTATAGGAAGAAGCCCTAGGACAAAGTCCATGCTAAGGTCTTCCCATGGTTGCCTAGGAACAAGTAAAGGCTGATAAAGACCTTGATTGGTCTTGACGGCCTTGCCTTTGACAGATGTACGACACTGCGCCAGCACTCTACTGATATGGTGATCCATCCCTAGCCAATAGAACCTCTCCTGAATTGCCACGCGGGTCTTGTCTCTCCCCGGAGACCTCCTTGATGCACCTCCCAAATGATGAAGTCCCGCATAAACGTACATAGGCGGTGGTTCTTGAATAAAAATCCGTTAGTGATATGAAACTGGTCGGTAGGTGGCAATGGTGGTGAGACGTGTACACGTCTGAAAAATCTGGACATTATTGATATAATGTAGGAATGCTTTAAAATTCTACAAGCTGGGTGGACGCAGCTATAAATAAATCACGTTGATGGCTGAAGGCATCTGTAACTTGGTTATCGAGGCCAGGCTTATGTTTCAGGCTAAATTGAAAATATTGGAGATATTCAACCCACTGGCATGCTTTGGATGAAAATGGCATTGAGTGTTCAGATATTTCAAAGATTCAGGGTCTGAATATAGCACAAATTCGTGAGAGAAGAGATAGTGCCACCAATGTTTCAGAACTTTTACCACAGCATAGAGTTCCTTTTTCATAGGTTGAGTACTTTTGTCTAGCCTCATTGAGCTTCTCACTATAAAATGCTATATGATGTCCTCCTTGACTGAGGACTCATCCCAACCCTGTTCCTGAAGCATCACATGCAACTTCAAGTAATACATCAAAATCTGGGAGTCATAATATGGGGGTACTAGCCATCATAGGTTTAATTCATTCAAGAACGGCTTAAGCCCCCCCCATTCTAGGAAAATTCTCCTGTGTGGAGGCCTTCATGACTACAATCATGATGGTGCTGAAATTCTTGATAAAACGACAGTAGAAAGGTTCCAACCCATAAAAACTAGAAACATCATGAATATGCATATGGATTGGCCACTCAACGATGGGGCGTACCTTTTCAGGTTCAACAGCGATTCCTTCCGCCGATATAATGGAACCCAAAAAGAGAATTTGATATTGGAAGAAGCTGAACTTTTTTAGGTTAGCTCTAAAATTTTGCCATCACAGGATACTACAGATGATTCGAAGATACTTGAGATGCTTGTCAGTCGATGAACTATATTTTGGGTTCGATTATATCGGAAGGTATGGGTCATAATTCTCATAAAGTTTCTAGGTGCGCTGGAGAGACCGAAGGGCATTACTAGCCATTCATATAATCCACCTTTGGTCCTGAATGCGGTCTTCCACTCATCTCCTGGGTGAATTCGTACTTGATGATAGCCTCTGCGCAAGTCAATTTTTGAAAATACTTGGGTCCGTGCCATCATATCAATCATGTCATCTTAAAAAAATAGGGAATCGATACTTCACCATGATTTTATTAACTTCTTGAAAGTCAATGCACATCGACTTGATAGTCCAACCATTTTTCGTTGGGACCAACATTGCTGGAACGACAAAGGGACTGAGACTTTCTCGAATGAAACCCCTTTCTAGGAGTTTTTGTACTTACCTTCGCAACTCTTGGTGCTCCGTTAAAGCTAGGCAATAATGAGGCATTTTTGAAAGTGGTGCACCCGAGTGTAAATCAATGATTTTTGAATATCCCTCACCGGTGGGAGAGTTGAACATTCTGGTTCTGCAAAAATTTTAGGAAACTCCTCTCAAAGTTGATGCTCTTGTGGGCCGCCGACTATAGGATTTATTTCTAAACTAGTTAGTGCTGGATATACTATGAATAAAGTTACTGCCTCGGTGCAGAGTTCTCGGAGGATAACATGTAAAAACATGAACTATAATTGCAAACCAACTTTTGATGTCGGAGTCTCTGACCTAGGTTGAGGCCGGAATGGCTTCGTTACCACTCTCTTATCACCATGCACAAGCGTACATTTGTTCTTTCATCCATGTAATGTAGTGTCCGCATCAGGGGCCTTTGAAGAGCATGCTGCCGGCTTTCATGGGTATGACATCCATCCATAAGCCATTTTGATACGATCGAATTCGTAAGTTGACTAAACACATGTGAGTCGCAGGTATCGATTGTGAATTTACCCATGCCTCTTTGTATGGATACAAATGCTTTTGAAGAGGTAAATGCATTTTCTTGAAAACTTCCTGGGAAATTGCAATGAAACTGTTTCTGTTGTCAATAATAACCTTGTAGTGATGGTCTCCCACACACATTTAAGTGCTCAAGATAGAAGTGCATACCAGATCAACAACCTGTGCTTGATGATATAGTGGATGTAATAGATGTAGGTCTTGTACTCCTACTTGTCTATATCTTTCTCTGCTACTAGGCAAGTTTCCTCAGGTAACGCATTTCCTTATGAATCCTTTTTGGCAATGATCAAGGTTTGGTTGGGACATCTCTGAAACGTGATCAGATCCCCCACATGAGAAAAATTGTCATCTCAAAGTCGCCGGAGGTACTCGTGGATCGGCCGGTATGTCCAACCTCTCGCAACTCAAGGCAGAATGGTAGGAGAGATTATGGCTGGCGGTCTAACACCCGATGCAGTCACCTTGTCTCAAACTTTGCTTGCATTATTTCCTGTGGTGCTGGAAAGGACTCATTTGGCAAATTGATAATAACCATATGGGACCCAATAAATGCCTCGACTTTGTTGCTGCACATCAACCACCTGAGTCTCTATTACGGACCCATGTGGTTGCTCAGCCAAGAATTCATCATAATCTAGTGTTGAACGGTAAGCTTCTTCCAACGTCCTCACTTGCCGGAGCCCAAGCTCTCTTTTGATGGGAGTCGTTAACCCTGTCCAAAACTGTGACACAGTTAAAGTTGGATCTTCATTAAGTCTGTAGACCAACATCAAAGCATCAAATTCTTTAATATAATATTTGTAACTCTAGTTACATTGCAATATTCGCTGTCATTTGTCACAAGATGGGAATGATATCCTTCTGTAATATACTTCTAAGTCAGTTCTGTCATAGTAGCTTCTGATGTAAGAATTGGTTGATCCCTCCGTTAAGCCATTACTTCTAATAGATTCTTCAAAAAGACCTTAACTGGTCCTCTCAATTGAATATTTAATAACTTCATCTTGCAGCCTTCAGATAGTTCCACCCATGCAAAATATGCATCCATCGCATCTTCCCAGTCATAATATTCCTTGGGGCCTTGTTCGCCATTAAACATCAGACTGTCTACTTTGACACTCCAATAGTCCCACACACCATCTTCAGGCCCCAAGGGTGGTCTATCGAGCAAACATCCTCAATCGAGCGTGCCGGAGAGGGTCTTAATCTTCGACATACTATGAATATCACAGTGATTTCAGATGATGGTCTTCTAATATGGACAGTTGGATGCCCACATGTTGTAATCTTTTCATCATGACTTGTTCTAATGTGTGAGCCTATATTGATATATATTCTTTGGCAGCCATTGATGGTGTTGGGTTACTAGATGACTCACTTGGTCAATATGGGGTGTCAGAACACAAAGTGCGCTATGGTTGTCCCCCCAAGCTTTTCTGATTTCCCATTGGATGTCATGCTCTGATACCACTTGACATAGACCAAGTCAATTCCTTCAATAGGTTGGAATAAGAATGACTCGACAATCCAGCTCTAACACTCATCAGGTCGTACTCACCAAAACCTTTTCTGGTTGTTGGGGGGGGGGGGGGGAACAGCTTCGCAGTCAAAGCTGACGTGGTCTATGACATTTGTCCCTATGCTATAGTCTGATATTCTCAAAGAATAAAACTTCAACACCGGAGTAACCCGGAAACTAGGATCCCAAGTCAATAAATCCTCTAAACACTCGTATGATTCCCAAATACCAGAACAAGAACAAGAACCAGATATGTCCAGGAACACACCAAGGTTGAATCAGCAATATGAATACCCCACGCTAGAGAAAATATGAGGTACATGGATATTCCAGTTGACTAAGGGCGACAGTAGACGCTCAAAAAGTAGCAGAAATCACTAGTTTAGAGGAGAGAAACACAAGAGAGAACGATAAAGAAACTTTCAAACATTGATAACAGCCTAAATTTGGTATTTTTCTCATCACAGTTTTGTGCGTTTAAAGAGTTTAAAATAGGGTTTTTAGTATATATAACATGTTAGTTAATTGTTACAAGTGAATTCTGCTTTTTCCCGAATTTTTTGTAACTTTATGAATTTTATGGAATTTATTTAAGCATGGAATAATTTTTTTTTATGAAGATGGCAGGTTTAAAAATTAATTCTAATGTTAATTAATGGCAGGATGAATTACTGATTTTTCTCAAATTTTCTAGTATTTTATTGGAATTTATTTGAGGAAGAAATGAATTTTTAAATGGGAAAAAGTATATTTATAAGGACAATATGAGTTTAAAAGTAATATCTAAACTTGGAGGGTTTTTTCTTAATTTTTTTGTTGCAATTATACCCTTAAAAACAGCTCTCGATCGTGTGCTGGCATAAAGACACAATTAAATTTGTTTCAGGGTTTTATTGAAATTAATCAGGATTTTTTTATAGTTTTAAGGAAAAATGGAGGAGAGAGAAAGCAAAAAGGACATATACACAAATATTTTTGAGCGGCGCTGATTTGTGCTTGCGTATTTAATTAGGGACCTTTTTGCAAATTCAGGACATTCTCTCTCTGAGTGGTAAGTTTACCTCCCCTGATGTGCATACAAAGTGCACACAAGGGAGGTGACATGGCATTGTATGATTGGGTGTAACTTAAAAGGCGCACAGGTACGTGCAAATCACTATATATGGTGTCTATTTTTATTGGTTTTTTCTTTATTTTTGATTTCAGGATGGGGGTACATGGCACTATGAGAATGAACCAGATTTTTTAAATTCCAAACGAGTTTGTCGATTAGGGGACGACACGACATTGCCTGTAGAAAATTAAATCAATTGAATAAATGCAAATTGATCCAACGACTTAGATTGGTCGATTTTCATTTATCAATAACTGTTGATCGTGAAAGTCCAATTGAGATGATTGTTTTGTGGATTTACTGGTCTTGACCTCCTCTTTCCATCCGTATGGTTGGATTATTCATATCAAGCCTACAATGATGGATAATAATGAATTACTGACTAGCGGTAAATGGTAATTTTTACCGTTTAACCCAAGAATAAGAGTCGAATTTCGAGGGGAAGGGGCCATTCTAGAGATAGCTGTATCATAGCTGCAAGACAGAGAGGAGCTTCATCCTGGATCAACTCTATTAGGGGCTTTCTACTTTATCGTATTTGAATTTTCAGTGTAATTTGAATGATTTTTTAGTGAATTTCTTCGTCGTTCTGGTCAATCTTGGTCTGAACTTCTAAATTGCTAGGCTTGAGCAAAATGTACAAGCCCTTACAAGGATTGAGAGGGGAGATCATGAGATTTACCAATCTATTCTAAGTGCACCATAAAAATTTACAAAAAAAGTTTAAATTGCCCTTTATGATCTAATAGTTAGTACATTTTGAATTACCAAATCCCCAATACCAACTAAAACCAAATCAAATTTCCTTGTTAATCCCTATACTTGACTCATGTGATCCTTTTTATTGGATCAATGAGGCCAATCTAGAGCTCCTTACTTCTTCTATTCTTCCCATCTCATCTACCCCCCTTTCTAAATTCATCAGCTAATTACGGTGGTTTTTTCTTCATTGAAGATTGAATTAATTTTGATTAGGGTCCAACTAGTGGGGCCCGCTCGCAATGCTCACTTTAGATGATTTTTTGTGCCTTTGTTCGGGGTGTGGGAGGCCGAGGGAGGAGGGCGGGGCAGCGGTAGGGAGGGGGATCTCTCACTCTCTCTCTCTTCTCTCTCTCATGCTGCCGAGCGAGAGAGCAAGAGAGAGATTGCCAAGCAAGAGAGAGCAAGCGATCAGCGCCCCCACTCTAATTCTTCAAATCAAGGCAATCGGTGAGTTGTGATTATCGTAGATTGATTCCCCGACATATGATCTTCATCATTATCAAACCATGGTTGTGACTGTTATAGAAGTTTGTTGATCAAAATCCGTCCACCTTTTTAGCTTTAGTAATCAATCAAACATCTTGCATATTTGATAATTCCTCATTGATTCAGATAAGTTTATTTTTATGAAGCTTA